>NC_081572.1:49543204-49757959 GCF_022355385.1 Mustela nigripes | reverse complement strand
TCTTTTTTTTTTTTTTTTAAAGATTTTTTCTTTATTTATCTGACAGAGATCACAAGTAGGCAGAGAGGCAGGCAGAGAGAGAGAGAGAGAGAGAGAGAGAGGAGGAAGCAGGCTACCTGCAGAGCAGAAAGCCCGATGTGGGTCTCGATCCCAGGACCCTGGGATCATGACCTGAGCCGAAGGCAGAGGCTTAACCCACTGGCCACCCAGGTGCCCCTAGAGCATAAATTCTTATGCTGTGGGGAGATAGACAATGAGCAAGCACGCAAAATATGTATTACATCAGATGGTGATAGTGGGGATATGATAATGTAGAAACATATCTTTAGTTTTGTCCCTTATTGTCACCAAAATGACTTTGAGCTACTTTGCTTTGAAGCCAGGATCCAGTCAGGGTTCCTGTGTCGCATATTGTGTCTCTTTATTCTCTTTTAACCTAGAGCAATTTTTCCTTTCCTTTCTATTCACAGTGGTCATATGGCTTTCTCTGTGCTTGCTCTGTGGCCCAGTCCTGCTCATGCCCTGCCCCAGACCAGTTCCCTCCCCATCCCCGCTGCTTTGCTTCTAGTCAGTGGCTTTCTTATACAGCACAATGAGCCATGAGCCCAACATCCAGACAGGCTTTGGGAGCAGAGCCGTATGAGGAGCTTGAGGTTTCTGGCTGAGTGGAGTTTCCCATTTTCCCAAGTTGAGCGTAGTAGAAGATCTGTTTGGTGGAAGATGGGTGGGCAGTAGCAGCTCCTGAGGCAGGCTTAAAGCCCTGGGACTTGGACCATGACCCCGCCAGCCAAGCATGCTTGGACCCCTTGCCAGACTGTGATTTCCTCACTGTACAGTGAAGAGGCTGGTGACCATGTAAGCGGGGAGGGCAGGGTCAATTGATTCATTCATCCACACATTCGGCAAGTATTTATGGAGCATCAACTCAATCACAGGCAAAGTGTGAGGATAAGACAGCAGAAGAGGCATAGTCCCTGCCCCCATGGAACCGTCTGGCTCATGAAGGAGATAGACAAGACAGGCAATGACAAGAGGAGCAATAGCTGCTCTGGTGGCGATGTCTAGGGTACTCTGGAGACATAGAAGCAGGTGTATCCCTTAGCCACAAGGCGTGCATCAACTCTGAACTGAGGAGATGAGTACGAATTAGTGTGAGAAGGCAGGGGAGGAGGAAGCCCTGCCAAGAGCAAAGTGGTCAGGAGCCTGGAAGTTAGCATGAGCAAAGTCAAGGAATAGAAAATGTCAGGGGGTTGAAACTGAGTGTAGTGAGTACTAGGTTGGGAGAGGTGGGTGGTGCCTGTTACCAAGGCCCTGGGGGTTTGAGGAGCCAGAAAGGTTTGAAACAGGGAGGGCTCGTGAGAAGGTTGTTAATCAGTTTTTGGCTGCAGGAGGATGAATTAAAGGTCAGTGTTTGTTGTGATTTTTTGTTTGTTTTGGTAAAATTTTTATGGACATTTGCCACACAGAAAAATGCACCATCATAAGCATGTAGCTCAGGGAATTTCACAAAATGAACCACCTGTGTAAGCAGCATCCAAACAAAGGAACAAAACATTACCAGCCTCAGGATGCCTGGGTGGCTCAGCTGGTTAAGCGTCTGCCTTTGGCTCAGGTCATGATCTCAGGGTCCTGGGATCAAGTCCTGCATCGGGCTCCTTTTCAGTGGGGAGCCTGCTTCTCCCTCTGCCTATTGCTCCTCCTGCTTGTGCTCTTTCGCTCTCTCTCTGACAAATAAATAAATAAAATCTTAAAAAAAAAAATACATTGCCAGTCTCACCTAAGCCCCCTCTAGCCTGGTGCTCCCTTTTAGGCACATCCCTTGCTGAGAGTTAATGCTCTGACCGCCTTCCATCTCCCTGGATTAGTTCTGCCTGTTCTTGAACTTATAAATGACACATGCTGTTATGTGGTTTGTTGTCAGGCTTCTCTCCCTCAGTATAGTCTGAATTTTGAAAGTGGTATTGCCTGAGACAATGATACTTATTCTTATTGCTCTCGGTCTTCCATTGTGTGAACAGTGCTGACGATGGGCATTTGGACAGTTTCCTTGGACAAATTATACTGCTTTCTGTGGACAGGTACACTTCCTTTTATCAGGCCTGTGCCCAGGAGTGGAATTGCTGAATCATGACTTGTGCGTAGAGCCAACATGTCGTTTCCCAAACTTGCAGTGCATGAGTGTTCTGGTTTCTCCCAGCATCAGTCCCAGTTATCTGTGACCTTATCTTGCCCAGTCCCCTCCCACCAGTACCGCAGCAGGGCCCTCTCCAACTCCAGGCCCCCTGCTTCAGAAACCAAGGTGAAAGGACATGGTGGATGAGAGGAGTTTGAAGCCCCTGGAGCAGAAGGCTCTGAGTCCACTACAAGGTGGGAGAAGAGCCTCACTGGGCTCAGGAAAACCTCCTTGAACACCTGATGAAGCAGAGGGGGTTCATGGGAGGATGTGGTGGGAGGAACTTCTGGGTTCCTGCCACAAATGGTGAAGCCCAAGACCACGGACCTGCCTTGCTGAACAGGAAATGCACTGTCGGCTGCCCCAGGGCCACAGAGAACAGAGGAGGCTGGCCTCCCTGTGAATGTGTAATGTGTCTCTCTCACTCCCTTGTGCTGTTTCTCCCTAAAATAGAACACTCAGGACTGGCAGCAGCATGGGTGTGGTTGCTGCAGGGTGAAGTGAGTGGAACATAAAGAAGGCCTTCCACATCTGAAACTAATGTAACATTGTATGTTAATTAGACTTCAATAAAAATGCAAATGAACCCATTAAAAAATAAAACTGTGATAAAACTTGGGGGATGGGCACCCAGGTGGCTCAGTCGTTTAGGTGTCTGCCTTCTGCTCAGGTCATGATCCCGGGGTCCTGGGATGGAGCCCCATGTTGGGCTCTCTGCTCTGTGGGGAGCCTGCTTCTTCCTCTCCCTCTGCCTGCCACTCCCCCTTGCCTGTGTTCTCTCTCTGTGTGTCAAAAAAAATAAATAAAAATCTTTAAAAATTTAAAAAAAAAAAAAACTTAGGGAAAAAAGAAGGCCTTCTCCTGGGAGGTATGGGATTAGACTCAGAATGGACCTACCTAGGTTAGAGGTGGGTGAAGGCAGGAAATGGACGCTTCTAGTCCACGGTACAATAGGGTCCCCAGAGCTGTCAGCTGATGGTGGGTTTGGTTATTGTTAATCATTCAGTCAACAAACCTGGAGGTCAAGAGACTACCCATCATGCGGGACGAATGGGTAGGCAACAGAGGCAGCTCAGACTGGGCCCCAGGCCACAGCACTGCATGACGATATGAATGGCAACCTTAGTTTCCACAATTCACAGCCTGGACAGCTGTACATGGTAGTCTCTTGAGAACTCATAGTCTAGGCGAGTATGGGGGTGGGTTCCAGTAGTCAGGGAGGCCTTGGAGGGGGTCAAGTTGCTCCTTTTGGGAAGACTTTCTGAGGAGCTGGGGTTTAGGATGACTGTTGGCAGGAGAAGGAGGTGGGAAGGAAGTAGTTTGGGCAATGGCCTGAAGGAGGAAGGAGAGCCGAGGCTATTCCAGGCCTGGGCCTCCACCACCAAACCATGATCTAGAATGGAGGTTAGTTTTGCCCCCACCTCTATGGGGGGGAAGGGAATGAGGTGCTAGACGGAGGGCTGAGGTTCAGGCTGGGGTGGAGTCTGGAGCTGAGGCAGGGTTGCTGAGCAGGCGACCTATTTTGGGAGCTCAGCTGCAGAACCCACAGAGCTGCCCCTCTGCTCATCAGCCCTGCCCCACATTAGACCCCTTACCCACCGCCTGAGCGGTCATTCAGTCAGTATTTAGCCATATTTACTGATCCCCAGTTCTGTGCCAGTCGTTCTTCCATACTCTGGAAATAACATGGTAAACAAGATTAGATGTGATCCTTGAGGAACTTACGGTCTAGTGTGAGGGGAGAGATATTAAGCACATAAGCAAGTAAACAGGATACTATAGAACATAACAAGTTCTGTAAAGGAAATAAAACAAGGTGACATGAAGCTGAGCAGGTGTGTTGTGAGGTGGGGCTGGTTAGAGAAAGCATTTATGAGGAGGTGACCGTTAAGCAAGGCTAGGAGATGAAAATGAGTCAGACTTGGGGAGTGAAAAGCAGGGCTTCCAGGCACAGGGCACAGCAAGGCAGAAGGCTTGAGCAGGCAAGAACTCGGGCTGTCCAAAGAAGGGGCTAGAACAGAAGCCAGCCAGTGTGGAGCTGGAGCTTAGAGAACAAAGAAATGGGAAGAGAAGGGCACCTGGGTGGCTCAGTGGGTTAAAGCCTCTGCCTTCAGCTCAGGTCATGATCCCAGGGTCCTAGTATTGAATCCCAGATCAGGCTCCCTACTCAGCAGGGAGTCTGCTTTCTTGGACCCTCTCCCCACTCATGCTCTCTCATTCACACCCTCTCTCTTAAATAAATAGATAAAAATCTTTAAAAAGAAAAAGAAATGGTGAGAGGAGGTCTCAGAGGCAGGGAGGGCTAGACCAGCAAGGCCCTGTAGGGTGCATCAGGGAGTACGGACTCTTTTTCTTTTCTTTCTTTCTTTCTTTTTTTTTTTTATTTGTTTTTTTTTTTTTTTTTTATTTATTTGACAGACAGAGAACACAAGTAGGCAGAGAGGCAGGCAGAGAGAGAGAGAGAGAAGCAGGCTCTGCACCAAGCAGAGAGCCCGCTGCGGGGCTCGATCCCAGGACTCTGGGATCATGACCTGAGCCGAAGGCAGAGGCTTTAACCCACTGAGCCACCCAGGCACCCCCGGACTCTTTTTCCAAGTGCACGGGAGGCTACTGAAGCAGGGGAGTAACACGGTATAAACTGTAAGGGTAAATTTCAAAAACAAACACTACCAGTTAGGAGACGAATATCATAGACCAGACAAGGTGCTGATGGCCAGGATGGTGATGGGGAAATGGAGAGCAGAGGTGCTCTGTAGATATAATTTGGATGAATAATCCATAGGGTTTACTGATGGACTTGATGCAGGGATGAGTGAAAAGATGAAGCAAAGATGTACCCAGGCTTCAGGCTTTATAAGGTAGTGGTTGGTGCTACCATCTATTGCCTTGGGGAAAATGGAAAAACACAGGCTTGAGACACCTGGGTAGCTCAATCGTTAAGTGTCTGCCTTGGGCTCAGGTCTTGATCCCAGGGTTCTGGGATCCAGCCCCGCATCAGGCTCCCTGCTCCACATGAAGCCTGCTTCTCCCTCTCCTATACCCCTTGTTGTGTTCCCCCTCTCTCTGTCAAATAAATAAATAAAATTTAAAAAAAAGAAAAAGAAAAAGAACAAAAAGCACAGGCATGGGAGGACAAGACTCCCAAGTTCTGTTTAGACAATCTAAAGTTTAAGAGGCCAGTTAGGGGCCAGTTAGCCATTGTATTTGTTTCCTATGGCTGTGGTAACGCCCACGAAATTAGTGGCTTAAAACAACACAAATTTATTATCTCACAGTTCTGGAAGTCAGAAATCCAAAATAGGTCTTAATAGGCTAAAGTCAAGGTGTGTTAGCAGGGCTGTGTTCCTTCTGGTGGCTCAAGGGGAGAATCTGTTTCTTCACCTTTTTCAGTTTCCAGAAGCTAGCCACATTCCTTGGTTTGGGGCCTTTTCTTCCACCTTTAAAATCAGCTGTGTAGCATCTTCAAATCTTTCTCTCACTCATCCTCTTGTCTTCCTCTTATAAGGACCCTTGTGATTACATTGGGTCCACCTGGATAATCCAGAATAATTTCCCTTATTTCAAGATCCATAACTTAATCAAGTCTACAAAATCCATTTAGCCACGAAAGGAGCATATTCACAGGTTCTGGGAATCAGGACCTGGACATCTGTTGGGGTGGGGGTGTGTTTCCTACAGCTATTTCCTAGATCCTATATCAGACAGGTTATGCTGGTCTGACTTCTGGTGGAGGGACCCTAGGGCCACAGAACTTCAGCATTTGCAGGTGTATTGAAACCATGGGATTGGAGGGGATTACTAGGGAGAATGTGCTAGCAAGGAAAACAGGGACCAAGCCCCAAGGCTCAAACAACATTTAGAAATTAGATGGTGGGGGTGCCTGGGCAGCTCAGTGGGTTAAAGCCTCTGCCTTCAGCTCAGGTCATGATTCCAGGGTCCTGGGATCGAGCCCCACATTGGGCTCTCTGCTCCGCAGGGAGCCTGCTTCCTCCTCTCTCTCTGCCTGCCTCTCTGCCTGCTTGTGATCTCTGTCTGTCAAATAAATAAATAAAAATGTTTAAAAAAAAAAAAGAAAGAAAGAAATTAGACGGCGAAGAAGCCAACAAAGGAGTCTGAGAAGGAGTATTGAGACAGGAAGGGGGAAATGAAAGGAAAGTATTTCAAGGAGGGGGTGGTCACATGTCCAGGCATGCTGAGAGGTTAAAGGTGAGGACCGAGAGGTGTCCATTAGATTTGGCAGTGTGGGGACCACTGTTGACCTTTGACAATAGCTGTATCAGACGGTGGAATCAACCTGGGGTGGTTAAGCTGGGGGTGGGAGCATGTACACAGGTGTAGACTTCTTCTTAATCCATGGAGATAAGTAAATGATCTATTTCATAATTATAATAGAGTGACAGGAAGTGAGGAAGTGGAGATGGTACCTCATTCTTGCCACCCAACCCACCATAGCTGCATCGTGATCTTTAGAAAGTACAGAGTAATATTCCCCATTATAAAGTCCTCCATGACTTCCTACTGCCCGCAGCACAAAGATCTTGGAACTGGTTACCAAAGCCTGTTACCAAAGCCCAGTCTTGGGCCCCCTTCCTCAATGCTCCCTACTCAACCCAACCCCTAAGATGGGGAACTCACTCCCTGTCTTGAGACAGACCAGTTCTCCCTGGGCAGTGCGGATAATGAGAATGCTTAGGCTGACACTGGACTCTGCTGTCTCCCTGGGCTTGGGATGAGGGGCGAAGTTTGCCATTGGGAATCATATCTCTGGAGGCTGCCTTAATGTGGCTAAAGTGCTCCCCCCTCAAACCTCCATTTCTGACTGACCCAGAGGGTAGGAACACCAACACACTCTTCTCAGGAAATACTATTACTGAGGCCAGGTGGGGTGGTTTCCCTGGCAGCCACCAGAAAGCCAGCACCCCAACAGAACCAACTGTCTTGCTGATGGCTTCCTGGTACCTACCCACCCTTGCCCCAAAGAGTATATCACCCCCATCTCTGTCAGGGGGAGTCAGCAGGCAGAGAGCAGATACATTTAACCATTTCCTGCCTGGAGCTATATAAAGGTAAATGCTGAGCAAAAGCTTTCCACATAATGCAGAATCCGCCATTCTGGGCTGGAAGTCTGTCTGCCTGCCCCATATCTGGACCTCCTCCATTAGTTTTCCAGATAGGGAGCCTGCGAGCCTGTGGACCTGGAGTGGGAAGACTATGCCTGGGCAGGCAGAAAAGAGAAGGGAATCATTGGCCAGCTCAACTTTGCTGTCTACCTTTCCAACTCAGGCTCCTGGTCACCGGCCCTCAAACCAAGGAGGAAGGAGGCCTCCTGCATTGTTGTTCCCTCATCCAAGATAAGATCTCTTGCGAAAGAGTAGGTAAGTCTGCCTCAGTTTTGGGCAATGCCCCTAGACCTCCTTCCAAGGAATCCCATTTTTCTGGGCCAAATCATTTGAACCTAGTCCAGTCCCTCCACCCTAGATTCTACCACCACCCCCAGTAGGTCTTCTACCCCAATGCCCAATCCTATCCCAACCCAATCCTAATCCCCAGCCCATCTTTCCAGACCCAGTCCTAACAAAAATGATACTTAAAATGTATTGAGTGCTCACCATGCGGCTGGCACTCTGCTAAGTGTTCACTTTAAATCCTCAAAATCACAGAATCACACCATTTTATATAAGAGGAAGCTATCGTTCAAGAAGTCCTTTGATTGCCAGTATGACTAAGGTCGTGCATCTGGCATTGGCAGAAACAGCTGGCAAACCCAACTCTGTCTGATTCCAAAACCCAACCTGTCCCAACTCATCACACCTCAATGGAATCCAATCTTACCCCTCCCAACCTGTGGCCATCCTAATATCTAGCATGGGGACTGGCATATATTAGGCACTCAATAAATGCTATGAACAATGAATGGAACTAATTAATCATTAACCAACTCTACGCATCCCACGGAGTCTCACTGAAGTCCTACATTTGCTGATGACCCTTCGGCTGTGTGTGGTAGAGTCCTTGTCTCTGTGAGACATACGATGTTGAACAACCTCACTCTGCTTTAGAGGAGATGCAAGCTGGCAGGGCAACTGGGTGATCCTATGGCTCAAAATGGCGTCTCCTGAGGCCCACAGGGTAGAGGGAAAGGAGTGAGGTACATTTTCTTGGGGATTCCCCAGGGACAGAACTTTGAGAGTGGGGAGTTCATCGATCCATATAGCCAGGCCTTTAACATCTTGTACACCTCCCTGGTGCTGCACACACCCACCAGCTAGTGCTTCTCTACCCTCCTGCCCCTGCAGACCATGAGCCCCTGTAAGAAAATCACCAGCTCTCAGTTATTTCTAGATCCCTAACACCATCCAGCATGAGGCCAGGCACAGAGCAGACATCACAGGGCATCTGTTGAATGAGTCAGTGAATAAGTCTGACGAATAGGCACGTTGCTCTGAGCATGTCTAAGCCTGTGCTTGAAGGCCCCTCAGCCAGCTTCTAGAGGCTGCGCTGAGTGACCAACAGTTCTTTATGGGGCCCTGTGACATCTGACCTTGGCTGAAGTGTTGCCTCCCAGCATCCCTCCCTCCTTACCTGGCCTTAACTGTTTCAGAGACTGTCCCCATCCCAAAGGGGAGGTACCGGGGAGTGACAGTTGTTCGGAACCACCACAGTGTTTTGGTAAGTGTGCGTGAGATGGGACGGTAGAGGACTTAAGGGAGGGGGGCACTAACCCTGTGGTTGACCAGTGTTAATACCAGTCTGACTGGTATATTCTCAGGGCTGAGCCCAGCTATCTCCTTGGTACCAACCACAGGGCTGACCAAGGCTCTAACCTGGGTATATCATGTGATGCAGCACACTGACCCAAGTGCTTAACCTCAGCTTTGACCCCATCATGCTCCCACCCCTGCTGAGGCATAAACAAGCTCTTCCTACATCCTCTGCCTCGTTGATGAACTTGATTCTGGCATGGGATTGATGGTGTAGCTGTGATTAGGGTGACTGTGCTGAAGGTGACTTAGGCTTTCTCCTCCCTTTCTCCCCCTCTCCCCTAGATCTGCATTCAAGTGCGGACCCCGCAGCCCCACAGTCTCAGCTCAGAACTCACAGGGACCTGCAGCCTACTATCCAACAACTTCCAAAACCACACCCAAGTCCACTTCTCCAACCTTGGTAAGGTTTGGACACTCACTGACCTTGGACATCCCTGAAGAGGTCTCCTTGGGTCTCTACAAAGAGGCACAGCAGGGCCACAGAGGCCCAGAGAGGGGAAGGCAAGCCTAGGCCCCTGTGAAGGGAATCAGGGCAGAACTAAATGTGGGCCTGCCTGGAGGTGAACAAGGAGGCTGTCTGACTCTGAGTTCTTCCATGTGTGTTTTTTAAAGAAAATCTGGATCCCAGTGCACACGTGGATGACAGAGAGTGCTACAGGAACAAGAAAGGCAACACAGAGAAGCCAGCCAGGTGGCGCCGGGCTCTGAAGATACAGGAGGAGGAGGAGGAGGAGGAGGAAGCTGGTGAGGAAGGGCAGATCTCTAGGCTGGTGACCTCCAGGAGTGAGGTGTGCCCAGGTCTGGAAGATGGGGAGCAGTGGCTAGATTCCATAGACCTGGCCAGTCCCAGCTCTGTGCCACCCCCACAACCATATGAAAGATGGGGAAACAGGCCTAAAGAGCAGGAGCAATGGGAGTGACTCACTCAACAAGTCAGAGTGAACAGGCTCTGGCTGCCTCTGCCTCGGAGACAAAATCTTCAATCTTGGGAACTTTACCAACTTCCTCCCTGAACTGAGCCCCCAGAGCCTGAATATGGTGGGTACCCTGAGGGCAGTACACGCTGTCCTCACTGTTGCCTCAAATTCCACACTCACTCCTGACCAGGCACTGAGATTGCCATCATCCTGGATGGCTCAGGAAGCATTGACCCCCCAGACTTCCAGAGAGCCAAAGACTTCATCTCCAACATGATGAAGAACTTCTATAAGAAGTGCTTTCAGGTAGGCTTCCCTAAGAGGTAGGCTCATGTGGTCTTTCAGTTCTCTGTTGCTGTGAACAGATCTCCTCAAAACAACAACCCCTTATTTGCTCACAGTTCAGGGTCAGTTATGTGGGCTGGGTCAGCTGGGTGGTTCTTCTGCTGGCCTTGCCTGGAGTTGGTCCTGCAGCTGCAGACATCCTGTTGCTTGACTGGATGGCCTTCCTTGTCTGAACCATGTGCCTCCCGCAGGCCAGTCCAACTTTTCCATGGCTACAGTGTTCCAATGTATGCGTGCACTTTTCAAGATTCTGACTATCACATTTGCCAATGTCCCATTGGCCAAAGCCAGTCACTTGACCTATCCCATAGTCAATATGTGGGAGAGGGACTATACACAGACATGGTTTCAGGGACAAGTCTATGACTCATTGAGAGCCATTATTATCATAGCTTCTTTCTTCTCTATTTTCTTAGAGACTTCCCTCTACTTTAGCATCTCCTCCTGCCTGGAGGCAAGGAGAAATGAATGGATTCTTTTACTACTTCCAGGGGGAGCCACCTAAAGGGCAGGGGGTGCTTTGGGCATGGGGACTCAGCCAACCTCCTCCCCACCTTGGTTCCTCCTCTCTAGTGCAGCTTTGCCCTGGTGCAATACGGGGCAGTGATCCAGACTGAGTTTGATCTTCGGGATAGCCAGGATGTGAGCGCCTCCCTCGCCAGAGTCCAGAACATCACTCAAGTGGGGAGTGTCACCAAGACTGCTTCTGCCATGCAGCATGTCCTGTAAGTATGAGGGCAGTGGGAATTCCCTGAGCACCTACTGCATGCCGGCTCACAGCCCTGCCCAGAGGCTCCGAGGCGTCATGCCTGGAGAGGTGGCTGGAAAGAGCTGGGAAGAGAAAGGATCAGGTTCCAGCTCTTCCTTGGCTGAGGAAAATGTCATCAGCCCTGGCTGACGGATGACATCCCAAGACATTCTCCAAAAATTCTTTCAAAAGCTCCTTTTGTGAGCAGCAGTAGAGCACGGTGCTTATCGTATGGGCTTCTTGGCTGCCTGGGTTCAATCTCAGCTCCAGTTTGTACTTCGGAGACCTTGGGTGAGTTGCCTATCCTGTCTGTGCTTCAGTTGCTTCGATTTCTCTCTTTTTTGAGAGAGAAAGAATGAGCTCACATGGGCGAACAGGGGTGGGAGGGTGGAGAAGGGGCAGAGGTAGAGGAAGAAATAGAATCTTAAGAAGGCTCCATGCCCTGTGTGGAACATGATGTGGAGCTTGATCTCATGACCCTGAGATCATGACCTGAGCCAAAATGCTTAACAGACTGAACCACCCAGGTGCCACAGATGCTTCACTTTTAGGATGAGAATAAGTAGGGACACCTGGGTGGCTCAGTTGATTGAGCGACCGAATCATGGTCGTGAGATCAAGCCCTGTGTCAGGCTCTGTGCTCAGCATGGCGTCGGCTTCAGATTCTCTCTTTTTCTCTGCCCCTACCCCTGAGCACACACTCTATCTTTCTCTCTCACTCTCAACATAAATAATAAATAAATAAAATGAGAATAATAATTGTACTTGTCTTACAGGATTTTGTGAGGATTAAATGAGTTAAAATATGTATGGTACTTACAACAGTGCCTGACACATAAGTACTATGTAAATATTAGCCACTATTATTAATATCATTATTATTCACAAGAGTAGATTGAAGTGTGGTCCAAAACCTTTCTGTGGGAGGAGGTGAGGGGCAAGGTCTGTCATAGCCTCCCCTCCACCTGGCCCTGCTGTATGCCAGAGGGGGGCTTTTTGGGTTTTTGTTCCCATTTTGAAGGGATCCTTAATCCTATCCAATTCTAAAACAGGCCAGTGAATAAAATTTCCCCAGAGCTCAGCATCCCTCTGGCAAAGTTCTCCTCTTCATTTATTGTCCCCTACTTAGAGACAACATCTTCACGCCAAGCCACGGCTCCAGAAAAAAGGCATCCAAGGTCATGGTGGTACTCACTGATGGGGACATATTTGAGGACCCACTCAACCTTACTACTGTCATCAATTCCCCAAAGATGCAAGGTGTTGAGCGCTTTGCCATTGGGGTAAGAGCCAAGAGCTGGGGGGAGGCCCTCCTGACCCTGTGCGGCCTGGGGTGGGGAGGAGCCAGGGTTCCCGATAGGGGCTTCTGTAAACTGCTTACTCAAGCCTTGCTCTATTCACAGACACTTAGCAACTGCTATCAGTCCCTATGTCCTGAAATTTCCCCACTCCATACTGGGTCTTCCCACAGAGGGCCTATTTCCCAGTGGTAGGCACAGCTCACTTGCCCAGCAGTGATGGGGAGAGCAGTGAACACTGAGGTACCCCAAAGGAAGGACATCAGGGAAGGTCCCTGGAGGAGATGGTGCTGAGCCAAGTCTTGGAGGACAAATAGGAGTAGCTGGCCTAGGCTGTGGGGGAAGCGGGAAGGGCTCCGCAGGCAAGGGGCACAGCATGTGAGAATGAGCCTGGTGTGTGAAGGAAGGTGTGTGTGCAGGAGAACAGGGATCAGGGAGTGGATGCAGCCAGCAGAGGGACTCAGCCCTCTCCCTGGGCCTGGAGAGCTCTTGGGGCTTGGGAACCAGCCTACTCTTATGATCCTGATCCACCGACCCATGGCCCCTGTGCAGGTGGGAGAGGCATTTGAGAAGAATAGGACCTACAGTGAACTGAAGCTGATCGCCTCAGACCCTGATGACAGATACGCCTTCAAGGTGACCAACTACACAGCACTGGATGGACTGCTGAGTAAATTGCAGGAGAATATCATTCAGATGGAAGGTGAGAGCTCTGCTGAGCAGTCCCCTTAGGATTTGGCAGGAGGCCAATCCCTGTGCTCCAGCCCCACTCCTGTCCTCCCTCCATCTGGCTCTCTGGGCATCCCATCACTTCTCTGAGCCTCAGCTGTTCCATCTCTGAAAAGGCAACAATATCCCCAGCCCTGGAATTCCCTGAAGCTCTGATGAGAAGCTCCTTCTGATGCTGGAGAAAGAAGGATGACTGGGTTTGGATCCCATCCTCAGGAGCTCACAGATGAGGAAACTGAAGCTCAGAAAGAGGGAGTGAGCTGCCCAAGCTTACTCTGCCAGTGGCTACTAAAGCAGGACCAGGTTTCCACTCTCAGCCTGGTGTATGTCCCATTATTCTGAACATGGTTCCCTCTGGGTATGAGGTCAAACTGGGCCCTTATCTGACTTAGTCTCTCCCTTCACCTCATCCCACAGCAGTGTCTCACTGGGCTTCTTGGCTTCTAGGCACGGTTGGAGAGGCCCTCCACTACCAGCTGGCACAGATCGGGTTCAGTGCCCAGATCCTTGATAAGGTATGTGGCCAACTCAGTACCAAGCAGGCTGACCACAGAGGAGGGGCCCCAATGACCCCCAGGGACTCAGGGATCCCTGGATCACAGTGTAGAGCTCTGCCGTCTGAAAAAGCCCTTTTAGGATAAAGGAAAACCATTTGTACTTGCTTGCTCTAATCTGGACCTTTGAGGTAGATGAAAGAATGGTCATATTCATTACAGGTGGTCGTTTTGTTCTGTGTACTCATGATTATGCACTACTAACACAGGCTTTGGCTTAGATCACTTGCCTACCAAGTTCCATACGTGTCCTCACCAGAGGCACTGTTCCTTACCACGGGAAAAATGCAGGCGTGATGAGGACACCAGCCTTGCATGGACGTGGAATTATGGTCAGCAAATTGCTTGACACAGGTAGACCTTATGTGCCAGGCAACGTGCACAGAAGATGAACTGTGTATTGTTCAATCATACTTTGTTTTCATGCTCAACATCTGGGGCCTGGGTCAGATTTCTGTCCTGGGGGTGATGGGCACTGGAAGGATGGTTGTCCTGACAGGGTCATGGGTACAAGGCAGGAACCAAGTACTTGCTATCTTGCCTTCCTCCTGCATTTCTAGCCAGGTGGTCAGTGATCCCTGAAAGTGAACATGCCCTCCACCCACAACTCTGCGCGCCTCACCCATCATCCCCCCTATCCCCGCTGTGGCTGGCCCGGGTCCCTCCCTCTCGGATGGCCTCCAACCCTCATCCCCTGTAGGGGCAGGTACTGCTCGGTGCCGTGGGGGCCTTCAACTGGTCGGGGGGTGCGCTACTCTACGACATGCACAGCCGCCAGGGTCGCTTCCTGAACCACACTGAGGCGGATACCGAGAATGCGCAGTACAGCTATCTAGGTGAGGCGGGGCCTGGAGGCTTCCTGGGCGGGGGCAGGGGCCTAAAGAGCAACCCGGAGGCTGGGCATTGGGCTGAATTAGGCTTCCCAGTTAGGGCAGGCTCTGGTCAGTTAGGGCAGTCACAGGGACTAAGCGATAGGCCTTGGTTGGGGACCCCGAGGCTGAGAATTAGGGCCTTCTGGATGAGGAGCAGGCCTCCTTTGGATGGAAGCTCACAGCTACCTGAGGAGGCGGGGCCTCACCATTAACAGTAGTGGTGAGTGACCCTTCACCTCCCGTCCTTGGTCCTCATATACCGTGTGTGTGAGATGAACGTGTGTGGTGAATGTGTATGGAGTGTGTTTTGAATGAAGCTGTATATACATTGGGTGCATATCACTCCTGTGTGGTGGGGCACATGTGTGTGAGAAGGCCCAGTGGTAATTGGGAGCACTCCCTGATGCTCGTTTTTAAAAGGATGAGAAAGATCTGCCCCCCTGCCCAGGCTACTTTGAAGGACTGGTTGGGAAAATGGTGGGGGGATCAAAGGAGTGGCCCAATGGGCGCTCCCAACCACAACCACCACCACTCCTTCTCTCAGGTTATGCAGTGGCCCTACTGCACAAGGCCTGTGGCCTCTCCTACGTGGCGGGGGCTCCACGGTACAAGCAGCAGGGAGCCGTGTTTGAGCTCCGGAAGGAGGGCAGAGAGACCAACTTCGTGCCAGTACTGGAGGGAGAGCAGGTACCTGCTGGAGAAGGATGCCCCCCCCCCCCCCCGTTATTGTAGATGGAGGATCTGGAGGCCCTGGAGGGAATGGGATAGGCTGCAAGGCATGCAGTGGATTATAGACTCAGTCTGGACTGAACTCAGACAGAATGCAGTGCCATTGGCCCAGCTCTGCATGTCTGTTTGGCGACTGGGTTCCCCCGTTGTTGGGGATATAGCTGCTCACCCGGGCTTCTTTGTTACTCTGGTGAACAAATTGATCTGGAATAACCCAAACTGGTAGTCCAGGAAGAGCAGGAGCAGGTATCTAGCCTTGCTGAGGAGTATCAGAGGAGGCCTCCCCAGCACCCTTGTGAGTTGAGTTCCTTCTGGGCTATAGATGGGATCCTATTTTGGCTCTGAGCTGTGCCCTGTGGACATTGACATGGATGGGACCACGGACTTCTTGCTGGTGGCTGCTCCATTTTACCACATTCACGGAGAGGAAGGCAGAGTGTATGTGTACTGTCTGAATGAGCAGGTAGGAGTCTCATCTTTGCAAACTTGCCGAAGTTGTGGCTGCTCAGCCTGGTGCAAATCTGATGGAGGCTGGGAGCACCCTGGGCCTGCCTCTTCTGTCAGGACAGTGATGGGGAAGTGCTCAGGGTGGATGATGGCCAAGCAGAGCACCATCACCTTTCCTCCCGTACTCTTTCTCACTTTCCCCACCCCATCATCTCGTGTTGATGATGATAATATCCCACGTAACTGCATAGTTGACAAAGCATGTTCTATGATCTCACTGGTTTCTCACAGTAACTGTGTCACTCCCATTCTACAGATGAGGAAGCTGAGGCTCAATGATACTGAGACTTGCTCAAGTTTACATGGCAAGTGTGTGGTAGAGCCAAGACTAGAATCCAGTCTAGTAATTGCCAGTCCAGTACCTGTAACTGTGGGAACAGAGGGGGCAGGCTGTGGGTTCTGAACTGCAAGGCAGGAGGATTCCAGCATTACCACTCACTCCCCATGTAACCATGGGGGGTCTGTTGCCTTTTCTGAGCCTCAGCTTCCCTGCTAGAGAATCAGAAACAAGTCCAGTGAGCATGCCTCCTGGGGTGGCATGGGTGTGTACCCCACATCCCTCCCTTGAGGGCTGAGGCGCTGCTTTGCTTTACAGAATGGTTCCTTCTCCTTGGCATACACTCTGAGTGGGCACCCTGGATTCACTAATGTCCGGTTTGGCTTTGCCATGGCAACAATAGGGGATATCAGTCAGGATAACCTCACAGATGTGGCCATTGGGGCCCCCCTGGAGGGTTTTGAGGCAACTGATGGCAACAGCTTCGGCAGCGTGTACATCTACAATGGACGCCAGGATGGTCTTTCTACCAGCCCCTCTCAGGTAACCTGCAGGGCTCTCTTCAGCCTCTGCTCTGGGATTCTAACCTCCCCTTGAGGTGATGGCCTGAACCCCAATCCAGCTCCAGTTCTAACTGTCAGGTGGGTCCCAAGGGGTCAGGAGTGCCCAGTGAAGCCCCAAAGTTGCATGGAGGTTCCAGACCAGGGCTTTACCCCAGACACTTCCAGTGGGGTAAGAGGTGGTGGCAACATTTGTCTATTTCCTGACCTGTATCTCCCTTTTTTTTTGGCATTCCTGACCATGGAACTACCTCAGATTCATTTCCCTCTCTTTCTGTTCCCTCTGTGGCTCCTGTCCACGCCCCTCCCCAACTCCTCCCTGCCTAAACTCTCATCTCTCATGACTCCCTTGCCAGCCTCTCCTGTTACATATCTTGTGAGCACTTTTACCCACCCCAGATCGTAGTTTCTCTCCTAACTCTAGTCCTGTATGTCTAGATGTCTCCTGAGCACCTCACTGGATGGCCCCCCAGGCATCTCAATCTCATGCTGTCTAACCCAAAGCATCCTCTTCCCCCAGACCTGCTGCTCCTCTGGACGCCTTCCACTCATCCTCCACACATGTCCTAATGATTCTGCCTCCCATATCCAGCCCCTGGCCTGGCTCCTGTCTCTCTTTGTTCCCACCCCTGGCCTGGCTCCTCCTGATCCCCGTCTTCTACTCTGCGTCTGATTAGACAGGACCACCTCACTGCCCAGCCCTTCATCAAGCCTCCTTGTACCCAAATCTCCTTGTGTTCCCACTGTAGTGGCCCCTAGCTAGGTCCTCAGATGGCCCTGCTCTGCCCCATACCCTGCTTCCCTCACTCTTCCCATGTCAAGTCCCACCTGCCCTTCAGGGCTCCATTGGAATACCACTTCCCCTGGAAAGCCTTCTTTTTTCAGTTCCTCAACTGAGGGCTTCCTGGGTTGGGGAGGAAAGCTGATCATGCTGATTTGAATAAAACCCAAAAGGACTCCCCTTCTCCTCCATGCCTTGTGTTTCTCCCTCCACAGCGGATCAAAGCCTCAGCGGTGGCCTCAGGACTCCACTACTTCGGCATGTCAGTGGCTGGTGGCTTAGATTTGACTGGTGACCGCCTTCCTGACATCACCGTGGGCACCCTGGGCCGGGCAGCTGTGCTCCGGTAGGGGTTTACCCTGCCTTCTGTGGTCCCAAGTCCCAGCCTCAACCTAGTTAGCCTGCCTTCATTGACCCCATGAAGACATGGGGCGTGGGAATAAATGTGTCTTTTAAGGGCATCAGCTCTGGAATCTGCTCATTTGGCTTTGAACTTCAGTTCTCAATTAACCATGTGCCCTTGGGCAGGTTATTGTATTTGAGTCCAAATTTTCTCCTCTGTAAATGCGAATAACACTAGCCTCTACCTCACAGAGTTATATAGATTAAGAGAATCTTTGCAAGGTGTTTGGCACTGTGCTCAGTGAAGGCTGTTATTTTGATGATAAGAATTTCAGAGCTGCTGTGCTCCATCTCTAAGTGAATTATCAAATCACATGGCTGTAAATACTCTGGCAAAGCACCTATCTGCCCTGTGCCCTCCACTGAGCTCCAGACTTGGCTGTCTATTCAACACCCCTCTTGGCTGTTACTGTCAGGCATCTCAAAGTCTAAACATGGGCCTCATATTCTCACTCGATCCTCATTCTCCCAACCTGCATTTTCCCATGCTTCCCAGCTCAGTAAAGGGCGCCATTTATTCAGGACAAAAACCCAGGAGTCATCCTTGGTTCTTCTTTCCTTCTTCTGCCACTCCATTGACAAGATTTTGTTGGCTCTGCCTCCAAAAACCTCCCCATACAAGATGCTGTCATCTCTCACTTGCACCATTGCCATGGCATTCTTCCCTGGCCCCTCTCTTGGTGCTCCATTCTCCACACAGCGGCCAGAGTGATCCCTTTATTCAGCTGCTTAAAACTCCTCAGCAGCTCCCACTTAGAGAGTAAAAATCCAAATTCCTTCCTGTGGCCCATCCTCTCCATGGCCTGGCCCTGCCCATCACTCCATCCCCATCTCCTCTTACTAACCTCTATCTCACTAATTGTGCTCAAGTCCTGCCAACCTTCGTGTTCCTCAAACGAATCAAGCTCATTGCTGCCCCACACCCTTTGCACTAGCTGTACTTTCTGCTTGGAGTGAGGTTCTCCTTATCTCCAGCTCTTGTTAACAGATCTCAAATGTCTCATCAGTGAAGCCCTCCCTGATCACCCAGGCTAACTAGCCCCCAATCTCTGTTACCCGATTCTATTTTATTATCATAGCATTACCTGTACATAGTTTCTTCTTACTTGTTTATTGTCTGTTTTGCCAAGACTTGTCTCTTTCCCTACTGTATCCTGAAGATGCAGAATAGTGCTTGGTATACTCGAGATGTTCAATATTCATGGAATGAATGAATGAGCCAAGTGCTGAAGTCTTACGGTCACTTCTCATAGTTCTCTTTGCTGTCTCATTTAGCTCGAGACCTGTGGTTTACCTGAAGGTGTCCATGACCTTCACCCCTATGGCACTGCCCATTGGCTTCAACAGCAGTGTGAATGCTCATTTGTGTTTTGAAACCAGCCCTATGACCACAGTTGCTAACTCAGGTAACAGACAGCCTTGCTGACCGCCCCCCCACTCCTACCCCCCGCCGCATGCCAAGTGTGGTCATTCCTTGTTGGCTTCAGTAGGGGACAGGAAAAGAGGCCTGCCAGGGAGGGGTACGAGGAGTGTTATGAAGTCCTGGCGCTTGAAATCCCTCTATTAGAGCTTAGTTCCTTTGACATTAGGTTCTATTTAATGGGAAGTGCCACAGAAAAGGATGGTCTCCTATTAAATCCATACTATGAAGGGCTTTATCTGACCCCTGCTGGGAAGAGGGGCTCTGTATCCCTTCCTCAAGGATTAAGGATTGAATTCCTGAAAGAACACTCAGAAAAACGTAGCCAAGTCTCCATCTCCCATCTCGCCTATTCTGTACAGTAAGGGAATTAGCCCAGGTAATCTGTAAGGTGCTTCCAGCTCTGCCATCCTTGTTTTTACTCTAGGGTTTCTCTCTCCATTTTCTGAATTATTCTTCCTCCTCATTTTCTCCTTCAATCATAGCCTCTTCTCTGAGCCCTCCTTCCCCTAAGGGAGGACTGACTCAGTCCTGAGAATGGGTTTGGGGCTGGGGCACTGAGGGACGCTATCCAGGTGCCAGAAGACCATGATGAAAGTACTTTTGGGGCACCTGGGTGGCTCAGTGGGTTAAGCCTCTGCCTTCGGCTCAGGTCATGGTCTCAGAGTCCTGGGATCGAGTCCCGCATCGGGCTCTCTGCTCAGCAGAGAGCCTGCTTCCCTCTCTCTCTCTGCCTGCCTCTCCATCTACTTGTGATTTCTCTCTGTCAAATAAATAAATAAAATCTTTAAAAAAAAAAAAAAAAGAAAGTACTTTTGAAGTGAAGAAACTAAGGAATCCATCACAAGGGACTGGGTGGGGATACCACTCAGGAGGGGCTCTTAAGGCAGGCAGGCGAGGGGTGCTTTTTCTCAGGCTTATCCACTCCAGCCTCATTATGAAGGTCTGGTCTTCATTCCCAGGCTTCAGAGAGACATTTCTGAACTTCACAGTGGATGTGGATGTGGTGAAGCAGAGGAAAAGGCTGCAGTGTTCAGACAAGAGTAATTGTCAGAGCCACCATCGGGAGTGGGACACCAGTATGTCCCAGCTTTGTGAGTCCCTCCTGCTTATTCCCACAGAGGGAGAGGTAAGTGGGGTTTAGAAGAAAGTCCAGAGGAGTGTATGTTGTTGAGAAAAGATTTGAGGTGCATGCAATGAAAGATATATACCCAAAACAAACTAGGCAATTAAAATAATCCTAATAGATTAAGAACCACATAATGGCATGAGAGATGGAGTTAATTGTACTGGAACTCCAGGGTAAAGAACTCTGCTGAAATGGAACATTAATTATACCTCTGAGCTTCCTAGAACTTCAGCACAAAGGGAAATGCTCTAATGGCTGACATTTTTCTTGGTAAAAAATTAGGAATAATAGGGGTTCTTCCCACCTCGTGTCTTCTCACCTCACCTGGTAGTAGCATTGGAGCTGAGTGCTTTTATATGAATGAACATCAGCAAAATTGAATGAGAAAGTAGAAATCAAGACAAAGTCATTTATAAAGGTGCTAGAGACAGAAAAGAAATGTATTTGTCGGCTTTCAGAGCCTGACGGGACCTAGAAGGACCTCTAAGGATCATTTATTCCGGTAAACTCGTGATGATGCTTCTGCCTACACATGTGTTCCTATGTCTGTTCAGAGTGTTAATTGGATTAGGAAAGAGTTTCTAGCAAGTCTATGCCTTCCTTAAATAAAAGCTACATTTCCCATGCAGGAATCATGCTCACCTCCTCTGGGGTGTTCAAAGCTCCCACCATGGCTGAAAGGCTCACTTAAGGAGAATAGCCAATGGCACCCTACGGAATCTCCTTTATCTTCAGCTTTTACCTTTCTAATATGTTCCTCCAGGTTGCTTTGAGAAAGATCTTTATTAACACAGATGTGGCCATGATTCTTCCCTTCTTCCCTTCCATTTGCCCTCCAAAAAAAAAAAAAAAAAAAAAAAATCGAATTGGTTTTTAACTCCTGTTGGGCAGAATCCCTTTGTGTTTGGGATGGGAACCAACAGGAGTTATTAGGCCTGAGGGCAGAGCAGATCAAGTGAGATTTTTTTTTTTTCCCACAGCTCTAGGCAGCTTGGTTGAAAGAAGTTTCCCTTCAGCTTGGCTTATTTGGAAGAGGCTTACAACTTCTGACTCACCACTTGCATTGTTTATTTCTCATTATGACACATTAAAATTATAAGTATTCTCCTTGTTCTCTTGTCCCCCACATGCCACTTTGACCCTGCATTACTTGGTGACTCTGTAGCTCTGTGAGGAGGACTGCTTCTCCAACATCAGTGTCAGCATCAGCTACCAACTCCAGACCTCAGAAGGCCAGAGGGACCATCCCCAACCCGTTTTGGACTTCTACACTAAACCCTTCACCATCTTCCAGGTGACTCAGCTATGTGAGACTCTCCTGGGAACCACACACAACAAGCACCTGTTTCTCTAACTTCAAAGACTGTTTAAAATTAGGAGGGCTCTCAGATAGTATTTGGGCCCCTTGCCGTTTAAATGGGGGAAATGGAGTTCCTAAGATGGTGTTAAATTGCCTAGGGCCTTACTGGTGGGTAACACAAAGTCTCCAAACCACATGCAAGGTTAGTTCCTTCATGTTCACAGAAAACGTGCTTGCTCCATTTTTAATGATGCATAGAAATATGTCGTCCAGCTTGGCAAAGGTCTCTGATGAGGTGTGGTGGAGTTCCTGGTGTGATGGGGGTTCTGCATGGGGCCTGAACTAGAGTTAACCTCCTCTGTGCTGTAGACAGGATGCCCTTTAGTGCACCTGCTGACCCAGGTCCTGACCATGGCCTTCAGCTGAGTGTCTGGCCTACCACACCTATACCCTAACAGGCAGGTAATTTCACAAGAAACTTCTCTCATACTAAGGGAATTCTGAGGGCAAAATAAACAGTCAGATTTCCCAATTCCTTGCTATCTAAGGTGATTTGGTTCCCACCTAGGCCCTGGCCCCCATGGTATTCTGTCAGTCTTCATTTAGAGAATCTTATGGCATATAGAAAACTCAGCAAGATCAAAGTGACAACGTGACCATTTAAGTAATAATTACAGTCAGCTGGAATTAGTTGCATTTCCAAAAAGGAAGAGAAGTCAAAAGCAGCTCATACTGGCACAGAAAAGCTTCAGGTAGTATAAGTTTATTTCCAGGTAATCATAGGACACTCATGACTAGTAGTTTTACAACAGTGTTCTACATAAATTAAATCATATAATTCTTTGGCTCAGATTTTGGCCAATATCCAATGAATCAGTCACAAATAGTAAAGAAATAAGAGAGTAGCATAATCAGGGTAACTGTTTTTTATTGCCCATTTGCCCAGGAAGAGAGAGAATCAGATTCCCTATGAGTGAAGATTGTCAGCTTGATTATTTTAGGCAAGAAATGTTATTTTAAATGTATTTATTTATTTATTTTAAAAAATTTTATTTATTTGACAGAGAGAGAGCGCATGAGATCACAAGTAGGCAGAGAGGCAGGCAGAGAGAGAGGGGGAAGCAGACTCCCCGCTGAGCAGAGAGCCCAATGCGGGACTTGATCTCAGGACCCTGAGATCATGACCTGAGCTGAAGGCAGAGGCTTAACCCACTGAGCCACCCAGGCGACCCTGTTATTTTAAATTTATAATAGTCTACTTATTTTGTAAAGAGTTTTTAAAAATTTGACGGCAAGTTAGATGATTCAGAAAAGATTAAGAGAACTAATGTGACAAAATTTTATCAATAAGTAGATGATTACTACTTATATATATTTTGGTATTTTAGAACCTTTTTATTTTGAAATATTTGGCTCACTAAAAAAATTAAAGAATATTCCAAAGAATTCCCATGTATCTTTTATTCAGATTCCCTGAAAGTTACCATTTTGACATTTTAACATATTTGCTTTATCATTCTTTCCCTCCAACTTATACATATACACACCCATATGTGTGTGTATATATGCATATCACACATTTATATTTTGCAGCCATTTGATACTAAATCACAAATATGATACCCCTTTACTCCCAATACTTCAGTATATATTTCCTAAAAAACAAGAACATTCTCTTATAAAACCACAGTACAAGGATCAAAATCAGGAAATTAACGGTGACAAAATGCTATGTTATCTAATGTACAAACTTTACTCAGATGTCACCAGTTGTCCTATTAATGTCCTGTATAGCAAAAGAGAACAATTTCTTTTTTTTGGCCCAGGATCATTCATTACATTTTTTTCAGGACTTATTTTTAGACTCCTTTAATCTGCAATGATATCTCAGTCTGTCTTTGTTTTTTATGACCTTACTATTTTTGAAGGATCAAATAGGCCACTTCTTTTATGGAATATGTTTCCTCATGATTAGATTCAGGTTATGCATTTTTGGCAGGAATAGCACAGAAGTGGAGTTGTGTCCTTCCAAGTGCCTATGCATCAGGAGGCATATCATATAATTAATAAATATGTTATAGGGAGATGCTTTGAAATGCTTTGAGTGTATTTATATCTTATGTAACATCCATTCACAATTCTTACCTAAATAAATTATTACTTTGATGTCCAGCAAAGAGATTTTTAAAAAAATTTATTCCATCAATAAAATGGGTGTGGAGAAATTATTTGGTGTTGGGTTAGGCACATAGATGTTTCCAAAGAATGAGTTCTAGCTGGGAGCTTGGTTTAATCCTGCTCTCTTCCACTACGATTGAGTGAAAAACAAGCTACTTCACTGTATTAAAAGCAAAACTAAAAAATTTGCCTCAAACTGTTGACCTAGCCAGATAGAGCTCCAGGATCTGACTTCTGCAAACTGTATCTCCCTTCTCCACGAAGTAGGCTTCCTTTCTAGCTCTGAGTTCCCATTCCAGCTCCAGGCCATGGTAACAGTCTTTGCAGAAAGCTGCTGAGGTGGTCACTGCCTGCTGAGGACATAAATACTGCTCTCTTACAGAGAATCTCTTATAGAGATTCTCCTATTAAGGATCTGCCTATGTTTCCTGCATAATAAAAAAAGTAGATGCAGCTCCTTTAGAAAATTTGATCTTTCTGAAATAAGTCAAGCAGAGAAAGACAATTATATAGTTTCACTCATATGTGGAATATAAGAAATAGTGCAGGGGGACCATAGAAGAAGGGAGGGAACTCTGAATAGGAAGAAATCAGAGAGGCAGACAAACCACCGAGAGACTCTGGACTCCGGGAAACAAACTGAGGGTTACAGAAAGGAGGGGGATGGGTGTACGGGGTAGCCAGGTGATGGCTATTAAGGAGGGCACGTGGTGATGAGCACTGGGTGTCGTATGCAACTAATGAATCGTTGAACACTACATCAGAAACTAATGATGTGCTATATGTTGGCTAATTGAACATAACAATTTTAAAAAGGAACATTTCAACTAGTTAAGTTGAAAGAAAAAGGATCTTTCAACTTAACTAGGGCTGTTCAACCTTGACTGGGCCTTTTGGAGCCTATGTAAACTTCCATATTAGTTTGTTTTAGTGGAAGCAAGATTATAAGGGGAAGACTGGCCATGGGGGACAAGAACCTCACAGGACTAGACCTGATAATATGTGATTAGGTATATCCTATTCCTGCCCCTGCTGTTCCTGTCTTTACTTGTAAAGGGACTAAGGAAGCTTCTTTTCACTTAGGTTTTCTCCCCCAAGTGTTCAAATTAGTGAGTTGTGAACACTGCTGCTTAATTCACATGATATAAATGTGACAGACACCCCCACCTTTCCATGAAGGTCACCACATTTTTTACCTTGACCAGAGGCCCGAGTCATGGTGTACCTATGTTGTAAGACGAAGCACACTCCCTACCCCTGACAGGTCAAGGAATGTAAGTCACAGCTCTCTTGGCCCTATGGGCCCCCCCCCCCCCCCCGGTCTATCAGCCTTCACTCCCTTGTACCTGTACTTCTCAGAGTCCAAGGAAGGATAAGTATGTCTTAAGGAGAAGATCATGAAGCAAAGCTACATGGCGGTGTTCCTGGACTGACCCCTGTTTCTCTCTGCTTGGTTACAGCTGCCCTATGAGAAGAACTGCAAGAATAAATTGTTTTGTGTTGCTGAGTTACAGATGGCCACCACTATCTCTCAGTGAGTTGGACCCAGTCATCATAGTTTCTGCAATTAACTTCCTTCTGAAGGCTTACCTGGGCAAAGCCCTCATCAAAATTGACCCAACCTCATGGCCCACAAAAGGCTTTGCAAGTATTATCTCACTGGGTCCTCAACCATACCATGAGGGAGGCAAGAGATTTGTATCCCTCAGTAGGGAACAGACTCAGTGCTTGGAAGGACTGTGTGTGGTCACAGTGCTCAGTTGGTGGACTCGAACCCAGGTCTCTTGACATCCTGGATAATGCTACTTTAATAACCCAGTGTCCCTTGCTCCTAGGACTATCTCAGTTAGAGGTAGCCTCTTCCTTGACTCACCTCTTAACCAAATTACTTAACTAATTCATTAAATATTGACGGAGCATCTCCTCTGTGCCAAGCACTCCACAAACATGCTGAAGATACATCAGCAAACAACATAGACAAAAATTCTTGCCCTCCTGGTGTTTTAGGTGGAAAAGATAATAGGTAAATGTAATATTGATGAGATATACGTAGTACCCTATGAAGAAAAAACAGGGAAGGTGGGAGAAAGTGCTGGGTAGGCGTGGGTTGCAGTTTTATTTTTTAATGTTTTTTTTAAAGATTTTATTTATTTATTTGACAGAGATCACAAGTAAGCAGAGAGGCAGGCAGAGAGAGAGAGAGAGAGAGAGAGGAGGAAGCAGGCTCCCCGCTGAGCAGAGAGCCCGATGCGGCACTCGATCCCAGGACCCTGAGATCATGACCTGAGCCAAAGGCAGAGACTTAACCCACTGAGCCACCCAGGTGCCTGGGTTGCAGTTTTAGAATGGTCAGAAAAGGGCTCACTGAGCTGATGTTTTGGTACACACAGGAGGAGGTTGAGGGATGAACTAGGTGGGTGTCTGCAGGAAGAGCAACTGCAAATGCCCTGAGATGGGAGCATGGCTTGTGGGTGGAGGAATGGCCAGGACACCGGTGTGATTAAAGTAGGATGAAGAAGGGAAGGGTAAAGCCGGGGCAGGGAGAATCGTTATTCACGGTTTCTGAGGCCCTGCATAAAGGCTCTTACTGTGGACTAGTAAGCCAGAGGAATGACAGAATCTCGCATTTTAACAGGCTCATTCTTGCTGCTGTGTTGTAGACTACAGGAGAAAAGATGCGAGCAGGGAGATAGTAAGGATCTATTAGAATTCAGGTGCAAAGTGATGGTGACTTGTCCACAGTTTTAAGCAGTTGAAGGTGGTTATATTTTGAAGTTAGAGCCCACAGGATTTTTTGATGGATTAGATGTGGGGAGTGAGAGAAAGAGAAGGGTCTAAGGCAGCTTCCTTCATTTCATCCTGAGCATCTAGAACTTTGCAGTCCAGTACAGTAACTATTAGTCACATTTGGCTATTTAATTAAAATTAAGTATAATTAAAATTTTAGTTCCTCAGTTGAACTAGGCACATTTCAAGGCCCTACATCCACATGGGGCTGGTGATCTTCAGTAGCATAGATACAGGCTATTTCCATTCTTGCAAAAGTTCTGTTGGATCACACTGAACTCCAGAATAATGGCAATACCAAGAACTGAATTGGCGTAGGAAGCCTTTAGAAGAATGATCTTGGAAGGCAGGGTGGAGAGGAAGAGATAAGGAGTTTGGCTTTGGACATGTGATGGTCTTAAAATACCCTCCCTGGCTACTAGTGCTGTATATGGAACATGGTACTGATGGCCTGTTGGCCAGGGTAGGCATCTGTGTGGAAGAACACCGATGCCTAATCCTAGTAAGCCTTTTTGTAGACATTTGTAGGACTAGCCTATCTCAATTATTGAGGATCCAATTGAAGACTTTTGAGTGCTTTGGAATCCAGCCTAAAAAACAGATGCAGCTGTTTCCAACAGTAATTAATTACAGCCGAGAAATTCCCTCCCACCCAGCTCCTTGTGATACGTAGCACACACAACTGGCCCCACACCGCCCCCTAGTGTAAGTAGTAATTAGTCTCTTCCTTTTTTCAAAAGCATTATTGAGTCTAATCCTTAGCATCCAAACATTTCAGTGTTTTCCACCTTTTTCTGGATATTGGTCTCCTAAAGAACCTAAGGAAAACTACAGACCCTACTCCGTAGAAGATCACATGTTCATACATAAGTGTTTGCATTGGGGGCTTTCCGAAACTATCCATGGTCCTTCGGTTAAGAACCCCTGTGAAATATTCCAGTGGCTCCCAGAGCCCTCTCCTGGGCTTTAGAACAGTATATCCAACTGATGTTTCAACATCTCTACCTTACATCATTGGCACTTCTCATTATACCCCTAAGTGAACTCATCTGGTCAACTGCCACCCTGGTGGTGGTACTCTGGTCTCCCCCATGAAGAGCACCACTTGGTCATACATTCAGGACTTATCCTGGATCACTTTCTCTGTTGCTCTGGTTGCAAGTGTGGCTTTACTGTATCTGGCTTCAATCCCTTGTGTCTATTGCCACTACTACTATTTTACACAGGCATTTGCCATCTCTCAATTGGATTTCCACATACAGCAGGCTCTAGCTATCTCTGCCCCCTCTCTCCCACTGATCAATCTATTCTCTTCTCAGCTGTGCTAAAACAAAAGCAATATAACAACAAAACACATGTCACGTTGCTTCCCAGAGCTTCCTATCCTATTTTTGAACATTTTGGATGGTTAGGAGATTTTCTTTGTATTGTTAATAGTGGATAGTGGTTTTATACTCTGGGGCCCCACAGCACCTCAGCAGACTGAAAGAAGCTCTCACAAATCCCCCAGTCTGAAAAGACTGTTTTAAACCACTCTTTAAACTGGAAGGGCCTGAATGAGTTTGCGAATGGGAAACTGAGGCCAAGAAAGAGGCAGGGACAGTATCTGTCTCAGATACTTCAAGCAGCTCAGTCTCTGGTATTGAGCAGAATATCTGCCACAGAGAAAGTACTCCGTAAGTATATGTGAAATGTATGAACTTGGGAGAATGAAGTATCTTGCCTAGGGTTGCAGTGATTTGGTAGTAGAAAGAGGATTTAAATATAATTTTCCCAACCGTCTTTTGAGAATGCTAGACCTGAGGCAAATTAGTTAGACTCTCTTAGCTTCTGTCCTTTTCTATGAAATGGAGAGTAACCATACTATTTTATAGGGTTATTGTGAGGATTAATTCAGGATGTGAAGTATTTAGCACAGTCCCTGCCACATAGAAATCAACATGGTAGCCGTTATCATCATCTCACACACCAACTGAGGTGTGTGTTGTGGTCCAGGCATTTGTTTATGTTGAGCGGAAGAAAATCTAGGCAATCTAAGGAGTTAAGAATGTACTAATGTACTGCTTGTCATTCTTAAAGATTAAATAAACTGGTAACTTGTTTCTATTTGTCTATCCGGTGTAGGCAGGAATTGGTGGTTGGTCTCACAAAGGAGCTGACTATGAACATTAACCTAACTAACTCTGGGGAAGATTCCTACATGACGACCATGAATTTGAATTACCCCAGAAACCTCCAGTTTAAAAGGATACAAAAGGTAACAGTGAAATATGCCACACATGGCTTTCCCTCCCTGTATGCCTGCTTTTTTATGGAAAACCTCCCAACTGGTCTCCCTGCCTCCAGTCTCATCCTGATCCATCCAATAAATAATTACTAATGAGATGAATCCCCTCCAAACCACTACACTCCAAACCACAGCTGTGCTGTGAGTCCAATCACGCTACTCTCTGTCTCCAGAACCTTCAGTGCGGCTGTTCTGCAGTCACTTTCTTGCCTGCAGCCTTTCTTAACCAGGGTTCTGAGAGGGGAAAAAAAAAATCTCTAACACATGAGCCTGCACTGGGAAAGTAAGAATCTGCCCTTTCGCTCATGAGCCTGGGGTCACAGCCTGGAAGCTGGCTGCAAGAAAACAGGAAACAGTGTTTCTCCCAAGGACATCCTGCAGTTGCGAAGTACTGTAACACTGAGAAATCTTCTCAAAAACCATAGGCAATCAGAAAACTTTGCTGCTTAAAGTTCTATCTGTAATTATGAAATCATTTCACTTGACTAGAGAATATAAGTCACTTTAAAAAGAAGCAGTCTTATTTTCCATCTGGGGTACAGAGTTTCAGATACAGCATTTCTGGACACAACTTTACAACTCCCTAAGAGTTTCCAAAGGAATGGGTCCCTGGGTCCAGAACTGATGTTGATGGACCCTTTGATACACAACCCTGCTTTAATTAGAGCCCACCAAAACTCTGCTTTACCTCTATATTACCTGAACTCCACTCTTCCCCACCATCCCTTAATAACTGTTTTGGATTTTGTTTGGTGAGACACCACAGTGCAGTTTTCTCATGGTAAGGAGTCAGTAAACCTTGCTTTGTCAGGTTACAGATTTGTCCCTAGGGTCTTAGGCTATTTGGGCTAGGACAGCATCTATTATATGAAAATAATGAAATTATCTCATAAGCTTCTCAAGTGGAATCAGTGCTGCACTATCCTTGGGAGAATTAAGAAAAGTGCCACTGAAATCTCCTTCCGTATTCAGTGGTCCAGGTGAAGAGCCCTGGTTGAGAAAGGCTGTGTGGCAGTGTGGGGCCTCATGCTAGCCTTCCAGCCCATCCCAGTATGATAGGTTTGCACAGCTCAAATGTCTCCTACCCCTGAAGATTTTATAGATTCCTCCTAGTTGGATTTTACCTCTTGCAATACTGTCTTTCCTTGTACCTTCCACAGAACCACTTGGGCCTTGTATTTAAATTCCTCAACAATCTATTGATCCCTTCTGCCCAGCTTGGGAGAAAGACAGAAACCAAGTCTGATTAGTGTCCCAAGGCTCCTGGCAGATGTCTGGCATGTAGAAAATCGTGAATGTTTGTTGAATTGGTATCAGGAAACTGCTTCTTTTCTTGCTCTTTTAAGAACAGTGTCTTCTCTGTGTTAACAGCCTCCTTCTCCAGACATTCAGTGTGATGACCCGAAGCCAAATGCTTCTGAGCTGGCCATGAACTGCAAGATTGGTCACCCTGTACTCAAGAGGTCATCTGTGAGTGTTTGGATTGGCTGACTCTTCTCACTGTCTTGGAGGTGGTGTCTCCTATATCCCAGTGTCATTTGAATCTTAGCAGTGGTCTCCACATTTCCCTTTATTGCAATCTATCCACAGCAGAGCTTAGAGCTACCAAGTTTGCTTTCAAAGTAAGGAGTGGTGGCTGGGGGATACAGCCACAAACTGTTGACTCAGCCCCATACAGCAGAGTGAAGTTGGGAGTAGTATGGGAAGAGCAGCAGGCCCAAAGTTACTAGTGGTCAGTGAATCCCTCATCTGCCACTGATGGTCTTTGTGCTGTGCTCTGAAATGGTTTCCTCAGCTGCGAAAGAGGAATAATGCTGTCTGCCCTGCTTACTCCATATTGACATTGTGTTGCTTATGTGGAATAATGGATGTGGAGGCATGCTGTGCTAAAAAATGTGAGGCATAATAATTGTTTCCCAGGTCAGTTTAGTTAGTAGAAAGCAGTTTGAATTGTGAGTGGTAGGGAGGAATCAGGTGACCTTTTCTTTTTCCTTTTTTTAAATAGGCAAACTTTTCAGTAGTTTGGCAGCTAGAGGAGAATGTCTTTCCCAACAGGACAGCCGATATCACTGTGACAGTCACCAAGTAAGTGGGCCCTATGTCCAGGCTGTGGCCCTGGAAAAAGTCTCCCTCCCATGTGCATGTGTAAGAGCTGTGGCTCTGTCACTGCCCAAGAAGAGCCTCAGTGAAGCCACAGAAGGAATCTGTGCTGCTGCAGTGACTTGGTTTTCCCTTATTATCAGAGTTGTTAATTTTTAAATGTCCTTTTTTATTGACACACAAAACAAAACTATGGTATAATCTAGTAAATGAGCCTTGGACAGAGGTTCTATTCCTGTCATTTCACTTGGAGAAGCCCCGCCATCTGCAGTATGGGTATAGTGGTGGGAAAGGGTTCTCAAACAGGGATGATTCTGTCCATCAGGGGCAATGCCTGAAAACATTTTTGGTTGCCACAACTTGTGGGGTGCGGGAATGCTTCTGGTATCTAGTGGATAGAGGCCAGGGATGCTGCTAAACATCACAGAGTATACAAGATGGTTTCTCACAAAAAATTATTTGGCCCAAAATGTCATTATTGTCAAGGTTGAGAAAACCTTTTTAAACCAATGTTTCTGCAACTGTGGTCTTCTAGCAAGTCTTCTGCACTCTAATTACTTATCTTCAAGCATCTTTTCTTATCTGACTTTCCCTGACCCCGAGAAGCCAAGGTATATAAGCAGCTGTGAACAAAGTGGATGAGCTGTGAACTGACATTCTTATTTCCTAGTTTCAATGACAGAAATTCTTCAGTCAAACAGAGCCACAGCCTTCAATTCAAGCATGCCTTCATCGCAGTTCTTCCGAAGTAAGTACTTCCAAGGGGCCAACACCTGCAGCTTTCAGGTGGTCAGAGTGGATGCAAGCATTCCCCATCTCGGACAGGAAGCTGCTTAAAATCCAGGCTCCCACTGATCGCTAAGGGATGAAGTTTGGTCCCAGAAACCCCATGGTAGTAATCAAGGAAGGAGCAGTACCAACTGGTCTTAATACTAAAGGTTACTGACATAATACTAAGGAGGGAAGAGAGGTGCTGTGGGATTGGGAAAGAAGGAAGGCGAAAAGTAAGGCCACCAAGGATTAACAATTAGACACAGAACCAGCCCAAATATACAGAATTCAAATATTTCTACCTGAACTGCCCTACCACCACTTTACATTTTGATATTCAGCTTTGATTCTTCTTAAGGATATGGTGCCCTCTGTCCTAGTGTATCCAACTGGTAGCATTCAACTCATTTGAAAGAAAGAGGCCTTGAGGCCTAACAAATATCCTCTCATTTGCAGACCTTCAGTGATGTACATGAACACAAGCCAGGGGCTTTCTGTCTACAAAGAATTCCTCTTCAATGTAAGTGCTTAATGCTTACTATTGCAAAGTTACAGGTGGCAAAACAACACCAGTTTTGATTTCCCATTCTCTGATTTTATTTTGTAGATACATGGGGAAAATCTCTTTGGAGCTGTATTCCAGCTGCAAATTTGTGTTCCAATCAAATTACAAGGTCTCCAGTTTATAAGAGTGAAGAACCTGACGAAGATTCAGGTACTTAGAAGTTTTTTTTTCTTTTGTTTTTTATCACAATCACCTCTCTTTCCAGAGTGACTGTGGATTCTTAAAGGTGTAAAACTAGAATTCTAGGAAAGGAGTAAAAACAAGTCTAGTTAACTTAGGAACACATTAGGAGTAAATTACCAGTCATGTTCACAAGAAATAGCAACCATTCGGTTCTTAAAACATTTCAGTTTTCCTTCCCTTGATGAAAAATAACCAAAAATTCAAACCTTTTTAAAACCCATGGACATATTTATTTTCCCTTTGAAAAACTGATAAATTCTGCTTCTTTGTAATTGACAAATAATTTTGATAAACAGGTACTTCTTGCCCTTCTCCCTATAAATTTACTATCTTTCCTCCCTCCAGTCTGTCCCTGTCTCTGCTTTGCTGCAGCTCCTTTGCTCTCAGTTGACTTCCCTTATGATACCCACAGCCATAGGCTCTGATCACTATGAAAGCTGAGGCCTTTGGCTTTCCTGAATTTTTTTTTTGCTCAGGGTTTATGAAATGTCAAGGTTCAAAAATGAATATATGGAAAGGCATTTACAGAATGGAGTCTGTTGACAAAAAGAGGGCTTATATATTGTAATCATTTGTTCCCAGGTATAGTTTATTTTTAAAGAACATTTGTTAATTTCTAGAAACGTTTAGAATGGGAATTCCACCCTGCTCTGGGGATGGAGATTGAAAATAGCATCAGGGGCTTTAAGACCAGTGTCCTCTCAGTTTGGGCCAGTAAGGCACCTCTGGCTCATTTAAATAGACTGTGCTGGCAAAGCAAGTCAGTGGCAGAGCTGAAGTTCAGCATTGTCCTATAAAAATGCTGGATCTTTCTCTTCATTTGTTTCATGGCAGGGGTGTTACATTTAATCTTGAAGGTCATCTGTTTCAGAATCTTATCTGTTAGGTAATGGAGCCAGAGCACATTATTGTAAGGGTGATATTCACCCCAGCAGTTGTTGTTCTCCTTCCTCATTAGCCTATAGATCTCAAACTGGTAGTCACCTTCACCTGTAAATAGGTCCTCATCCATGGAAATGTCACAGAACACCACAATCCCATCCCGCTCCAACCGTGACAGTGTGTAGTCAATGATATTGACTTGCAATCCACGGGTGGGGATACTGCTTGTCTTCCCGTTAAGGGTGTAGTGGAGCTCTTTGAGGCTGGTTTTCTTTAAGAGCACGTTCCCCCAGTGTAAGTCTCGGTGCTCAAAGTGCAGTGATGCCTCTGCTACCGCGAGGGATGCCGTGATCTGGTGTAGGATGCTCTTTGCAGTAGCCATGGAGGACAACTTCGTTCTCATTTGTTCTAAGTCAGTCCCTCCAAACTCAAATTCCAGTACAATGAAGAGCTGGTCTTCCTCAAAAAAGTCAGGCCGGTCATTTGCAGACCCTTTAGTTGAGTTGTAATGGTCCCAGGCTTGGAGAAGCAAGGGAGGGTAAGATCCTTGAACACAGTGCACTGAGTTCAAACCAATAAAGCCTTCCGTACGGTTGCATACCTCATCAGACAAGAGGCTCAACTCTTTGGAGATGATTATCTCTGGCAGAATTTCCTCAAAAGTTTTTTGATGGGCTCCATTGACTAAATCTGGTCCTTCAATAGCAATGATTTTTAGGGCAACAGGTGTGTGATTAGCCACTGTTTGAAACACTTCTCCAAACACTCCTTCCCCAATCTTCTGACAGCACTCCAATTTTTCTGTGGAAAGGCAATGACTAAAGGGGATAGGACCTTCCTGATTGCATTCCCCATAAACTTTCTCAGCATCAGATGCCTTTTTGTCTGTGACATGTAATGTCTTTAAGGGGGTTAGCAAATACATGGAAGAGCAGCGCCAAGGAGACAGAGCACTATTTGTTCTGTTCATAACAGGAGGGTTTGAATATTCGGATATGAGGGACTCAGAGAGAGAACTGGCAATGGTGTGGCTGCTGCATACTTCAGACACAGCAGTCACCATCTTCTTCTTGTGGAAACTGAAGGAAGCCCTGGCTTTGGTCCAAGAGCAGTCGTTCTGTAAATGAGTCAGGTCCTGGGTGAGGAATGAGTCTTTTTCCATCTTTTGGCTCTTCTTAAACTGGTGATAATGGAGAAGGGAGGTTTCTGCTGTTTCATGAAGTTTCCTTTTTCGCCTAGGCCCAGTTCTCTCAAACCTGTTGATTTCCCCAGGTACAATACAGCCCTTGCAACCATCTGCCTCCTCGTCCATCTGGGCAGCCCCTTGAGACCCAATCTCTTGACAGGAGTCCTGGTCTGTGGCCCTCTTCTTATCGATGCTTGATAAACCTGGCCTCTCCAACCTCTTCCCAGCCCATTCCCTTTCACAGCAAGACTCCCTCATATTCTTCCCATCTGCCGCAAACTCAGAATCTTCAGGGTTTCCAGAGTCCATAAGACTAAAGAGAGCTGACCTGAGGCTGGCGTGGGCTTGGTGGGCCAGTCTGGTGAACCTGCTTCCTCCCGCTGCTGCCTCCTGGAAGCCATGGAGGGATGTTGGGTCCGGGGAGGCTGCTGGGAGATGGAAGCCGCTCGGGACTTCGGAGGCCGCATCCAGAGAGGCGGAGGGGCCAGGGCCGGGAGAGGCCAGACTGTTGAACAGGGAGGCACTGGTGCCCAGCTCGCCGCCGTCCTCGGGCTGGTCGCACGTACTGAGGTCCGGGCTGAGGCGGCCTGGGTTGCCCTTAGGAAAGGGCGGCGGTCCAAGCGGGCCGCAGGGGGTGCTGCACTTTTGCGGAGGCCGAGCTCGCAGCCTCAGGCGTCGTGGAGTCACGATCAGACTCGGCCAGTCCTTGGAGGCTTGGCCGCCAGGGCGCCTCCGCCGCTGACTTACCGGAACGTCGAGGAAGTCAGGGTCGTCGGGATCGTCGGAAGCGATAGACCCCGAGGGACCGTCGCTGCTACTACTGCTGCTGCTGAAAAAACGCTTCCGGTCTTGCGGCGGGAACCACTGCGCGACTGCCCGGTCCGGCCGCCGCCGCGGCCTCCCGCCGCCCACAGCCCCATACGTTCGGAAGAGGCGATTCCCGAGTCGCTGGCGTGACGCCGCCATGGTCGGCACCCGCCCGGAGATTCAAATGCAAACACCGCGAGACTTCCTTAAGACAGACGCACGGGCGGGCCTGACTGCTGGGTCCTAGCGCCCGGCCGTGAGCATGCGCATCACAACGGGTCCCGCGGGAGGTGGCGGGTGACTGGCAATTTGGCATCTTCTTATCCGTACTGTCATGGCTCTCGTTTCAGGCCAACACTAAGTGCAACTCCAGTCTGGAGAAAGAATGTGGGAAAGACCCCGTTTGGGTGAGCGCGGCCTTCCCGAGAGCTTAGGGAGGGAGGAGGGCTTGAAGCGGGTGACGTGAGCGGCGCGGGGCTGCTGCTGCTGAAAGCGAATGCAGGGTGGCCTCCAGGCTCTCAGCTTCTTCTCTGGGTCAAGTCAGCCACGGTTGCGGCTTTGCTTGAGCCAAGGTGAGCAAGGGGAGCGCTGAACCTGTTCGCACCTCTATTCTGGAACTTGAACGTCCTCTGCGTACTGTTAGGTTTTCTGCCTTTTCACGCAAAAGGGGATAGTGCTTAACTGTAATCAGAGTTTCCTTTTCAGTATGTGGACCAATGGTATTCAGTGAACTGCACCATCACTTCAAATAAAGAAAATGTAACAGTGGCTGCAGAGCTCTCCTTGAATCAGTCTCAGCAGGTACTTGAGATGGCGAATGCTTCAGATTTGATTGTTCTGCTGCTCATGTGCATCGGCTCTCTGTCCGAGAAAAGTTAATAGCATCTCAAATGTAACATGTCCAAAACAGGTGTCTCGATTCACCTTTTGCCCCAATCTGTTCTTTACACAGTTACTTGGGGTAATATACTAGGGTAAGTGACTGTAGTTACTTAACTTAGGAGATAGCTGTGACTCCTTCCTTTCTTACATCCCCACATCTATTCCAGCCCCAAGCCCCATCATTCCACCTCCAAAAGATGTTATAAATCCATTCACTTCTCTCCATCTCCACTGCTACTGTTGTAGTTCAGGCCACCATCTCTTGCCCAGGCCGTTGCAGTAAGCTGTTTTTTCCTCCTGTCTCTGCTCTTGCCACGCCTTCTACAAATCTTTATTCACATAACAGCTATTTTAAGTAAACATTGTGCCATGGCTCTGAAAACAAAAAAGTTACATTTGAAGGCACCCCAAGTAAAACACATATTTTTTCAATGGCCTGCAAGGCACTGCATGATCTAGTCTCTGCTTCTTCAACTTTATCTCCTAGTACTCGGCTCTTTCCCACTTTGTATACTCCAGCTATTCTGTCCTTTCTGTTTCTCCAATATTATTCTGGCCACAGGATCTTTGCCTCTGCTCTCCCTTCTCCCACTGTTCTTCCCCCGTATCTTCATGTGCATGGTTTCTTATATTTAGCTCCGATGTTACCTTCTTAGAGAGGCATTTCCTGGTCACTCATTCTAAAGTGGGCATTAGGATGAAGTTTAACTCCTCACAGTGATCCAGGTAAGAATGATGATATCTGAACTGAAGGAGTAGCAATGAAGAATGGAGAAAAGGGACAGACGTGAGGAAAGAAAAAAAAAAAAAAGAATTGTCAAGAACTGAATTGGGGCTGGTGAGTGAGGCTGTGACATGAGGTAAAGTGTATAGGAAAAGAAATTGGGGAATGATTGTAGGTTTCTTGCTTTGGTAACTTTGTGATTGCCAAGACAGCTAACTAGACAAAGGAATACAGGAGAAGGAACACGTTTAAAGGAAAAGATACTGTTCAAAAAAAGTAAGTCTATGTCTAAAATATGTTTTTATCTACCCTCCATCTCACAGTTACCAAGAGGTGTAAATGAACTGCAGATCCTTGGTGAAATCTATTTCAACAAATCTCTATATGAGGGGCTGAATGCAGAGAACCACAGAACTGAGGTAATCCCTGGCTATTTTCTGGTTTTCTGAGCAGTGTTCTGGGGAAAACTATGCCTAGCCTTCGAGTCTCTGTACAGGTAGCTCTTCCTGTTTTCAGTCTTGCCACCTCTGATTTTGACTCTACCACCATCTGCCTCTGGAACCTTGAATTAGTCAGCTTCTGCCTCAGTGTTTCCATCTTTGAAATGGCAATTGAATAAGAGGACTAAGCCAAAATAACTATGCTCTAATCAACAGCTATGTGTACTTTGATTTGAAAAATATATCTTTAAAATATGCTAAGTGAGAAATTATTATCTTTTGTATACATTGACAGCCTTCCTAGTGTACAGTGTCAGTGTTTATATTAACCAGTTACTCAGGAATGTGTAATTCTTTTATAAATTTTAAATAGGAGAACTCTTGGGATTTCTTTTGCAAAAGTGTGACCACAAATCACACTTTGATGTCTGTGACTGTGAGCTAAATAATCTTGTTCACACTTAAACTAGATGTGGTTAATTGTCAGCTGGCAGCAGTGACTAACTTGAGAGATAATCCATCTGTGGGCTCGTTGGTCAGGCATGATTATTACTGGAGGGAATGTCAAGAGAGTGACATTGGATTTCTAAATATTAGATCCTCTGATTTCTTTTCTGGAAGAGGAAAAAGGAACAATTCTCCAGACATGTCAGAAATAACATTTCCTTTTTATTTTTAAGTATTTCTAATACAGAAAATTATATGGAGGAAAGAATCGCTCCATTATCCCACTGCCCAGTTTAAAAAAAACAAACAAACCAGCAAGAAAATCCAAGCCTCACAGAAAAATATCAAATGTAAAATAATGGTTCCTCACCCCACCATGTCCCTAATTTCTTCACAAAGAGTGTTACGATTAACAGTTTCGTATATGCACATATTTATAAATAATTTATTTACCTCTCTTAGTGATGCATTTATTTCTGTACATAGATTCCCAATAATTATTTTCCTTCCTTTAAATTCAGCATCCTAAGCAAAGTATTAAGTTGTTACTGACAATAAGCACATAAGGTAGCGTGAACCTATGAGTATAAATAGCTATGTATCCAAGTGCATTTTATCTGCAAGTAAGGGAAGACTTCCACTAATGTACCATAAAGGCATCTGTTATTTGTCTGGTCAAGGACCTGGCTCCTTTGGATCTTGTGCCCTACCATCTGTGTTGGTGCCACCTTCCCTTGTAGCCAGCACAAAGATGCCACCTTTCCCAGTGCTGTTTCTTCATATGGCAGGATACAAAGTAGGAAGCAAGAGATCAGTAGATGCAAAAGGAATTTTTCTAAGTGTGTCTTCCCTTTTCAGGGAGGGAAATTTTCCTAAAAACTCCCAGGAACTATTTCTATACATCTTTTCAGTGAGAACTGGCTCTGATGTCAGTCACTGGCAAAGGGGAATAGCTCTGTCATGATTAGCTTAGACCAGTGATGATTTCTGAATAGAAATTAAAAGGAGAGAATGGTTGTTGGGTAGACCACATCAGTGTTTGACTACAAGCACTAGTATTCTGTGTCCTGTTTCTCTCTCCATCTTAACCAGGGTAGCTTTATGTCAAATTTGGAACTTGTGGGTTTAGAAGAGGAAAGGGGGAAGAGACTTTGAGAAAGAGGAGCATTTCTTCTACTGAAATCTGTCCCGTTACATCACTATGACCTTGGGACTTGTTTCATTACATTCCTAAACCCAGATTCTCAAGTCCTTCCCCACTGCCCTCCACTTCACTCTTCCATAGAAGAAAAACCAGCTTTCTTCTTTTTCTTCCTCCCTCTCTGTTGCTTTGCTCCCTCCCTATTTGCAAGGCCCAGAACTTACTCCTATTAACCTCAGCTACATGTGAATTACATAGTTACCTGGAGGGTCAACTATAGGAAGTAACCGGCATTTATAACTTAATTGGAAGAGGCTTTAAAGGTGAATTTGTTCAGGGGTACCTGAGTGGTTGAGTTAGTTGAGCATTCAGCTCTTGGTTTCAGCTCAGGTCATGATCTCAGGGTCAAGGGATGGCACCCCTCATCAGTCTCTGTGCTCAGCACAGAGTCCACTAAAGATTCTCTCCCTCTTCCTCTGCCTTTCCCTGCTTGCATAAGTGCATACTTGAACACGCACAGAAATAAAAAAAATCTTAAAGGTAAATTTGTCCACCTTTCCAACTCATGTAGAAATGATTGCCAAAGGCCTCCTGACCTTGGTGCCTAAACATGTGCATGAAAGGAGCTCAGTGTTTTGGGCAGGCAGAGAAGTCTTGGTGGCCCTCTGGCCCCACTTAAGTCCTGGGAAGCTCTGGCCATGGGAAGGCCATAACTGAGTCTCACTTGGGAAGCAGTGTCCCCTGAGCTTTTCAGGTGAGTCCTGTTAATGAGAAGAGGGCTTAGACTCCTAAAATTAAGACAGCCTTTAGACAACAATGCTGGGAGTTGGCTTCTGATAGAAGAACTCTGTAAGTATATCTGACTCTTGAACAACACGAGGGTTAGTGGTGTCAACTCCCCTCATAGTCAAAAACCCATGTATAACTTTTAACTCCCCCAGAACTTTACTAATAGGATACTGTGAACCAGAAGCCTTATTATATTAAATACTCTGTTCTTATAATAAAGTAAGCTAGAGAAAAGAAAATGTTAAGAAAATCATAAAAGATACATTTACAGTACTGTGTTTATCCAAAAAAATCTGCATATAAGCAGACCTATACAGTTCAAACCCGTGTTGTCGAAGGGTCAGCTGGAGTGTACATGGGGGCCCTTTTGCATTTATTATCATGTCTTTGAGGTAACATACACTTTAGTTTGGTGACGAGCAGACCAGTGTCTCTGTGATATATTTCATGTGGGATTTGTGCAAGGTCAAAAGAGCTGTCAGAACAGAGTTGAAAAGGACATAGAGATTATTTGAAATCAGTCATCATTTTGAAGAAGAGCTTGGGGCTCAAGGACACAGAGTGGCATAGCTGGTGTAGAACTGATTTTCTATCTTTCAGTGTCCTCTAAAACCTAGAGATTGTAATTCTCTGAGACTTCTGTTAAAACTGTCAAAGAATCCTTAACAGATCTCCTGACAGAACAAAATAATTGGAAGTATTTTGTTCCTTAGATAATTTTATTGTGCTGTTGTTGGTGTGTTTTTTCCATCCAGTGTTTGTTCCCTTTGCTTTTCCTGGATTCTTTTCGTGTACCTAGTTCAGAGATTCTTTCGTCAGCCATGCCAGTCTACTAATGAGCTCATCAAAGGCATTCATCATTTCTCTTACAGTGTTTTTTTAAAAAATCTCTAGTATATCTTTTGGTTCTTTTCTTTCCTTCTTTCTTTCTGTCTGTCTTTCTGTCTTGTTCTTTCCTGGGGTTTCCATCGCTGCTTAATTACCTCTCTGTTCTTTGTCTTTGTTCTTACGTGCGGTCTACTTTATCCATTAGAGCCCTTACCATATTAATCATAGTCGTTTTAAATTTCAGGTCCGATAATTCAAATATCCTTTCTCTGTCTGGCTTTGATGCTTGCTTTGTGTCTTCAAATTGTATTTTTTGTATGTTTTATAATTTTTTTCTTTTCTTTTTTTTTCTGATAATTTTTTCTTGATAGCTGGACATGATGTACCAGGTAAAAAGAACTGCTGTAAATAGGTCTTTACTAATGTGGTGAGGTGTGGGGAGGGGAAGTGCTCTACTATTCTATGATTAGGTTTCAGTCTTTTAGTGAACCTATGCCTCTGGGCTGTGAACTTCACAAGTATTTCTCATTTTTTTTCAACCCCCTTAGATGGGACAGGAGGATCCCTAGAATGGGCTTGAGTTGGGTATTTCCCTTACCCCAGGTTAGTTAGGCCCTGGTAATACCTTAGCAGGTTAGGCTCTAATTAACTAGTTTCCCCTGAGGGTAGGCCAGACAGAGTGCTCTGGCCTATTTCAAAATGATTCCTTTTCTTCTCCCCTTGCCAGAAGCACAAAGGGATTTTTCTTTTTTTTTTTCTTTTCTTCTATTTTTTTTTTTTTTTAAGATTTTATTTATTTATTTGACAGAGAGAAATCACAACTAGATGGAGAGGCAGGCATAGAGAGAGGAGGAAGCAGGCCCCTGCTGAGCAGAGAGCCTGATACGGGACTCGATCCCAGGACCCTGAGATCATGACCCCAGCCGAAGGCAGCGGCTCAACCCACTGAGCCACCCAGGCACCCCAGGGATTTTTCTCCAGTATTTACTGTAGGAACCTGGTAAAGCTCCTGGAAGAAAGCCTTATAGTATTGTGGGGGCTCCATTATGACTGGGTTCCCTTGGGTTTTTAACTCTGAGAGTTGTCAGTATTGAGCTTCTTATAATTCATTGATTACAGATCAGATTTTCATACACCAGCACTGGGAAGACTCTACTCCCTATATTTGTCTTTCTCCCTTACCAGTCTTAGAGGCAGCAGTTTGCCAAGTGTCTTCCCTCTCTTAGAAACTCAAGAGTTGTTGATTTTTCAGTCTGTTCAGCTTTGTACTTGTTAGTATGGGGTGGTGCCCATCATGCACTCCACATGCAGGATCAGAAACTGGAAGTCTCTTTAGATAATTTTAGATGATGCAATCAAGAAATGTTTAGCTTTTCGTTTTACTGTCAGCCTCGGTCAATATACAGAATGTTGCCAAGTTCTATTTTGTTCCTTAAAATAACATGTAGAGTTTTATTCTCATCTCCTTTAGCAGACTTATTGGATGATCTCCTTGTCTTGTTCCAGATCACAGTCATCTTCCTGAAAGAGGAGCGTTATTTGCCTGTCTTCGTTATCATTATTATAAGCAGTGGTTGTGGCCTTCTGGCTTTGACTCTGATTATAATCATCCTATTCCAGGTCAGTTCTACTCGTGTGAAATATCAGAGTACAGAGAGATTTTCTTAAAACATATATGATCATTACCCTACTTAAATCCTTTACTTTCCTTCCCCTGTTTTAACATTCAAACTTTTTTGCTGCTTTCATGACTCTCACTCTGTGGCCTCTGCCCCTCTCCACCCTTAAGTCTCACTTTTTCCTCTGAACACATGGAACAGTAAGTTTGTGTTTCTGTGCTTGCTGTCTATACTGCTATCCCTCCACACCAATGCCTTTCCCCACTTTTCCACCTTGTTCACACTCTTCCTTAAATCTCAGCCCAGAGATTCCTCAGTCTCTAAGCTGAGTTATATGCTTTTCCTGTGAACATGCTGTTTTCTGGAAACCCTTCCAAGTGGCAGGCATCACACTGTATTTTAATTATTTTTGTTCCTACTAGGTTGTGAGTTTTTTTTTTTTAAGACTTTTTTATTTTTAAGCAATCTTTACACCCAGCATGAGGCTCAAACTTACAGCCCTGAGATCGAGAGTCACTAAGCCAGCCAAGTGCTCCTAGACTGTGAGTTTCTTGATGTAGGAGGCCATACTATCCATAGTAGGCTGCATATTTTTACGTAAATAAGATGCATTACAGCCAAAACTATAATACTTCTAGAATTAGTTAAGTTAAAAAGGTTAAGGAGTTTGGAGACATAAGAGGAAAGTGATTTTTCACTTCTGACTGGAGAATGGGTACCAGAAAAGGCTTGTGGAAAGGCAGCATTTAAGATGGATCTTGTACAGATGTAGTGGAAAGAAGGGGTACATGTATCCCAATGTTCATAGCAGCAAGGTCCTCAATAGCTAAACTGTGGAAGGAGCCGAGATGTCCTTCAGCAGATGAATGGATAAAGAGGATATGGTCCATATATACATTGGAATATTATTCAGCCATCAGAAAGGATGAATACCTATCATTTACATCAACGTGGATGGAACTGAAGGGCGTCGTGCTAGGTAAAATAAGTCAGTCAGAGAAACGTAGTTATTGTATGGTTGCACTCATATGTGGAACATAGGAATAGTGAAGAGGACCATAGGGGAAGGGAGGGGAAAGTGAATGGGAAGAAATCAGAGAGGGAGACAAATGACGAGAGACTCTTGACTCCAGGAAACAAACTGAAGGTCACAGAAGGGAGGAGGTGGGGGGTGGGGTAACTGAGTGATGGGCATTAAGGAGGGGACCTGCTGTGATGAGCCCTGGGTATTATATGCCCCTAATGAATCACGGAACACTACATCAAGAACTAATGATGTACTATATGTTAGTTAACTGAATTTAAATTAAAAAATTTTTTAAAAATATAATAGTTCCTGATTTAAAGGAAAAAAAGAAAAAAATACCAGATCCTGAAGGATCACATAATCAGGGAGAGATTCAGAGGAGGCATGAAAAGCAGAGGAGTATAGGAGCTATTTTGGCAACAACTAGATAATGGTTTTCTGAAACAAGTGGGTATCTTAGGTCTGTAATGGGACTTCCCCTTGTTTGTTTTAGTGTGGCTTTTTTAAAAGAAAATACCAAAACCTGAACTTGGAGAACATAAGGAAGACTCAACTGAAATCAGAAAATCTGCTCACAGAAGACGATTAGGACCAGCTTCCTCATTTTTGGGGAAAGAACATCAACCAGTCTTCTGTCATTTTTTTTTTTTTAAGGATGATCTAGAGTAGAATCTAACAAATTGTTTGAGGAATATTGTTTTTTAACCATACATTGTACCAAAAGTGCTTGTATGTTTTGCAGAAAATAAACTTGGGAAATATCTAATATTAAATAAAATTAAACTGTTTTCTTTACAGACGTGCCTTTAATACAGAAATATACTTTGTGATTTTTTTCCCCAAGAGAAGGTATAGCAATTTCCAACCTTATTTGCCTAAGAATGCTTTTTCTTGGCATTTCTATTAATGTTTCCCAATGTGGTCTTCTACAAAGTACATCTTGGGGGACAGTGGTCAGAAGCTTTTCCTAGTCTAGCATTTTCAAGATCCTAAGATGTTGTCTATTATTTCAAATCAGGCCATGAAAAGCACCACCTGTAACAAATGTAAAAAGTAGAAAAAAAAGTCACCAAAACAGGAACTAGGGAGGTGAAGAGAAAACCAAGACTTTGTTCTGTAGTTTCATTTCTGTTATATGTATGAGTATATCTATTTAAATAATGCACTGTGCTAATCCTTACCCAGCTTCCTGCTTAGCGAATTGCTTAGGAGACTTTTGTTGCTCAGTAAATACTGTCACTAGGAGAGAGCACTCTTCCACAGGAGGAGATGGAACTGGCCTGAGAGTTGGGAGCACAGATTAGGGCCTTGTTACAGGCTGACTTTGTTCTTAGTATCTTATTTTATCTTTATGCCCTATGTTAAAACTTGACTCATCTCCATACTCTTAACCCTACAGTGGAGAAATCTTTCTTTTCATGTATCATAAAAGTTATCGCATAAAAATTAAATCAGTATATAATGTACAAAGTGATCCTTATCTTTAATTCAGATGCTTTCATTATTTCTTTTAAATTTTATTTTTTTTTCTGAAATGTATATGTGTATAAGGTATGAATTAGGGACTGGATTTTGTTTTTTCATTTTTCATTTTGTTTGTTTTCTCCCAGAAGCATGACTAACTTTCCACCTCCTTTGCTTTTCTACACTCCTATATCACAGGGGTTAAAAGACTAAACATTTCCTCCCTTGCAGGTGGGTTTCTAGTTTAGGTTTTGGCAGTGAGAGGCACTTGCCATAAGACTGGAAGGTGGAAAGATAGAGAAGTCTTTCTTTTGGCTGTGGCCTCCAGCAGTGGTGGCAGCTTCCTGCAACTCCTGACCTCTGGGTCATACCAACTCTCCTGTTTTTATTTTCTAGCCCTCCTGACAAATTTGAAACCTAACTCTCTCTATTAAATCCCTTTCTGCTTGAAATACCTAGAGTGGTTTCTGTTTTGTTATTGACCTTGAGTCTCATTATAAGATTTCCAATGAATAATAGTTGTCCCTATGTCATTTATTGAAATGGTCATTAATGTGAAATTCTGCTGTTACTCCTTGTGAAATTCATATATATACATATAAATTTTGGAAACTTAATTTTGTTTCACTGATCTGTTTGTTCTTGTACCAGTACCACAATTGAAGGAACATTTTCTAGCATTTTGCAAATGATAAATTCAAAAGAGCACAAAGGTGTCTAAAAAAGGAAAAGTAAGTCTCCCTTTCCTCTCCACCCCCAATTTCTTTCCAAATGCAACCACTGTTAAGAAATTTTTAGCTGTTCCTTTAAAAATATTTCCTGTGAGGGCGCCTGGGTGGCTCAGTGGGTTAAAGCCTCTGCCTTCGGCTCAGGTCATGATCCCAAAGTCCTGGGATCAAGCCCCACATTGGGCTCTCTGCTCAGCAGGGAGCCTTGTTCCCCCTGTCTCTCTCTGCCTGATTGTGATCTCTGTCTGTCAAATAAAGAAATAAAATCTTTAAAAAAAAATTCCTATGAATATACCAACATAAACTTACTTTCTCTCTTCTCTAGATATATTTAGATATATCTAAATATATATCTAAATATATCTAATATATCTAAATATAACTAAATATATCTACATATATCTCTCTAGACATATATATATATATATGTTTAGAAATATAAATATATAAATGGAATTACATTGTATGTAGTGTGTAGTGTCCCACCTCCTGCTTTTTCATCTAGTAGATTCTAGGTACCTTTTAATAGCAATATCTGCAGATATATCCCAATCTTTTTGTTTTGTTTTGTTTGTGTTTGTTTTTGTTTTTAATTTTATTTATTTATTTGACAGAGATCACAAGTGGGCAGAGAGGCAGGCAGAGAGAGAGGGGGAAGCAGGCTTCCTGCTGAGCAGAGAGCCCGATGCGGGGCTTGATCCCAGGACCCTGGGATCATGACCTGAGCCAAAGGCAGCGGCCCAACCCACTGAGCCACCCAGGCGCCCCATACCCCAATCTTTTTAACAGTTCTATAATACACTATGTTGTATTTACTTAACAATTAAAAAACTTAAAAAAAATTAAACTTAAAAAAATTTTAAAAAAGCTTAACAAAGTGGATATTTAGGTTGTTTCTGTTTCCTTTTTTTATTACAAAGAAAGGGTATGATGAACTTCTCTAAACATGTATCTGGTCTTGTTTGCTTTTCCAGTATATTGATGGGTAAGTTCCTAGCACAATTATTGGCTCAGAGATTATGTGCATTTGAAATTTCGATAGATGAAATAAGTCACAGGAATGAAAAGCACAGAATGGGGATTATAGTCAATGGTATTGTAATAGCATCATATGGTGACAGATGGTAGCTACACTTGGGGTGAGCAAAGCACAACGTGTGGAGTTGTTGAATCACTATGTTGTATACCCAAAACTAATGGAACATCATCTGTCAACCTCCAAAAAATTTTTGCCAGTTTATACCTGCACTTAGAGCATATGAAGTGCCACTGTATACCTTGCCTCCACTATATACCTTGCTATCACTGGACACCATCAAACTTTTAACTATTTTGCTAACCTGATCATTGTGAAAAATGGTGTCCTGTTTTTGATACCAGTTTTAATCCATATAACTTTGCAGTAAATTTTGATACCTGATAGGACATTTTCATTCTTAAGAAAAGTTACTGATTATATTTTTTCAGATAATTCTTAGTATCTGTGAAAGATAAGATTAAAGATCGGATTAAAATAAAGCCTTTTGATCTAAGGATTAAATTAAGGATTTTAGTTTAAGTGTACAGATTAGGTTGGGAAGAATTGCTTTCTTTACAGTATCCTAATCAGAAATATGACATTTCCCCACTTGCTGAGATTTCTTTCTTTCCTATTTTTTTTTTTTTAAAGATTTGTCAGCATGCCTGGGTGGCTCAGTTGGTTAAGCATCTGCCTTCAGCTCATGTCACAATCCCAGGGTTCTGGGATCAAGTCCCACATCAGTCTTTCTGCTCAACAGGGAGTCTGCTTCTTCCTCTCCCCAACCCCTCTGCTCATGCATGAGCTCTCTCTATCTCTCTCAAATAAATCAATGAAATCTTTTAAAATACATTTATTTGTCAGAGAGAGAGTGCGCACAAGCAGGGGGAACGGCAGGCAGAAGGAGACGCAGGCTCCTCGATAAGCAGGGAGCCTGATGTGGAACTGCATCCCAGGACTCTGAGTCGAAGGCAAATGCTTAACCAACTGAGCCACCCAGGCGTCCCCTGAACTTTGTTTTTTAATAGATTTTTAGTTGATTCTCTTGGATTTTCAAAGGAGAAAATCCTATCCGGAAATAATGGTGATTTGGATTCTTTTTATATTTATACTCTTTTCACCCTTATGTCTTTGACTAGAAGTTGTAGAGCTCTGAGAAGTTAATGGGATTGCTCTGTGTACCTCCACTGCCTGCCTCACAGCCTGCCCATGACCTGACTTTCTGCTATCCTGCCTTTGGGCAGTTTCTGGGGCTTGGTTGGAAAACCCATCCACTTCTCATGGAGCCTATTATTTTACCTGTGTTAAATCACTAGGCTCTTTGGCATGATCAACTTTTCTGTTGATTTGATTCCAGCTGCTTCACTTCTTTCAGGAATTCCTTCATATTTATAGTCCCTTTATTATATCATTCTCTCTTTCCAGTGCTACAGCCCTACATACATATATATATATAAAATTTTATTTATTTATTTGACAGAGATCACAAGCAGGCAGAGAGGCAGGCAGAGAGAGACAGGGGGAACAAGGCTCCCTGCTGAGCAGAGAGCCCAATGTGGGGCTTGATCCCAGGACTCTGGGATCATGACCTGAGCCGAAGGCAGAGGCTTTAACCCACTGAGCCACCCAGGCGCCCCCTTCCTTATATTTCTTGAGTTATTTCAGAGGATATGCCTTTGAAGGCAAAAAAAGAGGTAAGTTTGCTTCAATATTTCTCTGTTGTTGGGCTTAGAAGTTTCATCCAAATTTTCTGCGTTAAAGGTGACTTAGAGCCCTTGCTTTTATAGTTTTTTATTACAAATAAGACCCTACTCTTATTATAACAGTCAAGCCCAATACTGTGTACCTATGATCTAGTGACTGACAGCGGTGCTGATCTGATTGGAGTTAAGCCAATGCAAGTGTAGTTAAGAGACTACATAAGGAACCAGTCTGAGAAGGGAAGAGACTTATAAGGAGACATGATTAGATTTTATAGATTCATGTACTATAGCTTGGGCCAAGGCCTTGTCTTTATTCTGAAAGATGCCTTTCTAGGGCCAGGCATTTTCCATTTCCTGTTCACCCTCCTCTGCCTGGGAATAGGAAGTGCCAAAACTTGTATAGATCTAAGGACAGTGGGTCATGACCACTGTCCTGACCAGATAAGGACCAACATGAGGTCAGCTTGACACCAGCATGGGGAAAATGCTCTTTGTGATTTCTCTGTTTTCATTTCCCCTATTATAGTCTTAATGAGTACAGATTCAAATAACCTTTTTCTCTTGTGATAACATCGGAACTTTGGATTTGGTTGTTGGAGGGATGACATCAAGCAGATGTGAAAACCTAAATCTGCCAACTGTTTAGGCCTAATTAAGTTTTGAGAAAGGGATGCTTCTTTTTTTTTTATAATTTTTTTAATTTTTTATAAACATATAATATATTTTTATCCCCAGGGGTACAGGTCTGTGAATCGCCAGGTTTACACACTTCACAGCACTCACCATAGCACCTACCCTCCCCAATGTCCATAACCCCACCCCCCTTCTCCCAACTCCCCTCCCCCCAGCAGCCCTCAGTTTGTTTTGTGAGATTAAGAATCACTTATGGTTTGTCTCCCTCCCAATCCCATCTTGTTTCATTTATTCTTCTCCTACCCCCTTAACTCCCCATGTTGCATCTCCACTTCCTCATATCAGGGAGAGCATATGATAGTTGTCTTTCTCCGATTGACTTATTTCGCTAAGCATGATACCCTCTAGTTACATCCACGTCGTCGCAATTGGCAAGATTTCATTTCTTTTGATGGCTGCATAGTATTCCATTGTGTATATATACCACTTCTTCTTTGTCCATTCATCTGTTGATGGACATCTAGGTTCTTTCCATAGTTTGGCTATTGTAGATATTGCTGCTATAAACATTCAGGTGCACGTGCCCCTTCGGATCAGTACGTTTGTATCTTTAGGGTAAATACCCAGTAGTGCAATTGCTGGGTCATAGGGTAGCTCTATTTTCAACATTTTGAGGAACCTCCATGCTGTTTTCCAGAGTGGTTGCACCAGTTTGCATTCCCACCAACAGTGTAGGAGGGATCCCCTTTGAGAAAGGGATGCTTCTTATGGCCAACCCCAGCAGCCTTATGTTATCCACAAATGGCGTATGCTCTGTGTACATCTCTTCCCCTGCAAGTAGGGATATTCATTTAAGATCAGGATCTAGGTATTTTTGGGTCTCCTAGCTATAATTAGTAATGAGAAATCTTGTAATAGTGCCAGAAGTCTACCATTTTTTTTTAAAGATTTTATTTTTAAGTAATCTCTCTACCTAGCATGGAGCCCAAACCACAACACTGAGAACAAGAGTTGCGTGCTCTACCAACTGAGCCAGCCAGCCCTGTCATTACTTTAAGAACTGATTTAGTAAATGGAATCAAGGGAAACATTGAATCAGTTTAGGAAGAGTAGTTCCAATATCAGAGTTCAGGAAGTAGCTGGATAATTGTCTTAATAGACAATTCCAAACTTTAGTTAACTCATTTGATTGATTAATAGAAGGATATTTTGAAAAGTACATAAATAATAAGACTCTGATAGTAAGATCAGAATAAAAAGTGAAAAATTGGGGCACCAGGGTGGCATAGTCTGTTAAGCGTCAGACTCTTGGTTTCAGCTCAGGTAGTGATCTCAGGGTTGTGAAGCCCCCCTCGGACTCTGCTCTCAGCAGTGGAATCTGCTGGAGATTTTCTCTCCGTTTCCCTCTGCTCCTCCTGAGCATGCCTCCTCTTTCTCAAATAGATAAATCTTAAAAAAATAAAAAATGGTGAAAAATTGCCTTTGTCACACACGGCCCCATCCAAGCCTCTCCTCAGAAGCTGGGATGAACTGGTTTAGCATACATCCCTCCAGGCTTTATTCTGTGCATTTGTAAATATTCATGTATATACAGATAGTATATAGTTTTGGGGTTTTGTTTTCTTTTACATAAATAGAATAAGATATTCTGCCATTTGTGACCATTTTCAAGGAACCAGTGTCAGAAAAAGTGCTGCTGCCAAATGTGGGTGAAGTGGATAGGGAGAGGTGACACTTTCAGATAATGTGTCTTTGGGGGAATTAATAACTTAAATTTGCATAGCTCTTTACAGCTTTTAAAGAGGCTCTTTCAACTTCTTCCAAAAGTGCAATTAAAGACATTTTTGTAATTGCTATACGGTGCCAAAGAGATTTCTAAAAGGACTAAGCTATGTTACATGTTTAGCAGCATGGACATGTTCTGGGATCTCTTTTCATTTTAACTTCTTTGGTCGATGGGTGTATAATCACAGCTTTAGTTTACTTTCTTTGCTGGTAAGACCATGTATTTTCCCATGAACTAAGATGACTTCTTCCCCCACTCTCTGCTTTACTTTTTCTTTCTTGTCTAGTTAAAATGTGGCCCTGGTAGTTTCTCATTAGCTCTTCTGAACTGCACCATCTTCTGGGATAGAAGTAAAAGAAGTATTTCTCCCTCTGAACTCAGAAGCCTCTGGGCGAGTAAGGGTGATTTGACTCAGAATTGGAGCAATGTGACTTCCAGAATGGGGGAACTGAGTGATACAAATGTGCTGGTGGGTGTTAGGAAGCAGTAGTCCTTACTGGTGGTCTGTCCAAAAGAGAAACTCTTCCTAAGAACCACAAAGAAGCCAAGACCATGATGCCAACCTCCAGGAGAGCTCGCTGGAGGCTCTGCTCCTCCCTCTCCCTCTATCCTTAAAAGAGGATTCTGGGGCCCTATAGCCAGTCGAAGTCCTCAGGGCAGAGCTGGGAGGGAGGTGATTGAAGATGTGGTCCCTGGAGATGTCTCCTCTCCTGTCCAGGGCCTGGGAAAGGGGCCTGGACTCACCCTGCCTAGAGTGCTGGCAGATGTTCTTGGGATCTTGGCCTTGGTTTCTGGGTTTGACTAGTGTCCTACTCTGGGGTAACCTTTTTTCTCTTTAGAGCTGTGAGGTCAGAGATGAAGGTTGGAGCACTGGGGTGGGAGAAAACACTGCTGAACCATTTTGGTCCTGCAAACCTTGGAGATATCGAAGTCTAGGAAGAAGCTACCAGCCTAACTCCTGGCACTTTACACTGGGACTTGGGGGACTTTGCCCAGTGATGAACTCGCCCTGTGGATCAGCTAGCTAGTGAAGGACACTAATACCTCTAAGTCAGGGGTTTCTAACTTGTTTCTGTGTCATAGACCCCTCTGGTGAAACACAGGGACCACTTTTCAGACTTTTTCCCAACATCATACTATGAAGAGTTGAATCTAGTTTCTTCCATTAACATTTTACACTAGGCTCGCCTCATCACATATTTTCCCATCTATCCATCCATCAGCTTGTTTTTGAATATGTACAATAAAAGTTTACACATAACCAATTATATTGAAATATAATACTCAGACTATTTAAAAATTCTTGGGCACCTGGGTGGCTCAGTGGATTAAGCCGCTGCCTTCGGCTCGGGCCATGATCTCAGGGTCCTGGGATCGAGCCCCGCATCGGGCTCTCTGCTCAGCAGGGAGCCTGCTTCCCCCTCTGTCTCTGCCTGCCTCTCTACCTACTTGTGATCTCTCTCTCTGTCAAGTAAAATAAATAAAATCTTTAAAAAAAAAATAAAAATTCTTACGGAGATACATGTGTTTCTTTATTAAAGTGTTGAAGCATCAGGTCTAATATCTACCCTTCTTTCAAAGTAGTGATGAGCTTACAATGTATTTTGAGATATCTGCAATCATTGTAATGTGGAAAGGTAGCTGTAATTTCTATTGGTGCCAAGATACAGATATTGCTAACATTGCTATGGTTTGTTGCCTACATTCATAATTAAAGGAAATGTTAAATTTCAGTTAAAGAGCAGGAACAAAATATGTAACATTTTTCATCCAACTTCATAGACCTCCTACGTTATATGTTTTGGTCCATTTAAGAAAAGCAGTGTTTTGGGCTTTGTACATGTGCAGCTAATTTTAACGATCACTCTGTTTTAGCTCTGTTTTATGGAGGAAGAAACAACCCCACAGGTCTGGTATATAGCAGAGCTGTTGGAACAGCAGCAGATCTCCAAATCTAATGACTTTTCCCAGAATATCTTCCTGACAGACTTGGCAAGGCTACGGTGAAAGCCCTGGGTGAGTGGTGGTTTTCAGGCTTCACTGGGCACAAGAGGTACAGGTGGAGCTCAGCATTTCAGGTTCCTTAGCCTTGTCCACTAAAGGCTCTTGATGCTCTGGTCCAGCTCGGGCCCCCAAAATCTGCTTTTTTGGCAAGCAGTCTAGATGACTTTCATGCAAGAGTCACCCCCTAGAAGATACTAGTTGTGAGAACAGAGCTTGTTCATCTGATTATACTTTGTCCATGGATAGGCCTTAAGACAGACTTGGAATCTTGATGACGAAGAAGTTGCTTCAGGAGACAAATTTAACTTAATGCTCTGGCAGAATTATCTCTGAAATCTTCTATGAATACGCACACAAAAATAAAAGCTGAGTCACTCTGTCCTCAGAGACTTCAAATATTCAGGCTAATGGCCAGAGGCAGGGTGATCAGGAATCAGTCCTTCCTTCCTTCTTTCCTTCTTCCTTGTCCCCCCTCTCTTACCACTCCACAAGGCTCCATGACCACCTCCTTCATGAAGCCTGTTGTATAAAGAGTGCTAAAGCCTCTTCCTCCACTCAAAATCCTATATGACAGATATATACCCAATGGTAACTCCCTAAATTGTGCAGGTCCTGTCCTTCGGGAATTTAGAGAACTTGAGGGATTGATTCTGGAAGACTTCATGAAGGAGACAGACCCCTTGAAGCCATGGAGGACTGAGGGGAGACCAGCCGTGGGCAAAAGCTTGGAGGCTGGAAAATGAAGGATGCGGTAAAGCATGCGAGCCAATTCGGCTGAAGCAGAGTGTGTCTAATGGAGCTTGTGAGGCTGGAGAGCAGGTGGGGATGGTAATTGCAATAAAGAATAACTTAAGGAAGAGTTGTGTATAAGGAACTGTGGGAAGACACAACTACTCACAGTACGATTTTTATGCGAGGATTTCCTGCTCATTTTCATTTCGCTACTACTTTAGTTCTGTGAATTTGAGAACGGAGCAGAGTGGAGCGGATGGATATGAGGAATTTCATGAAGGTCTGTGGGAGAAAGCACTGTAGGGAGCAGGAGGAAGAACAAGATGAGCTTGCTCTAAGACATACCGTGGTAGAGTTGGTTGACTTGAATTTGAATCTTTATCCTTTTCGGTGCTCAGTGGACCAACATTTGAGTCTACTCTTTTTTTTTTTTCTTTTTTAAAGATTTTATTTATTTGACAGAGAGAGAGAGAGAGAGAGATCACAAGTAGGCAGAGAGGCAGGCAGAGAGAGAGAGGGGAGGAAGCAGGCTCCCTGCCAAGCAGAGAGCCTGATGTGGGACTTGATCCCACGACCTTGAGATCATGATCTGAGCCAAAGGCAGAGGCTTTATTTTTTTTTTTTCAAAGATTTTCTTTATTTATTTGACAGACAGCGATGACAAGTAGCCAGAGAGAGAGAGGAGGAAGCAGGCTCCCCGCCAAGCAGAGAGCCCAACGCGGGGCTCGATCCCAGGACCCTGGGATCACGACCTGAGTCGAAGGCAGAGACTTTAACCCACCAAGCAACCCAGGCGCCCCAAGTCTACTCTTTTAAGCACTTGATATCTGCACAGAGTTTTCCCCCAGGTTGCATTTTGAAAACTAAGTAATGAATAACAACGCATCAATTAAGATGGGTCATGGGAGCCACTGATGGACTCAAAAATGCTTCCCACAGAGAGGATCTTCCTTTTCCTGTTGACCATATTGAAATGACATTAATAATGCATCTGCTACTTCTTAAATGGACCAGTAATGTCTATTAACGGAATGTGTTTTCATAGCAGGATTATCAGAGCAAAAGAAAAAGGAGAAATTTGTGGGACCTTTTCTTTTTTAAAGATTTATTTATTTATTTTATTTGACAGACAGAGGTCACAAGTAGGCAGAGAGGCAGGCAGGGGTCGGGGTGGGGGAAAGCAGACTTGCTGCTGAGCAGAGAGCTCAATGCAGGGCTTGATCCCAGGACCCTGGGATCATGACCTGAGCTGAAGGCAGAGACTTTAACCCACTGAGCCACCCAGGCACCCCGTGGTTTGTGGGACCTTTTGTAAAACCCTTTCCACACCATGCCTTTCCCACTCCTGTCCCTTCTGTGCCATCCAGGAGACTTGGGACTCTGAAGAAAGGCCAGGTCTGCAGATGGTCCTCAAAGGCCTTTCTTACATTGCTGTGATCTCCTTTTGTGCTCCAGCATAGACTCAAATCTTCTACCTCTAGGCCCTGCATGATGAACCCTCCTCTCCTTGGTGGTGGGAAGCAGAAACACATTCACTATGTGTAAGTAATATCTGAACCTCCAAGAACCATATTATTTTATGGAATTTGTGAGGTTTTTAATGTCTCTTTGTCTTCCTTTAATTTCGGGGAGAACATTTTCTGGGTTTGTTAGTCTCCTCAGACTAAAGGAAAAGCTCTAATACTGGGAGAAGCCTTACTAGGGCTGGAGAGAAAAGGAGGAAACCATGTGTCTTTGGAGGCCGCAGGGTGACCGAGTGATACCTCCAGGCCTCTGATGGAAACACAGTAGTGCCACCCACCTGCAGCCAGCCCATGGTTTCCCTCCTAGAAACTCCTTCTCATCTCCTACAGAATGGGTTTTTCTTGATTAAAGGGGTGATTTCCTTGCAATTCTCCTGCCTCTAAGGTTCACTCTATTGCACTATGCTTCCTCCCTTATAATCTCTAAAATTCATAGGAGAAGGAAGAGAGAATGGTATGGGGAAAAGGTTGAAATCAGAGTCAGGAGGGCCTGAATTCCACTAACTAAAGAGTCTAACACATTTCTTTGGGGGGACACATGGAGGCTCTGCCTGTTTCAATTTTAACACCTGAGAATCTGCCATTTTTTTTTAAAGATTTACTTATTTATTCTTGAGAGAGAGAACATAAGTTGGGGGGTGGGTAGGAATAGAGGGAGAGGGAGAGAATCCTCAAGACTTCCCACTGAGCACAGAGCCTAACAGGGCTGGATCCCAGGACCTGGAGATCATGACCTGAGCCAAAATCAAGTCAGATACTCATCCAACTGAGCCACCCAAGCACCCTGAGGATCCATCATATTTTTAACTAGTGATTATCTCAGGACACAGAACAGACCAAGATGGCCACAGAAATGGGTTCAAACCACACAGAACAATAGGTTTAAAATGTTGGCAGGTCTTAGGAGTAAGTGAGATGAAAAACAAAGGAAAAAGGCCCTTTAGAAATTCATTTTCTAATTCCCCATCACTTTATTGCTGGTACCTTAGGTCACTGAGCTAGACAAAGTCTTGTGTACAAGATGAGAATAGACAAATTCACTCACTGCCAAGCCTTCTTTCAAGTGGACAACACTTATAATGGAGCATCATGTAGACACCTTTGGGAGAGGAGAGGGAAGGTATATGGTGGTGAGGCAGGGAGGGGTTTTGGCTACTCTGAAGACAGGCTATTCATCCCTAACCCCTGACAGGAAGTGAAGTTTCAAGGCACTCAGTCAGTTCTTGGCATGCCAGAGTGCTCTCTGCCCCAGCAGCAGTGGGAGCTCCCAAAGATGATGCCCATTCTCTTGAATGGCCCCTCACTCTGGTATGGCATCATGAAAGAGTCCGTTGTCCTTTGAGGAGCCCTCTATGGCTGGGCCTCAGTAGTGACTTCCCTCCACAGTAGCAGGGCAAATGTGTGAGCTCCACACTGTCATTCAGAAAAGCCCCGGGTTCTAGAAGACTGAGCCTTGAGTGGATGGCTGGGAGACCCAGGACTACCATAGCTTCTCAGGTGATCTAGGACCTTGTTCCATCAAATGCACAATAGGACTGAGAGTTACCTCTCTGGCTGGGTTCACAGAGTGAGTCACATGAGTTGATGTGGAAACTGTAAAGCACTGTGCTTACGGTGACAGTGGACATCATTGCTTGGGCTGCAGAACCAGATCACCTGGATTCAAATTCTGGCTCAGATGCTTACTAAGAGACACTTCTATCCTCTTAGGGAAATGTAAAGATAATGATTGTACCAACCATGTAGGCGTTATGGTTGTGATGATTAAATAAGCCAACAAACGGAATGCATCCAGAACAAGGCTGAGCAAGCAGTGGGTGCTGAGACACCCTTGCTGGGGAAGATCAGTGGAACAGGGACCTTGGGGGCTCTTAAGACTATGGCCATGGGGTTAGGTAGAAACTGGAGAACCTGTCACTCAAAAGCAACAGGCAATTTTCTTTCAAGTGGAGAATATGTCTTAGTTTTGGAAACATCCCTGACTTAGAATTTTATAAGGGAAATGTAAAAAGCCTAGGCCCCTTCTCCCACTTCAGGTGTATTGAGTGTCGAGCTGAACTTGTAGGGGTGGTGAGCCGTCCTCCCACGTGGAGGATTGCAGACCCTTGGGTTTGCAGTGTTCCAGAAGCATTTCACACAGTGTTTTGACCATGACCCCAGGAAGAAATACATTCCAAGTCATATGCACACACTATACTCCAAACAACAGTTTCATGAAACTGTGCCTACACTTGCTTCTTTAATAAGCACACGGATACTTCTCTCTCTCTTTCCCTTTCTCTCTTCCTCTTTTGAGCAGGGGATATGCTGTTTGTGACCCAGTATGTGGGTATCATGACCCACTGATGGGTCTGGACCTCGGAGTCCAAGAAGCTGTGCTATGAGGGAACCCACAGGAGGGGTCTGGCCTGACCCCAAGAGTGGCCCTTTCTCTTCCAGTTCTACCGCATGTGGCCCCTAAAGCTTTATGACAGTTCTATCAGAAACTGCAGCCTGGTCTTCGCTGAGTCATGGGGGGTTCAGGAAGGGCTGCCCATACTGCAAATAAGAGCAGAGCCCCTTCTCTAAAGCCAGAGCGGCAGTCGGGACGAACGACATACAGAGGACGGGGGGCTTTGCATTTCAGCCTTAGCAGCAGCACACAGTACGTACGTACTCATGGAGAGGCTGAGCAAGCAAGAACAGGGGTGAGTGCCCTGCACTGGGGCTAGCTGTGAGCTCTGACCAATGACCTGGGTCCTCAGTTACCCAACCCGAGAAATGAAGGCCTGTGTCTCTGGGGGTCTCACAGCAGAATAAATAGTCCAGGCCACAAAGCCTGGAAATCAGTTCGGGAAGTGGAGAGACCCATTGTGGCACCATCTTATATGCAGCTTATGCAAGGATAAGGGGCCCTGTGGGGGTGTTTTTCAGCCTCAAGCTCTTCTTCAAGCCAGATCTTGAGACCCTGAAAGGCTACTTTGCTCGTGGACTCAGTTCGATAGAATCTTCACAGGTGTGATGTCACTCCATTGAGGCTGCCTCTCCCCTGAGTACTGGAGAGCCACGTGAAAGGAGCGCTGAGGAAGAGGCTGGTGGGAGAGTGAGGAAGTGAGGTCGGTGACAATTCCCAAACCTTCCCCCCAGGACGATACCAGCTTCTAAAATCCCCAGTCATGACTGGGACAGGACGGCAGCTCCAAATCCCTCCCTGTTTAAAAAATCGGAGCTGAGTTTGTTCACACACTTGACAAATATGTATTGAGTTAATATATGGCAGATACAGCAGAGGACATCAGACACAGATGTCCAAAGGCAAGGTCCCCATGCTCCAAGAGCTTATGGTCTTAGCAGTGGACACAGTCAATAAGTAAACCAGATCCTAGGCAAGAATGACAAGTGTTTTCAGGGAATAAGAAGGGGAAACAGGGGGTGCCTGGGTGGCTCAGTGGATTAAGCATCTGCCTTTTGGCTCGGGTCATGGTCCCGGGGTCCTGGGATCGAGCCCCACATCATGCTCTCTGCTCAGCGGGGAGCCTGCTTCTCCCTCTCCCTCTGCATGTCTCACTGCTTGGGCTCTCTCTCTCAAATGAATAAATAAAATCTTAAAAAAAAAAAAAAGAAGGGGAAACGGGGTAGAAAGTGACTGGGGTAGGGGACCACTTTTGGTGGGATGGTAATAAGAATACACCTTTTGAGGAAACGGTGTTTGAATTTGAAGAAAAGGTTTAAAGATCTGTGCTTCCCAAACGACAGTTTGAGAGCAAAATACAGATCCCCAGGCTCCATCCTAGACTTAGGGAATGAAAATATCAGAGGCAGGGCACAGGGATTTGCATTTTGCCTCCAAATGATTCCCATGCACACTAAAGCTGGACACCCACTGCCCTGTAGCCTTTACTTTTAGAGAGAGTCACCTTGGTGAACTTTCAGGACCCTTCCAAGCCCTGGAGACTGTGGTTCAGGGAAGGGAAGGTGTGTGAAGGGCCAGCGCAGAGAGGAGCAGGACTGCTTCTGCCTTTCTGTGGCTGTCCTATGTTCTAAAACCGATCTAAAACTCCATCCCAGTGCCCACTCTTAATTTCACCTGTTGTGAGGAGGGGTGTGGTCTTAGCACCCTAGACTAGGCCCATCTCTTGCTCTGGGAAGGTTTCAGACAGTTGGTTTGAACTCTCTCCAAGCATACTTTGTGATTCTGCCTGCATCTTGGCACCCCCAGCCCATCTGTCTATTCTAGGTACCCTGTGAGTTCTTCATGCTGTGGGTGCTGGGACCTGCTTGGCAACTGACTCCCTGGGAGCGTCTGGTTTTAAGTAACAGCAGCTGCTCCCGGAGCAACACCCACTTAATCACAGAGGACACAGGAGCCATGGGTCAGGCAAGTCTTCAGACTCCCTCAGCCTGTGTGGTGAGAATCAGGGTCCCCCCAGAGAGCAGGAAAAATCAAACCCAGGGTGCCTGCCTGCAAATGCTCTCTACCCCCTTCACTTCCTACGCCTTAAGTCCCTCTTCCCCTGGCCTCAGTTTCCCCATCTATTCAATCTATCCAACACCCACCCCAGGGTTGCTTTGGGAGGAGAAAAAGCGGGGTTGCTGGAGAAGCAGCCCCTCCTACTCTCCTCTCCTCGCCCCTGCTTCTCCAGCGCCCGGTTGGGGGGCCTCACCGGCGGTCCTGTGCCTCAAGAATGCCCTCGTAGGCGTGTGTCATCGTCACGGGAGGAGGAAGAGGGAGAGACGGCGGCAAGGTCGCCACCCTCCACCCCCCCGGCCCCCGGCCCCCGGCCCCGGGCCCCCGGCCCTCCGCGGCGTCTTCCGCAGCGTCGCCAGCAGCGGCCCGCGCCCCCGCGCGCTCCCCGCCCTGCCCGCCTCCGGCCCCGCGCGCCCGCCCCGGCGACCCTGCCGCTTGGAGCCGCGCCCCCGGGAGCCGCAGTGCCCAGCGGCCCGGGGCCGGCGCGGAGCAGGCGGCGAGAGGCGGCTCCCATGCGGCACCCGCGTGGCGGCGCGGGCGGCGGGCGCAGGTGACAAGGCGCCATGGGGCAGGCGGGCTTCAAGGGGCTGTCCCAGTCGCTGTTCGACTACAAGACCGAGAAGTATGTCATCGCCAAGAACAAGAAGGTGGGCCTGCTCTACCGGCTGCTGCAGGTCTCCATCCTGACCTACCTGGTGGTGTGAGTTCTCCGGGGGCTTTCAGGGAGGCTCTGGGCCCGGGAACTAGATGCGCGGTCCCTGTGCTTGGGAAGGGACTCTTGGGTGTAAGAGGGGCAGGTGAAGAGGGAGCCCACTGTTTACCCCACTGGTTGTGGAGGAGATGAGATGCGGGCAGGGACTTCAGCATTCCTTCATTTATGAGGCTCTCCGCGGGCTGCTCCTTCTGGCTGGAACTCTGGGGGTTGGGGGAGGGGGGCAAAGATGCAGGGGGCTGCGCTCCAGCTGTTGCCCAGAGATCCTCCCCGGTGTGTTGGCCTGGTGCAGGCCCGGGGCACCGGGTGGGTTATTTATAATCACCGAGCTCATGTGTTAAGCTCCTGGCTGGGGCAACTCAGCAGCCTGGCATGTCCCGGCACTCGCTTCTGTCAACTCACCCCACCCCTGGCTGGCCTTTCTCGTGTCCGGCTAGGAGTCCTGCCCAGAGGCCCTCTACCCCGCAGCCGGCTGGACGGGCTGTCTCCCCTTTACCCCCTCTCACCATGAGGGGAGGGGGCAACTCCTGGGCTTTGCTCGGCCAGGCACTGTTCTGAGCCCTCCCCCCAGAAGGGAGGGAACAGGTGGAGGGAGGAAATGGCACCTCTTTTACTGCCTTAGTGAATTCGGTTGAGTCCCTCCTATTTCCTGACTGGGGGAGGAGCAGATGGTGCTCCTGAGAGGGCCACCCTGACCCCACAAGGAGGCCAAGTGCCCATGGAGCTTCCACCCTCAGGCACCCGAATGTCTCCCACCTGAGGACCTTTGTACATGCCGGTCCACAGCCAGGCACACCTTTACTCCTCTACTTGGCTAAAGCCCACTTGTCCTTCAGACCCAGGTTCTTGAATCATTCCCCTGATATATTCCATAGGGATCCTTTGCTTGTCTGACTCCCATCCAGTTGGGGGATGCCAGGAAGGCAGGCATAGCCTGGCATCATCTAACCACTTAGAAAGTAGGTGTGAGATGAATGAATGAATGAATGCATGTTGTTCCTTGGGCATTTGCAGAATGTTTCTGTCCAGGCTGGGTCCAGTGTGTCCCTACTAAAATGCCTGGTTGGTACAGCCCTTTCAGGTTTCCCGGGGGACAGGAGAGTCTAGGGCCTAGGATGTAGCAGGTCTGCCCCAGAGATGAAGAGGGTGAGCACATCCTGGTTGGCACCACAGAACCCTTACTGGCACTCAGAGGTGAAGGACAAACCCCGCCCCCCCCACTTGCCACTCCTGCATGACCTCAGGCAGGCTACTTCCTGCCCTTCCCTGGCCTCCGTTTCCCCAACTTTTTCTAAAGGATTAACCTGGACAATCTCTAACCTTAACAGTATACGTCAACACTAGGTTGGTTAGATCCCATTTTGAGTTCTTCCATGGCCCAGCCCTCACTGTGCTAAGCAATTTATATGTGCCATCTCATTAAAAAAAAAATTATTATTATTTTTTTTTGTATTTTGACATTTTAGACTTACAGAAAAGTTACAGGAGTAGTACAAACTTAAAAAAAAATCCTTCAGGGGCACCGGGATCGAGTCCCGCATCGGGCTCTCTGCTCAGCAGGGAGCCTGCTTCCTCCTTCCTCTCTCTGTGCTTGCCTCTCTGCCTACTTGTGATCTGTCTCTGTCGAATTAAAAAATAAATAAATAAATAAATTAAAAAATCCTTCACCTAGATTCCCCAGATGTTAACATTTTACTACATTTGTGTTGTCCTCTCCCCTTTTTTTCTCCACATACACATGCTGTGTGTGTATATATGCAGTTTTTGCTGTTGAAGAGTAAGTTGCAGGGGTGTCCATGTGGCTCAGCTGGTCGAGCACCTGGCTCCTGATTTGGACTCCGGTCATGGTCAGCGGGTGTAAGATGGGATTATCAGGGTATCTGCTTCTCTCTCTCTCTCTGCCCTCACTTGCATGCTCTCTCTCTAATAAATAAGTGAATAAATAACTCTTTTTAAAAAAAAGAGTAAGTTGTAGACATTATGCCACTTTACTACTAAAGACTTCAGTGCATTTTTTTTTTTTTTAAGATTTTGTTTGTTTGTTTGGCACGTAGGCAGAGAGGCAGGCAGAGAGAGGAGGGGAAGCAGACTCCCTGCTGGGCTCAATCCCAGGACCCTGAGATCATGACCTGAGCTGAGGCAGAGGCTTAACTGACTGAGCCACCCAGGCACCCCTTGAGTGCGTATTTCTTAAAACCAAGGAATTCTCTTACTTAACTAAGTACACCTATGAAAATTAGATCATTAACACTGAAACAATATTATTTTCTAATCTATGGATCTCTTGTAAATTACTCTTATAATTATCTGTAATAGCAAAAAAAAAAAAAAAATTCTGAAAGCTTGCCTTGCATCCATTCATTTTGTCTTCTTAGTCTCCTTTAATCTGGAATTATACCTGAGACTGTCTTGTATTTCATGACATTGATGTTTTTTGAAAAGTTGAGGATTTTTATTTTATTACAACTTTTTAGTTGAAGTAAAATTCACCTAACATGTAATTCATGATTTTAACTATTTAAAATTATACGATTCAGTGGTTTTTAGTACATTCACAATGTTGTACAACTGTCAACCACTGTCTTATTTCAGAACATTTCCAACACCCCAAAAAGGAACCCACATCTATTAGAAGTCAGTAAGAATTTCCCCTTACCCCCAGCCCCTGGCAACCACCAATGTACTTTCTGTCTCTATAGATTTACGTCTTCTGGACATTTTATATAAATCAAATCATACGACATGTTGTCTTTTTTTGGTCTGGCTTCTTCACTTAACATAGTGTTTTCCATGTTTATCCATGGGATAGCATGAATTAGTACTTCATCTCATTTATAGCTAAAAAATACCCACATTTTGTTTGGACTGTTTCTGCTTTTTGACTCTCACGAATAACATTATGAAGGACATTCATGTGCAAGTTTGGGTGTGGATATATGTTTTCAGTTCTCTTGGATATATATTTTTGTTAGTACGTTGCTGGGTCAACTACCAAGCTGTTTTCCACAGCAGCTGCACCAGCTGTCAGCGAGTCCCAATTTTTCTGCATCCTCACCAACACTTGTTATTTTCCTTTTTTTTTTTTTTTTTTTAATTACAGCTATCTTATTTGGTGTAAAGTAGTATCTCATTGTGGTTCTGATTTTCATTTTCTTGATGACTAACGACGTTGAGCATCTTATCATGGGCTTATTGGCTGTCTCGATATCTTCTGTGAAGAAATGTCTACTCAAATCCTTGGCCCATTTTTAAATTGGGTTGTTTGTCTTTTTCATGGCTGAGTTGTAAGAGTTCTTTAAATATTCTGGTTACTAGATCTTGACTCTATGATTTGCAAATATTTTCTCCCATTCTGTGTGTTATCTTTTCACTTTCTTGATAGTGTCCTTTGATTTACAAAAGTTTTTTTTTTTTAAAGATTTTATTTATTTATCAGAGAGAGAGAGTGGGGGAGAGAGCGCGCACAGGCAGACAGAATGGCAGGCAGAGGCAGAGGGAGAAGCAGGCTCGTGGGACTCGATCCCAGGATGCTGGGATCATGACCTGAGCCAAAGGCAGCTGCTTAACCAACTGAGCCACCCAGGCGTCCCTGATTTACAAAAGTTTTTAATTTGGATGAAGTTCCACTTATCTATCTGTTCCTTTATTGTGTGTGTTTTGGTTGTCAAAGAATGTAGGATTTGTACTCTCATTTTGTAGAATGCCCCTTAGTTTGGATTTGTCCGTCTCTCCGTGAACAGTTTCAGGTTATGTATCATCTTCTTTAACTGTCCTCACACCCCTGGAGGGAGGCACTGTTACCCTGTGTTAACTCCCAGAATTCACTGGCTCTCCTGAGGTCACATCACCTTAGCCCCTGAGAGCAGCCATCTCCCTTTTCTGGGATTGCTTGCCACCTCTGCTGCTTGCAGAACCAGCTTTAAGGCAGCATTGGAAATGTGCCCCCTGCCCAGGAGCTGGTGGGAAAGGTGAAGCCCCTGTGGAAAATTCCGAGGACAGCAATGAGGCTGATGTCCACCTGTTGACCCTTTCCCTACAGTTGGGTGTTCCTGGTGAAGAAGGGTTACCAAGACACTGACACTTCCCTGCAGAGCAGCATTGTCACCAAAGTCAAGGGCGTGACCTTCACCAACACATCTGAGCTTGGGGAGCGGCTTTGGGATGTTGCTGACTACGTCATCCCACCCCAGGTCTGAGTCCCATGCAGCACTGGGGCCTGGGCTGGCAGAGCCTGGCTCGGGGTGGGTCACATAGGAAGGTGCTCAGCTATCTAGGGACTCCCTTGGCCCAGGATAGCTGCCAGGGTTTCGACAGCGACCCTGCCCAGCTCCTTCCCCCTGATGCCGACCCCTGTCCTCCCTGACTGTGTCTATGGGACCACTCCCTTCCCAATAAACCCTGAGCCCTTAGAAACCAAAGGAGGCCCCAAGAACGCTCAGGTCAGTGTGAGTCAGGTGGCCTGGCAACAGAGAACCGCTTCCTTGTATTAGCCACTGACTGCCCTTGGGAATGGCTCCCTGGCCTTTTCCCAATCGGCCTGGGCCAGGGCCTTGGCCACCCTGCCTGGGCCTCTTCTCCCAGATCTGGGCTTGGATCCCAGGGACTGAGCTCAGCATAGGAATTCATGGAGGGGACAGTTTGGGATTGTGGGCCTGAAAGGGACCTATCCAGGGATGTCTACTCAGAGACTTCAAAGTCAGTGGGCAAAATCTGCTGATTTTGTGGCCCTATTGTCCTCAACACCTATGCAGACACCCAACCCCTGCCAGGAAGCCTGGGAACAAGGGTCCTCAAGAGGGAAGGAAGATGTCCCTCAATTCCTCTTTGGTTCCTCAGGGAGAGAACGTCTTCTTCGTAGTCACCAACTTGATTGTGACTCCCAACCAGCGGCAGGAAACCTGTGCGGAGGTTTGATGGGGTGCGGAAAGCTGGGGAGGGGGTAGGAGAGCTTCCAGCAGTGGTTGGGGGTCCATCCATCTCCTGAAGCAGGGATTTCTATCTCCTCCAAGTGCCCCAGGGGATATGTGTGCCAGAGCATGTACCTGCATTGCTTGGGGGAGAAGCAGGTTCTCAAAGGGTGTGTAGTCCCACTCAGGGGAGGAACCCCTGTCCTAATTCCTGGGGTGGGACCTGGTTCTGAACTGGGGCCCCTTCAGGGAAACCCCTCCACCCAGCTGTCCTCTCTTTCTGGCAGAGTGAAAGCATTCCAGATGCCTGGTGCTACGCAGACAGTGACTGTCCTCCTGGGGAGCCTGTTGTGGCTGGAAATGGTGAGGCCTGGAATAGCTAGGGCTGGGAGCAAAGTGGGGAACGGAGCCAGGAGGCTTCGAGCATTGTCTCTGTCCCAATCCTGCAGGAGTGAAGACTGGACGCTGCCTGCGGGTGGGGAACATGCAAAGGGGCACCTGTGAGATCTTTGCCTGGTGCCCAGTGGAGACGAAGCCCAGGCCAGTGTGAGTGGCTCTAGCCTCGGGACCCTGAAGAGCATCTGGGCAGGGACTGGTTCTCAGCCTGGTGGTGGAGATACATCTACTCTGGATCCCCTTTCTGAGGACACCCGACAAAGCCCCAGGTCCATGCCAACATGATCAAATTAATGGCCTGGCAAAGGCTCCAGGGGATCCAGGGGGCAGGCAGGCCTCGGCCCTGTCACAGGCCTGGGGGATGTACAGAGGGAACAGAGGCAGGGCCTCCTGGACAGGCTGTCCTGGCTTGGTTTTCAGGAAGCCACTCCTGGGCAAGGCTGAAGACTTCACCGTTTATATAAAGAACTTCATCCGTTTCCCCAAGTTCAACTTCTCCAAGTACGTGGGACTTGGTTACTGGGGATCTGGGGGCTGCCTCCTTGTCACTGTGCATGGGGCTGTGTGCCTGGTGTATGGGTGTATGTGACATTCCTGTGTGGGTGAACCACTGAGTGATGCTGGAACACCCCTTCCCCTTGTTGTAGGAATGGGGTTCTGTCCTTGAATGCAGTAGGTTTTGGGGGGGCTGCTGAGGGGGTAGTAGTCAGGATTTGAGGCTAAAATCAGGGACTCAGCCTGGGCCAGGGAAAGGCCCAGTGATGCCTGCATCAGGCTGTCTCTGGCCTGGGAAAGGCCCATTTCAGCCTCATGTCACTATATGTTCATGGCCTCCAGGACCAATGTGCTAGACACCAAAGACAGAGCCTTCCTGAAGTCCTGTCAGTTTGGCCCCAAGAACCCCTACTGCCCCATCTTCCGACTGGGGTCTGTGGTCAGCTGGACGGGGAGCAACTTCCAGGAGATAGCCCTGCAGGTAGGTGCTGTGCACCGAGGGAGCCGTGTCTGGGGGGCCCGGGGGCCCAAGAGCTCTGGGTCTGGGCTCTGTTACGAAGACGGAGACTCCTGGAGTGGGATGGACTAAGTCCATCAAAATAATTCTTCAGAAGACTAAGTCTTCAGAATTGTCTTCAGAATTAGTAGGATACACAGCCTGGCAGAACTCAGGCACTCAGTGGCAGGCACACTGAGCACCTGCTGTTTGGTTCTCAGTCCTTGGGGCATCCGTGGAAACTGAGCCAGAAGAAGCCTCACTGGCACATCCTGGCTCTTGGGTGAGGTTCCCCTCCCATTGTAGGTTCTCACTCATGGAAGCACGAGACAGGAGAGATCTGGGGTTGGGCGCTCTAGGCAGTGTGCTTTTCTCGGCCGCTCCAAAAGTGGGGCTAGGACCCTGGAACTTCCACGTTCTTCCTGGAAGGATGCTCCAGTGGGCCTGACCCTTGGCCCGAGTCCTTTCCTGGTCTTGTCCAGCTCCCTGTGAGGAGCTGGTCGGTGTCTTCTGTCCGCTTCCATAAAGTTCTGTGCACTGATTCTTGTCTCTTCTTTGTCAGGGTGGTGTGATAGGAATTCAGATTGAATGGGACTGTGATCTTGATAAAGCGCCTTCTGAGTGCAACCCTCACTATTCTTTTAGCCGTCTGGACAACAAATTTTCAGAAAACTCAATCTCCTCTGGGTACAACTTCAGGTAAGTGGGGCAGAATTGTTGTCTTGTTACCCTGTTCACATTTTGTCCTCTTCTGGATGTCAGCACTCTGACACCCCTTACTGGGCATGGGGTTTTGAGTGGGAAGTAGAGGGAGGAAGAGCTGAGGAGAGATGAGGGATGGAAGGCAGGGGCATCACTGGGAGAGGAGAGAAGTTTCTGTCCCCCTCTGGGCTCACTGGGAAGCTGAGGCTTGGCTTCTTAGCTGGGTCACCTTCCTCAATGCTTTGGTGGCCCTGGGTTGGCCCAGCATGTAATGGGAAAGCCCTTGCCTCTTAGAGAATGTTTGTAAGGATTTCAAGTGTCTGGATGTATCGTTACCACAGTTTTAGCACGAGGATCCATAACCTTCCCCATGGCTGCTAAGAGCTGGGGCTTGGGGGTGCTTATAAATCTCCAAAGCAGCCAAGTACGCATTGCCAAGCAGGGAAGGTCTCCGCTAGGTTCGCCAAATATTACCGAGATGGAGCTGGAGTGGAGTTCCGCACGCTGATGAAAGCCTATGGGATCCGCTTTGATGTGATGGTGAATGGCAAGGTGTGTGCGGTGATCTCCCATCCTGAGGCTGGGCAGGTCTGGAGTGGGGCATGCTGGAGTCCCTAGGGAGCCTACTGTCTCCCCTCCATGCCCCCGCCCCATGTTCAGCCTGCTTTGTTTCTCTGTGCTCCAGGCAGGGAAGTTCAGCATCATCCCCACGATCATCAACATCGGCTCCGGGGTGGCGCTCATGGGTGCGGTGAGTACTCCCCCTCTTCACCTGAACCCTCTGAGCACTGGCCGGGGAGGGGGGAAGCTGCTCGAGAGGTGCCGTGCTGATGCTTTAGAAGAATGAGAGCAGGCATCGTAGGTGGGATGCAGTTCAGGCTTTCTGGGACCCGACACCTGTCAGCAGCCCCCAGGTGGCAGTGACTGCCGGAGTTTCTACTTCGAGAGCCAGAGAAACACCTGCCTGTGGCTTGAGCTCAGGGCGGGGCTGGGCTCCTCTGGGATCCTGGGTCAGTCCCTGAACTTCCGAAGCCTCATCTCCACTGCTGCTAAAAAGAGGCAGGACCCAGCTATATACAGGGCTTCTCAGCTGTGGCCCTGCTGACAGTTTGGGCCAGATAATTCTTTTTTGTGGAGGGCCCTCTGTGCACTGGAGGATGGTTAACAACATTGCACTAGATACCTCTACTTGCTAGATGCCAGCAATGCTTTCTTCCCCAGTTGGGACAACCAAAAATGTCTCCAGAAATTGCTTGCCTCTTGGGGACCAAGTCCCCCCCCCCCCCCCATTGAACATCACAGGACTGAAAGGGGAGCAGCAGGGAAGTCAGGCTGTAGTTCTTCCTCAGATCCGTTCCTTCCCAGGCCCCAGAGGGGCTCACAGGAGAGGAAGCAGTGGCTGGGGAGTAGGCAAAGGTTTCCTCCGAATCTCTTGTCATGCCCCCATGTTGTTCTGGAACTTTTTTAAAAAGACATGGGAGCTGTCCATGAGTGACTCATGCCCGTCCCAGCTCCAAGCTCCCTGCCAGCATTTCTGCAGCCTCGTCCTGTCTGCCCTCTCTGCCCTGTTAGAGGCTTCGGGCAGGACTGAGGATGGACTTTTTATTAAGACGGGGAAACTGTGTAACGGTATCAACGAGTAACAGGCTTCAATGAGGCTGTTCTCCTGAGATGTGGTCGATGAAAGTGAGCCCCAAATGATTCCTCTTTACTGCAAAGAGCCACTATTGGGAGTCTTGCATGTTTGCTTATGTGACTTTCTTAAGCCGGGTCACTGTCAGTGATTACTTCCCTATGTTGTGGGTAAGTCAGAACACAAGGGCATGGGGTACGTACCTGTGAAATAAAGGTAACACGGAAAGGGGGGTGCCTGGGTGGCTCAGTGGGTTAAAGCCGCTGCCTTCAGCTCAGGTCATGATCCCAGGGTCCTGGGATACAGCCCCGCATCGGGCTCTCTGCTCTGCGGGGAGCCTGCTTCCTCCTCTCTCTGCCTGCTGCTCTGCCTACTTGTGATCTCTGTCAAATAAATAAATAAAATCTTAAAAAAAAAAAAAGGTAACAGGGAAAGGGGGATAGATGCCAGGTCAGGTGGAAGAGTGTTCTCTGTGGAACAAGTGATAACATTTTCGACATCTCGGTGGGGCAGGGTTGGGGGAGAGTCGCGCAGTACCCAGAGTCAGAGGCCCGGGTTCACCTGTGAGCCCATCTCTCAGCCCCCAATCCCCCTCACCCTCTCCTCAGCCCTGCAGGACACATCCCTTCCCCTGGGGGCTGTTGGGGGAGTGGCCCTCTGTGGCATTTACACCATGCACTCTGCTCCTAGGCCCCTGTGAACAGTGTGGGCGGGTTCCCGCTGAATGAGCCCTGTCCTCTTCCATCTTTCCTTGACCACCCCTGTTGGCCTTGCTCTTCAGATCCCCTCTGACCCACCTCTCACAGAGAGAGATGGGTACTGAAGGGACCAACCTAAATTTCTAAAATGCCACAATTCTGACTGCTTTGAGCCCCTGTTCAAGGCTCTTTATTTGTCTTCCCCTAAGGGATTAGGACCAAAGTTTCAAAGGCATTGTAAGAAAATTGACCAGCGCTTCCCCATCCCACCTCTCCAGAAGTGTCTCTCACTTTTGCAACACAGGCCCTGTGGAATTTCCTTTGCTACCTGTGCAGTGCCCTTCCTGGGTGGGCTTTTTTTTTTTTTTTTTTTTTTTCCTTTTTTTTTTTTTTTTTTTTTTTTTTTTTTTTTTTTTTTTTTTGCCTTGTATAAACTCCATTCAACCCTCAAGATTCAGCCCAGATAACCGTCCCCAGGCTGAGTAAAGTCCTGTCTTCTGCTTCCTTGCTCGGGTCCTTATCATAGGCTATATCACTGTCATCATTTACATACTTGTCTCCTGCACCCAAGGGACGGTCCCCACAGGGTCTCATTGTCTTAATCCTCCTGCATTCCAGCGCAGCGCCAGTCTCCTGGTGACTGCCCAGCAGACGTTCACGGAAGACATGATTGAATGGGGTCAGGGCAGTGCAGGGGGGTGCCTGCCCTGATAGAACAGGCTTTCGCTCTACCATGGACCGGCTTTGTGGCTTTTGACAAAGGTGCCTCTTGCTGAGCCCTGTTTTCCTCATCTGTTAACTGGGGACAATGATGTCTCTTAGGGGTTGGTGCAAGATCAGATGGGATGTACTATGTGTCATGTGCAGGGCACTTTCTGGAAGTCTAGGATTCTGAGTCAGGACCCTCAACTCTTTTGCTGCAGGGAGCTTTCTTCTGTGACCTGGTACTTATCTACTTCATCAAGAAGAGCCATTTTTACCGGGACAAGAAGTACGAGGAAGTGAGGTCGGTGACGCTTCCTCCCCAGCAGTGTGAGGGGACCCTTGTGGAGCCCCCTTGATCAGCCTCCCCCTCCCCAGCCTAGAGACTTTACACTGGTTGGATGGTGGCACCTGGGGTGTGGAAGGAGGCAGGGCTGAACTTCTGGGAGGGAGCTCCCCTGGAAAGGCCACAGAAGGTGGGATGTTTTCAGAACATGCTTTCCAGAACCTGGTGCTGCCTGCGAGCGGCTAGTAGGAAACAAACAGGCCATGGGCAGGTGATCTGCCACTGTCTACCATGTGGTTTCAGACAAGTCCCAGCCTTTCTTGGGCCTCAGGTTCTCTCTCTGAGAGCCTTCTAGCACTTAAATTTTAGTATTCTTGGACATGGTTGTCCTGGTGGGCAGGGATTAAGGGAAGCTGGAGTGGTAAGGGAAGAAAAAGATGGATTTCCTGTTTTGTACTGTGGAGGTCTATTTCCAGGGTCTCTGGGGCCCCGAGCTTGGTGGTGTGTATTCATAGCTGCAGAACATAGTATAAGTGGGAAATTCTGATGTCTGTGGGAAGATTGGAAGGAGAAAGGGACTCTGGCCCAGCCATTCTGGAGGAGTTGGGATCAAAAGAGGAATTGCAGATGGTGGGCTCCAGATAGGCACCTGGGCACCCCCTGTACCCCACCACGTGTCATTCCCCGGACTGAACCAGCCCTGAGTCAGGCTGAGCCCTTGGCCCGGACCCTGACAGAACCCTCACAGCTCTGCCACCATCCGCCCCCACCCCACTGCTGTGAGCTGCTGGAGGAAGAGGGGTGCCTCCCAACCCCCGCTGGGCTGTGCAGGCCAGGTTTAACTGGGTCCTATCCCGCCCAGAATCCTACGGGTCCCCCCGGGGCTTGCAGAGTCCTCGCAGCAGGGCGGGACCCCAGAGGCAGAGGAGGCCGAGCAGCCTGAGGTGCACCACGGAGGCGGCAGCCAGAAGAGGAATGGCTGCCCATGCCAGCAGCTCCTTGAGCCCGTCAGGTGAGGGGCTGCGGGGCAGAGGCCCCGAGAATGAGCCTTGCAGAGTTGGCTGGGCCCTTTCCTCTGCTCCCTGCTCCCAGGAGAGCCCATCCACGCTGGACTTTGTGGGGAGGTGGTGCTTTAGCTCCTCCATTTTGCCCATTATTTCCTCTATGCCCTTAAGTCCCCACAGAGCAGCCTGCTTGCTGTGCTCTCCCAGCATTAGCATCATAGCAGTACCACCGTCTACTCGGCTCACTCTGCCTGCCACTTCTCTGAGCTCTTCATATGTATGAACTCGTTTCAGCACCTTAGGGAGGTGGACACCTATAGTCCCTATTCTCCTAATGAGGAAATGGAAGCAAGAAAGGTTAAGTAACTTGCTCAAGTCACACAGCTGATAAATGGCAGAGCTGGGATTTGAAACGGCCAGTACATCTCTAGAATCCAGTTCTTCTCCATCAGGTCTTTCTGCCTTATCAAGCCCTCCATTCCCCTGCTCCTCATCAGATGCCTTCCTTGCCTGTCGCTGTGGGAGGCTCTGGGTGCCCCCACGTACCAGCATGGTGGCTGCTGCTCATTTTGCCGGTACAGCTCCGGAGACTCCGAGCACCTGCGCGTGTCTGGGCGGTGGCAAGGGACTCGCTCTGTCTGCTGGGCTGCCCGTGAGAGGCTGCTGCGGGTGGGGTCTGCCTTTAGGGTGGCCGTTCCCATTCACAGGGTGCCCAATTGTCCTCTGTGTGCCCCCTCACCCATCCACACACAGGTCTGGCCACCTGGGGAACGGAAAGGTCAACGCGGAGCAGCTACAGAACCTGCAGACAGCAGAGGCCTAGCCAGAGGTATCCGCTGAGAGCAGATTTGCTGAAGATGTTGGGGCCAAGGCACCTGCAGCCCTGAACTGAAAATTGTCTTTGTGTCTGCATGGGACAGGTGCTTCCAGGCACGGCCATCTCTTCTGCTCTTTGGGATCTTGCTATGGAGCTTTTTGTTATGTGTGTTGGGTGTGTGTGGCAGGGGTGAGGCAGCCTCCTAGTGGCCAGAGTGGCTCAGATCTACAAAAGGAGGCCTGGGAGAAGCAAGTGGGAGAAGGTCAGGGGCCTGGGTGGTACTGGAGTTCTTTTATTTTTCTGAAGTGAAAAATGTTCATGCATTCATTCATGCATTCGTCTGATACATATTATTTGCTATGGGCTGTGCCCTATCCAAGAGATGCTTAAATGAGATGCTGACCTGGCCCTCAGGGAGGGGAGCACACATGTAATTCCCTCCAGAGCCAGCAGACCTCACAGCCAGCCTCAGCCACCCTGGCCTTCCTCCTGACTCTGGTTGAGACTTTCACAAATCCCTGTTGAGAATGGTGGCTCCTTGGAGAAAGACTCTGGCTAACATCCAAGGGGACAATTGGCCTTGCCCTCAGGGAAAAAATTTAAAGGTGGCCAAGGAAGCAACCAGGAAAGGACTGGACATGTGTAAGGAGGCAACTGGCCCTTGGGGGAGAGGCAGCCTCTGAGGGTTTCCAGCTAAGGTGGGGAAGCAGAGGCAGAGAGGCCTCTGCTCCAGCCTACCCACCCAGTCTCGGGAAGCTTTGGGCATTGTGTCTCACCCTGTCTGTCTCTTGCAGTTCTGTGCAGCTGGGTGTCCCGACCTAGCCTCCCTCTGTTTCTCCTCCAAGGCTGGGTCTGAAGGGGTAAGGAGATACAATAGGTGGAGCTCACTTGGCCCGGAAGCAACTGTTAATAGGGCGGCCCTAACCCCTCACCCCAGCCCCTCCTTCCCCACCCTGCTGCATCCCGCCTCCACCCTGCGGACCCAAGCTGCTTCCCCCCTAGTGGCTGTAGAGCCTCACCACTTCAAGTGTGGCCTGTAGACCAGCAGCATCAGCCTCCCCTAGGAGGCTGTTGGAGATGGCAGTTGCGGGCCCCTCCCTTGTCCTCCATCAGAACCTGTGTTTCAGCAAGATTCCTAGGTGATTCGTGTGAACATTATTGGTTGAGAGCACTGGCTAAAGAGATATGCCAAGACCGGGTTCAAGGCAGGAAAAGGCTGGCTTTGACAGATGCTGCCTATTTCTAGGTCAGACTGATACACGTTGTACTTGGAGAGCAATAGGATTCCACCCCACCCCAGGAAAGTGGCAAGCTCCGTGTATTTCAATTAAAATATTTTGACTAGATAATACTTACATGATTCAAAAACTAAAAGGTACAAAAGATTATAGAGAATGAAAAGCTTCCCTCCCACGAGGCAACCTGTGTTACCCATTCCAAGAGGCTCTCCTGTTTTGTGGAGTATCTACTCAGTGGCTCCTTGTGCCCTCACACAGGAAATGAACTTTGCCTGATGCTTACAAGATCAGACCAAGTCTCCTCTGTCAGAAAGGGACACAATGGAGGACACTTTAAGTACTGGGCTGGGGAGTCTGCTAGCTCATTGCTCCCTCTTCCAGTGTCTGAGGAGTCCCTGTGTAAACCCCAAGGGAGAGACCCAGAACTTATCACTCACTGTTGTCTGATGGCTCAGGAGCAAAGGCCTATGGTGCTGCCTCTGGCCGGGCAAGCTCCAGGGCTTTGTTTGCACAGTTACCCGGACGGACGCTAGGCAGTGTCCTCTTTGGAAGTGCTCTCTCTGGGCCTCCCTCAAGTCACCAGGGTTTGGTTTTTCCCTGCACACAGAGGAGGACGGAAGCATCCTTCCACTGGGGGCCTTTGGAGAAGGTCAGAGGGAACTGCAAGAAGGCTGTGCCCCTGGGGCAAAGAAGCATGGTCCCCCAAACAGCTCCGTTCTCTACAAGGAGCAAGCAGGTCCCTCGTTCTGGGCTGGTAACCTGTCAACAAGGCCGCTTGCTCTCTGATTCGAAAGTGAATAATCCAGGTGATCCACTATGGTGTTCAAATCCTAAGGCAAACCTTAGGATTTGATAATCTAGCATGTTACTTTTATGTTTGGGAGGAAGTAAAAAAGGCAGGCATCATGGCTGCTTAGGAGTTAGTCTAGTTTCTTTGAACCTATTGTTAGAATTGCTTTGCAGCAGCCACATAACTTGGGGACAAGTTGTACTATTTATCTTAAATGGAAGGAAGTGGCTTCCTTCAATTAGTAAATATTTATTGGGTACCTGTTGACAGGTGTGGGACTAAATCTGAAAACACAGTTGTGAGAAACACTAAAACCGTCCCTGAACAAGTGCTTACAGTCTGGGAGGAAGTGAGCCTTCATCAGTGGTCACGCCAATGATCACAAACTGAATTTTCAGTAAGCGATAGCCAGAGGTTTCCCCAAGGATCGTACATATAAGCTGAAAAATGAAAGCAGTCTAACTAGGTGATGGGGAAGCATTCCAGATAAGGGAACCACACGAGTATAAACACCTCGACATGAAAAGGAGTAACTGAGGAACTGGATGGAGACAGTGTGACTGAATCTGGTTTTATGAGGCTATCTTAACCTTTTCTGACTGATTTTAAGGGTTGCCCCATTAAACTTCACTGTCACAGAGGACTTAGCTTCCAGTCCAGCCATGTTTTCTAGGTAACCTCCCCTACACTTCATGGTTCTGTGGTCAGAAAAGCCAGTGACCCCATTCCAGCTTCTGGATGGTATTGCACACTGCGTTTCCTTGCTTTTGCACAGCAACCCTCCCCCACCTTTTTATGTAATCTTGGTACATGAGTGGAAAGTTCATGAATCTTACAGAAACTGGCTTTGAAATGGGAAGTGAAGTGGGAACCTAAGCCCCACTGGGAAAGCCCCTTTCCTTCAGGGCATCAGTTGCTCTCAGGAAGATGAGCATGCCAACCTCTCCAGAGCTCCCTTCCATGCTGACATTACAGGCTCACCCGAACCATCTATGCTACCTTCAGGCCCTGGTCTAAAGCCATTAACCTGGTATTTTCCTAATGATTAATATTATGCCTTGGGAGTGTCATCCTGCTGGCCAATGGCATTTGTAAATTGGGTGCTACTATCAAGGGGACCAGCCATTAGAGTGTAATGTCCTCTACTCCTGATATAGGGGTCACTAGGACTGACCAGTCATGGCTGCCTTTTTGCCCCCACCACCCCATCAGTTCTTCCTTTCTCAGAGCTGTAAAGGGGAACGTGACTTCCTCCAGGAATCAGAGCACCCCAGCTAAAGACTACGGTGTCCTGCAGAGTCCCTAGATCATCCCACTTGAAATGGCATCTTGCATGTCTGAAAAAGAGTTCTACTTGATTGTGATCCACCCTCCCCCACCCAAGTAATGCAGCTTTCCTCAGAGCACTCTCTAGTGGACCCTAGAGTACTGTCTGTTCAAAAGGCGCACTTTTCTTCCGGCTGTTTGTTTTCCCATAGGCCAGTGCACAGAATTAAAGGAGGAATGATGGCAACCATTGTCTGGGACCTGCCTGGTAAATGTATTCTGATATTTTTATTTGGTTATAAAACAATAAAAGGTTTTAACTTTAAATGTATCTTGATTTTTTCCCCTTTCATATCTTTTTGGTCACTCTGTGTTTTAGAAGAAAATTTAAGGAGAAAGGGACACCAACAGGCAGACACAGGAACAAGCAATGAGCAACAGATTATGTCCCTATTACTTGCAAAGAAATTCAAATGGAAGGAAGAAAACTCTTTCAATGAGCAAACATTAAAAGACTAGGAAGGGACCATAAAACTGGTACTTTTTCATTCAATGAGTGTAATCTGATAAAACTCTAGAAAGCATTTGTAATCAAGCTTTTAATCTTGTTTTAGTTTATTAAGTTCCTCAAAATGCTATAAAGACATTCTCTGCAATAGTTTTTTATAATAGTGAACATTTCAAACAACTTTACTGCCTAGTGATAGAGAAATGGTTAAATCAGTTTATTCCACTGCCCCCTGCCCCCCACGGCCCCAACCTCCCAATCTAGTAGGACTGCCTCTTTACTCCATATCAGGAATGAACTTTCCCTTTCCATGCAGAGAAAAGCCCTGAGAGGACAGGGAGGTTGAGAAGGGTGAGTATGTGTGTGTCTCTTCAGTGGTGTTCTGAGACAGGGTTCAGAGGTCACTGGGTGAGGGAGGCAAAGCGGTGGCCTCATCTGTTTCTTTCCTTCGTGTGCAAGGATGTGGTCCAGAACCCCAAAGGATTCATGAGGCCTGGGTCCCAGACCAATCTCTGTTATTGGCCACGGGACACACAACTGTCTATAAAAGGGGACTTGGATTCAAGTCCAGATCCTCTTCTGATTCTTTTGAAAAAACCCAAATGTGATCACATCATTTCTGGCTAAAACTTCCAAAGACTTCCTCCAATTGCTCTAAGGATCAAGGCCAAAATCTCCACTGTAGCCTTCCATGATCTGGTCCAAGTCCTGGTCCTAGCCTCTTAACTCTCCAGATACAGGCCAAACTCCTTCCTGCCCAGTGGTCCTCACATGTGTGCTTTCTTGTGAAAGTAGCCCCTTTTTCATACTTATTATTCAACTTTGAGGTCTCAAATATAATTTCCTCAAAGAAGACTTTTTTAAAAAAGATTTATATATTTTGAGAGAGAGACAGACAGCATGAGCACAATGTGCAAGGGAGGGGAGCAGGGAGAGGAGAGAAGCAGACTCCCTGTCGAGCTCCTAGCCTGAATGTCCATCCAGAGACCCCTGAGATCATGACCGGAGCCAAATCAAGAGTCACTTAACCGACTGAGCCACCCAGGCACCCCTCAAAGACTTTATAGATCCCCACTCCCCAACCTGGGCTCAGTTTGGGACGATGTTCTGTCTTCCCAGCTTACCATAATTTAAATATTTGTGAAATTAGGTAACACTGGTCTTCCCAGTTAGACTACAAATTCCACAAGCAACAAGTTTACTACTGTAACTGTAATACAATATGTATTTCTCAAATATCTGTACTTTATTCTAGGATACTCCCGACAAGAAGAGATCACGGGTTAGCATATAGACAGAAGCATTACACTACAGTCTAAACATGCCCAAAGTTTAGCTTAAATGTCTTCTATCTAATCTCCATTAGACATATTCTAGAAAAGAGCTTGACCATATTTAAAAATGGAAATAACAGTTAACTGTAACTAGATGAAATGGACTGTAATTCATAGCTGAAAGCAGCAGTTACTGAGAAGGACAGCTTGGATCTGAAAAGGTACACTCAGCAAGGACAGCAAGAGCAATGAAAAGGCCTGTATTTCAAACTTGGCTCTCTTTCTAGCTGTGCCTCTTATGGCTGAGGTATAGTTAACCTGAGCCTCTGATTCATCAATGAGGGATAATAATTATATCTACCCCATAGGATATTGCTAGAATTAAATGAGATAATGGGAGTAAAAGGTACAAGGCACAATGCTTGGCATATAAGAAACGCTTAATATTAACTGTTATTAGTTCTTGGGATGTTAGCAGTAACTTCTCTTTCCTTGGGCCATAGTGGCCCTCTCTGGATGTCTTATGTGTAAATGCGAGGAAATTACAGAAGGCTAAGACCCAGCCCAACCTCTCTAGGAGTCAAAACTCAGCCTTCTGCACCCACGCCAGACATGGGGTATGAGTTAAGCGAGGAAAATACTCCACGGAGTGTCTCACGCTTCATTTAATCTGAAGAATATTACAGGCTCTTCGTCTTCAGATATAAATTACAACGTTACAGAACAAGCAGCGAATTCAACAACTTAAAAACTAAGTTTACACGGTGTTAATTTCTGGCGACAGTCCTCCCAATCTGTGTTTTTTTTTTTGTTTTTTTTTAAAAAGTCATCCCTGTCCCCATTCAGTAGACGTGCACCATGCCATAGAGGAACGTCCAGAACAGGACGTAGGTGAAGAGGCCTCCGATGAGACCTCCTGTAAAGAGGGGTCTTCGTGATTTAAAGTATTTGTTCCACCTCCTTCCCGCCTTGAGAATTAAGAGCAGGGAGAGCAGGATGGAGGCAAGCAAGTAGAAGATGAAGCCGTAGAGGCCGGTGAGGCCGAGGATGCCGGCCGTGGCCCCCGACAGCGCTGACACTGAGGTCCGGCAGTAATCCAGGACGGCGGCGTTGCCTCGCACAGCTGCCTCGCTGATGAACGGCGGCCCTTCCCGCTTGGCCACCACAGCGGCCATCGCATTCGCCGGGGCTCAGCCTGTTTTTTCGCGGAGCTGCGGAGGAAACCAAGTTACAAGTGACCCCCCGGAGCCTGGCGAGTTACGTTCACGGCGCCCCTCCCCCCGGGACTGCCAAGACCTCACATGACTCCTGGATCTCGGACCTTCAAAAGACCCAGAGAAGATTTGAGGGCTCGGGCCGGCCCACCCAGGCTCACAAGTTACCTGCAACGCGACGGCGGATACAGACACTTGGCGTTCCTTCAGACGGCCAGCGGCAGAGAGTCGGTCAGCGCCATCTTGCGCTGGAGGTTGCTGGGAGGATCTACGCTGCGCATGCGCCAAAGCCTCGCTCTCGCCCCCTGACGCGTACGCCGCCGGTGCCCACCCCTCCCCCGCCTTTCTACGCTCCCTCCCCTCCCCGCCTTTCTACGCACGCACTGGGACTTCCGAAAGCCGAACAGCGCTCCGACCCGTGACTGGCTGGGGCTTCGTTAACTATTCATGAAGGGGCGGCCCGAATCGGGGTGCCTTTGTTAACCGGGGAGGGCGCGGCTGCTGGGATTTTCGCTGCGGGCTTCACTGAGTTGGGCTTGGTCTCCAGATTGGGGTCGAGATGTCCTACGTCCCGGGCCAGCCGGTCACCGCCGTGGTGGTGAGTGCGCTCGCGGGCTTCTCTTGGTCTTGGCTTGCCCCCACTTTCCAGTTAGGAAAACTGACATCCCAAACAGGTTGACAAAGCGTTGAACCCAGAGCTGTTGCAAACCTGCGGCCAGGGTTCCGGTCCCGGCTCTGTCCCAGCGGGACCGCGGTCTTCCCCAGCCAGGCAACAGAAATGGCTGGGACCCAAGCGCCCCGAACACCCTGAATCGCGATCAGATCCCGCGCACTACCGCCACCTCGTTGGACTTCATCCAGCCCGCAGGGGCGGGAAGGACTGGGGAGAAAGTCCCCAACTGTGGGAGTATCGGGAGAGCGCCCCCTTCCCGGCCCGAGTCCCCAGCTGGGTAGCTGCGGGGGGCGGGCGCCAGCCGCGACATCCGTGAGTCGAAGCCTCTGGAATGAGGAAATGCTTCCTCCCCTGTGGGAGACACCGCCGCCGCCGCCGCCCAGAGGGAGATTTGTGGGGTGGAGGTGGCCGGCGCCTGACTAGCAGTCCCTTATCCCTCCCGTCCAGCCTTGCTTGCTTGGACCCCGCGCCGCCCGCCCCAGAGTGGAGGCGCCGCAACTGGCTCGCTCCTGCTCCAAACTTTCCCTGCCTCCCCAGCCCCTGGGACAATGTCCAGGTTCCCCGCCTGGCACTGAGGAGACCAGACCCTTTGGGGGCTAGCTCAGGCCCCTGGCTCTCCCCACTGGCTTGTCTCGGGTGCCAAATGCTATTAGAAAAGGTAAGGGGAGGAAGAGACTGGGACATTAGATTCAGACACCAGTGCCAAAGCTGAATGGGGCCGGGAGGCAAACTCCGAGGCAGAGGTGGGGAAACTGAGTTCCGGAAAGAGGTCTGTTCACGTTCAGCCCTAAAGGAAGCCCTCAGGAAGAACCCAGATCTCTCTGAGAAGAGATGCCTGCAGGGTAGGCACTGTGTCAGATGGAAGTCCCAGTCCTGAAGCCACGGGACAGACTGCAGTATCTCAGATGGGTGTGCAGGGTAGTCAGGCGGTGACAGGGTGTGAAGCCACTGATTAAAGTGTCCTGTGAGGTTGACCTTAGAGAACCAGCTCTAGCCTTAGCTAGTAAGAAACATTTCTGCACCTGCAGACAGCTGTCCTACGCTTTACCCTGACTGCACCAACCTTGCTTTTCAAGATCCGTAGCTGCCTCTAAGAGGGTCAGGTTTGCTTCTTAGATTGGGGGAGATGGGGCGTGGGAAAGGCAGTGTAGGGGAAGCACAAGAAAGGGGCAGTTACCTGCCTGATAATCACCTTAGTCTGGGAGAGAGCCTTGTCTTCCAGCCTAAGGGCCTGTACTCCCCTCTAATCTTGAGGGTGGGGCAAAGGTGTGCAAAGGTGTGTGTTGGAGGAGGTGGAGCAGTTCTAGAGGAGTTCACACTTGGGCAAATGGACCTAAGTCTAGTGGGCTTCCGGAGTCACACTTCCTGCTGCCCCTCTCTCCTGTCCTGGCAGGTCATTTGGCCTTCCTCAGAACTCTAAGACCATGCCCTCCCAATTCTTGTTAACACTAGGAATATTTCTGAAAGTGGTGGGTGGGGTCTGGCCTCTCTCTCTGGTGTTTTGGATTGAGGATGGGGTAGGGGTGGCCTCCTCCCTAGTCCCCGCCTAATCCCATGTGATAAAAGGTGATACCCACATTTTGAGAATGTTAAAACCATTTTGGCTTCTCTGAACTGTGGCTTCATAGGTCCATTTGCCTTCTGCACACTTGCCTGGGTAGCTCCTGGCACTCCAAAATGCTTCTCCTTGTGTCCCCAGCTGAGAGTTGTGTTCAGCCAGGCCACTTGGCTGGGTGCTCCCCTTGACTCCTGTCCACCACAAGCAGTCCTCAAGTTTGTTGATCTCACTTTCCAAGTAATCATGTCCCATGTCCTCCACATCCCAAGGCTGGAAGATATCCATTTCCTCCTGAGTACCCAACTGGTCGATCGTTCTAGCATCAAACCTGACCATGATCAACCTTATCCCGGGACTCCTGAGAGCCCTACCTAGTAGGCCCAGAATCAAAGTTAGGTGTCCAAACTCTTGTCATTCCTTTCAATGTCTGGTTGGTACAGGTCAAGTCACTTCGGGTATTTTTTTTTCTTCCTGTTAAAACTCAACTTTTGGGGTGGGGTGATCTGGTCTAGCTCCTACACTCTGGTGATTGGAGGGCTTCTGCTGAGGGCTTTGAAAGGAGCCTAGCAGTTTGGGGACCACAGCCGCAGAGTATGGTGGGAGAGCTCTAGAACCCTTTTCTGCCTCCTACATGCATTAGGAGCAGGGTCTGGGCTTACAGAGAACCCCTCTCCCTCTTGCGTGTGTATTCCACAGCCTATCTAATCTGGCCTCAGTCTCACCTCACCTCCCAGTTCTAGTCCTGTAGGGTACACTCATCTCATGGACATGTATCCATAGCACCTTCAAGCCTCTGCTCTTGTCCCTTGGCCAGGACTGCACTTCCTCTTCTTTCTGTGCAAGTTTGAACTTCTATGCTTTTCTGGAGCATCTTTAGTCTTGCCCTTGACAGGGTTGGCTCAGCAATGAGCTGCCTCAACAAGGAGTACCTGCATTTTTTTTTTTTTTTCAGGGCCTGACCCCTTCTGCCCTGTGTGGTTCCTCCCCTGGGACACAGGCCCCCATCTATAGCAGCCACAGCCTCCTGGCTCTTGGACCAGGAGCTTAGAGTATATGTTGACTGAAGCTGGTGCCTGAGACTAACAGGAAGGTCACAGAGGCTAGGACAGAAGGTTACGTAGGTCGGTTGTTGTGGCTGAGTTCTGAGTCTTAACCTTACTCCGCCCCAGTCTCCCAGTGTGGTGACCAGCTGGAATTCTGTAGACGGCTTTGGGCTCCACCCCATTGGCATGACTCTGAGCTGGGCCAGCAGCCTGAGGCTGCTGCTGGACATAGACCAGATTCATTGTCCACATACCCACCTGCCCCCACCCTGTTTTTTCCTTTGCCAGCAAAGAGTTGAAATTCACAAGCTGCGTCAAGGTGAGAACTTAATACTGGGCTTCAGCATTGGAGGTGGAATTGACCAGGATCCCTCCCAGAATCCATTCTCAGAAGACAAGACAGACAAGGTGAGGGGGACCAGGGTCCACTGGGGACAAAGGCCTGAGATGGTGGGTCTCTGCTTCCTGGGCCTTCATGGAAGGAGCAGAGCTCTGTCTTTCAAATGGTCCTAAGAAGGTTTAAGAAATGATAAGCAGGGATGGGGGTGGGAAATGGACCTCCCAGCCCAGGAGGAACAGCAGCAGGGGCCAGAGCATGGTGGGGCAGCCTTGTCTTGGCACAGCCTGTGCTGGGGGCAGACTTGGTGCTGAATCATTTGGATGGCTGGGAGTCTGCCATGCTGGGCTTTGCTCTCTGGACTGGGGCTGGACCGGGGCTGCTTTTTTCCAGGGCATTTACGTCACACGAGTATCTGAAGGAGGCCCTGCTGAAATTGCTGGGCTGCAGATTGGAGACAAGATTATGCAGGTAACACATGTTCCAGAGGAGGAAACCAAGGCTTGGGCCAGAGACTCTGGGGTGCCAGAAGCACTAGGGGTCAGGGGCTACCTTTGCCTCCTGGGGAACTTGGGAAGCTCACTGAAGCACTTTGGAGCACATGCTGGAGTTGCCCCCAGAAGGGAGCAGTCTCTCTCCTCTGTGTGCCTCCATTGTGGCACTTGGGATCCCCCAGCCCAGAGACATCAGCTTGGGAGACTGGGTGGGCCAGGACCCCAAAGCCCATCCTGCTTCCAGATCCCAGAGGGCAGAGAGCTGAGGTAGGCTGTCTTTTCTCCTTGGGCCAGGTGAATGGCTGGGACATGACCATGGTCACGCATGACCAAGCCCGGAAGCGGCTCACCAAGCGCTCGGAGGAGGTGGTGCGCCTGCTGGTGACACGGCAGTCGCTGCAGAAGGCAGTGCAGCAGTCCATGCTGTCCTAGCAGCCCGCCGTGGTCCCGGACTTGGGCCTGCCTGCCTACAGTGACACATGTCCACGCTCTGTCAGCACCTCGTCCTGGCTTCTGCTAAGTACTGGCCCCTGGCTTGGAAGGGCCAGAGCTGGTCCCAGAGGCCTATCCCTGGGACCTGACCCAGCCTTCCTTCCCCACCTCCCACCACTGGCCCCAGGCTCTGGGACCAGCTCTCATCCTCAGAACTATCAGGCTGTTGGCCTCCCCAGACCCTGGCAGTGCCCAGATGGGCAGGAGGCTGGGGAATGCTGGGTGAGGCCAGCCTTTCCCACACTGAGCCCTGGCTCCAGGGCTTGACCTTGCCCCCAGGTCTCAGCTCTGCAATGACTATACCCCATGTTTTTTTCCTGCTTTCCCCAGCAGGGACTTGACACACAGCCAGAGACACTACAGAAGTTCGTCTGAACGGAAGCCAGGCAGGCTCACAGTTTACCCCATGGCTTCCCCAGGGTTCACCTGCTTCAAAGATTTAGATGAAGTCCAAGGCTGACATTTCAGGGCAGTTCTCAGGACTGCCAGTTCTTTCTATACCTGTGGGTTTAACTTTATATTTTTTTAATCACAACTTTGATACAGAAGCATTTTTACCTTACTATTTGGAGATGCCAATTCTACTTTTGAATTTAGCTTACTAAATCACATATGGGAACAGCGTTGCTTTGGTTCCTGTGGAAATGGGGTAGTATGGAATTGCCCCTGCCTGACATCTCGGGCCCAAATAAACAGTGCTGGAATTTACAAGAGGTTTTTGCTGAGGCATGGGGTAGGGACGTCTAGGGGTGGATGGCAGCTACTCCAAGTAGTCCAGTACTCCAAGCTTCGGTGGTAGGGCTGACCAGCCTGGCCCCCAACCACTTCTGAGATGAAACCCAGCTGATGCCAGGCCTGCCCGTTGCTGTGTGGCCATGGCCACATCTGTAGGAACATCTGGGAGTCGCTGCACTGGAAGTGGGGTGGGGAACTCTTCACTTCCCCTAGCTTGTGCTCCATTTGGGGCACTAAGGGGTTCATGGGAGAAAATACCTGTCCTCAACGACTCTTGAGAGCATACAGTTTATCACAGACAGGAGTGCAGCTGCACATTTCCAGAGGCTGTGATCAGATGAGATGTGGGTAAGTTGGGAGATTACCAGGGCCTCTGCCTGGCCCAGCACAAATGCCACCCCCCCGCCCCCGCCGGCACTGCGAGAGTGCCCGTAACCCATCCAACCCATGCTTACAACCCCAGCTTGAGCAACATGCCCTGTACAGACATGGTACCCACACGACCTACCTGGCCCTGAGCAGGCAGGCATCTTGCACTACCCGAGAGGCTTCTCCGATGAAGTGCCCCATCAGCATGCAGCCAGCTCGCCATCACTGTGTAACTCATGCGTTTCCTTACCCGAATTCTCCCCAAGTCCCAAGGATTGGTTCTTAAGCCAACACACCTGCCTCCCACATCTGGTAAATGCTCAGTGTGCAGAAAGGAAACAAATCGGGTTTTAATTAAGGATACAGGCACCTCATGTTAATCTTGCAGTAGAAAGTCTGAGAGTGAAGTGACAAGGCACATCCTGGGACCCTCCCCTCCTGCCACAGGAAGGACAGATGCCTGGGAGAAGAGGGAAGGAGGTTTGGAATAAGAGCTGGGCCCATGAGGTGTGTGTGAAGTGGTGTCAAGTTCTTAAGGGAGGCTCCTGAGTAGCCAAAAAATTGGTGAGTCTCAGGTAGGTGTCTGGGATAAGTGAAGGAAGGGTCCAGCCCCTCCCCGACATGGGAACTACTCTCAACATTTGGCAGGTCTTACTGGCCTCTAAGGCACAGACTGGTATGTGTGTGCACGCACAGACGTGTCCTATACTTAGACACAAGATAAGGAGCAATTGAAGGGGTTTACATAAGGTCCCTGACTCTGGGGAAGTAGAGGTAGGCAGAAGGTGAAGAAATTTAGCCACTCACTTCAAAACATCCCTCCAAAAAATCCAAAAGGGGGTAGTATGGTAAAGATCCAGAGGGACTGGGCATAAGCCTAGCTCAGAACCAATCTGTTGGGCACCTCAAGGTTCCGAAATCCAGTTTCTTTACCAGACCCTAACCTGGGCCACCTGTGATGTGGTTGTGCATGTTGAATTATGTAGAATGATGTCAGGAAGGTGGATGCTCAGAGCATGTGGCCTTCAGAGAAGGGACCCCCGCCCCAAGGCCTAATCCCAAAAGTCCTGTCCCTCTGCCACCAGCACCAGCACCTCTGAGTCCATTGGCCACACCACCTGGCTGCTTGGGTCTCTGTGAACACACCAGTGGCAGCAAAGCACCCTTGGCTCACAACTGCGGGATCAGTCCTTCAAGCTGCTCCCAGAAACACTGGTCACTTAGGTCAAGGCCTTCGGCTCCAAGCTCAGCACCCAATCCTGCCTGGGACGGCTGTCAGAACCCGTGTGTGCTGCCTGAAGCCTTAAAGAAAATAGAGACGGTGGCATCAAGATGCAGGAGGGCCAGACGCCTGGCCGGCAAGGCCTGGGAGGGACCGTCAATGGTGTGGTTTTCCATCTCAAAGCAGAGTCAGCCATCTGTCTCAGAGGGAGGCTCCTCCCAGCCTGGCCTGGGACAGTTCTGGCTGAGGGCAGGCTGGTTTGTGTGTCAGGTGTTTGGCCTTGAGGAAGAGAGCACTTGCAACACTGTCAGCACACTGAGCCAGCCCTGTGCTCCAGGCTCTGCCCCAACCTTCCTGGAGGGCACAGGACCTGGGGCCATTTATGCTGGGGTCCCTGGGTGCTAGTTCAGTTGGTCATACCCTGGTTTATTTCTGTATAAGCAGAAGTGCTGAATGAAGAAGACCACGTCGAAGAAGATGGAGAAGATGCCAAGTCCAAACTTGGTTGGGTCTCCGAAGATCAGTGTCCACTGGTCTGTTAACAGCCACAGGGGACAGAGTTTGGTTTTAAGTTGGCAGCTCCCAAAGCAGCTGGAGGATGTGGGGGCTGCCGGGTGATGGCATGGGGGGGGGGGGGGGGGTCCTCTTTTGCCCAGGAAACCACAAATCCTCCCACTGTAAAGCCCCTTAGGTGAGTCTCACCTTGAGTGCTGGGATTGGATCAGATTCCTAGGCTGAAGGGCTGGGGGTGGATGGGATGGAGAGATATCCCAGGAAGCCTGGCCCCACCCTGTGCAGTCAGCCCACCAGATGGGAAGGCAGTCTGCTGGCTGACTTACCATTGTTGTAGGACTGCAGGAACATCTGGAGGAGGCTGAAGCTGCCCCCAGTGAAGTCCAGAAGCACGTTACCAATGCTCCAGCCCTCGGTGCTTTTGTAGTAAAAGTTCATGTAGGCCTGGGTCAGACAGAGGACGGCAGTGAGGGGGCTGGGTGGCCGCCTCTTAGACCTTGTGACCACCACTCCAAACAAGAACAGCTCTAATTCCTCCCACTCATGTGCTCAGGCCTCAGCACCAAGGAACACAGTGACCTTTGGGCTCTGACAAGTCCGCCAGCAGACGGAACAGTATGGGCGGGTCCCTGTGTCTCATGTTGGCATATAGCAAACAGCTCTCCTCCTCTCACCCCTGCACCTCACAACTGCAAAGGAGGGGGAGATGTTGCTTCTCCATCTTTATCCTTCCCTGTTCTGGGATGAGACCCTATCCTGGTTTTCTAGCAATTGATTTTTCTTCTCATTTCCAGTGAAGGTGAAACCCAGCCTGGACTTCACGTTGTGCTTATGAATATGGGCTGGGGGTCAACTGCCTGGTCTGGGATCCTGGCTCCACCACTGGAGGGAGGTTATCTTGGGAGTGTTATCTTGGGAAGTTGTAACCTCAGTTTTTTTCCATCTGTAGAGTGGACTTGACTACCACCTCAGCTCTGGCTGGGCTCTGGAGACTGCATCTCAGGCTTCCTAGGTCTAGTTGGGGAGGTCCATTTGGACATCCGCCCACTTTCTACTGCCACTGCCCCACATCCTTCCTCCAATGCCAGAACCCTCTGGATTTCTTTGACTGGGGCAACTTCCCTATCACACAAGAGGTGTAGCCTCCATAGTGGGTCTTCTCCCAGGTTTTCTCTACATATTAAGTCCCCTTCTTCATCCTCTTCCACCCTCTTTCATGCTTGTGGCCACCTCTCCAGTCTTGGGACAATTCCAGACATCTCCAAATGGGGCTCCTGCCTCCTGGGTTGACCAGGCCCAAGCCTTCCCACACTCAGGGACTGTGGCCCTACTTCCCTCAAGACCTCCCCCCCAACCCCAACCATTCCGAAGCCTTCTTCCCTAGCCCCCTAAGGCCTGGCCTTACTATTTTTATATTTTAGAATACATTTTTTCTGGCCCTACCTTTTCAGCTTCAACAGTGCTTCTTGCTGCCTCCCGTACTTCTCTGCCTATGCTGCTGTGCAGGTTGCCCCTGGCCTAGAATCCCCCTCCTCTCTTGCCCACAAAATTAAGTCCTGCTCATACTTCAGAGCCTGGATCTGTTTCCATGCCCTCCAAGAGACATGCCTTGGCTCTTGGAGGGCGTGGATGGATGCTCTCTTTCCTGAACCCACGACATACAAGGTTCTCTGTAATGGGGAAACTGAGAAGGAGGCTCCTCCATGGGTAATGGGGTGAGTTACAGGAGGCCCTAGATTCAGGGGTGGAGCCTGCCACTGGCAGCTACTTCACACCTCCCCCTGTCCTGGGCCTTTTGGGCTAAGGGGGAAATCATGTTGGACTCTTAGATCTCCGAATCTGAATAGGACACAGTACTTGAGGAAGCATGCTGAGGGTCCCTAAGGTGTATCCTGGATGGGACCCCTAAGGAAAACCTCTCTGGATAGGATGCTGGGCTGCCTCCTCTCACTTGCTCTTTCCCAAGTCTCCTGCCGCTGCTTGTCAGGGTTATCAGTTATAGCAACGGCGGGCAAGGGTGGTGGTGGTGGGGAGAACTGATGTCCTTAGGAAAGATGGGGATGGAGAGACAAGGGACCTGAATAACCTGACTCTCAGAGCTGTGCAGGGGCTCAGAGAAGTCTCTAATGACCCTCAGGTGACTGCTGGCCCCAGGGAAAGCAGTGCTTACTGCCAGCTTTCTGCTAGGCCCTGCTCTGGCTGGGCTCAGGACTTCCACTGCAACTTTCCATTCACATCCCCACACCCCAGCTACAAGCTGCCCCATGGGAGCAGAACCTGCACCCTGTCGTGCCTCCCACGCTAATGGCCACGTGAAGAGTAAGGAAGGCCCTGGAGGCACCTGCGGAAAATACTTGACCAGCGTCACTGCGAGCTTGATGTAGGAGAAGCAGAAGAGAAACTGCAGCCATGTGATTACCCCAACTGCAGCCAAAATCACGGTGATGAGCACGAAGACCCATGAGAGCACCAGGAAGCTGATGGTAGGCCAGGACACATGCTGGTTGCCTTGCTGAGGATGACAGAGAGAAGCAAAGGGAGTAGATGGTAGGGGCTGGGGTGGGGGCATAGAGAGCCCAGTACCAGTCACACCCTTGTCACTCTCAGGGTCCATTTCAGTCCTTTTTAGATTTTCCAGAGCTCATTTTCTTCTTGTTCCCACACTGCAGAGCTGGGTGCCTCTCGGAGGCCACCAGGAGCTGGGAATGTGGCCTGTAACACACGAGAGGCCTGTGCCTTATTCCATGATCCAGGTAGACCTGATCACTTCTGGAACCCATCCCTCACCCTATCTTGCCCCAAATCAGGCCTTCACCCAGCTTCACAGCCAAGGGTAAGAAAACCTAGAAAGTTCGTGAAGGCAAGAGCCAAGCAGTCCCTAGCTGACCTTGCAGGTGCAGAAGGAGCTCCCCGAAGGAAGCAGTGTATCCACAGGCAAGTGAGACAAAACGTACTTATTGGTGATCCCCTGAAAATTGCCCTAATGGTGCCTTTTCCTGCTGAGTCACCTTCCAGCTATACAGCCCTCCAGCAATATGGCTGAGGCCAAAGTTTCTTCAGCATGGCAAGCAGACCCCTCAGGAGCCTGCTCCCCTCTCTGGGACCCCGAGCCCCAGCCATACCCATTTGCTCATAGTGGCTCTCATTGCCCCTTGGCCTTCACAGTTTTGCCCTCCAGCTGGGGCTGCCCCACCCTGGCCTCTTCCCCATCACCATGGCAACATCACTTAAATACTCTGGACCACAACTCCACCCCACTTCCATGCTGCCCTCCTTCCCTGCTCCTCCCTGGCCCTGTCAGGGCCTCCAGGAGCCGCCTGTGTCCTCCCCTCCTGCTCAGTTCTCCATCTGATAGGTCATGAACGCCTCTGTCCCTCACCCCAGACCTGGGGTTCTGAGGGCTCAGGTTCATGGGTGTCCCTGGTACACAGCACAAGGCCAGCTCTATTATCTCCATCTCAGTGAGTAGACACTGAGTTTCTACATCTTCTGTAAAACGGGAGGAGTGGGGAGCAGGTGGTGGGGGGGTGTTGGCCTAGGCAGCCCGAGGTGGGGTGGGTACCAGATTCATCTCTCACCTCATAGAGGAAACACTGCACCATTACAACCAGGGTCAGGGCGACTGCGTGCAGACTGAAGAAGACATCGTTACTGTCCACAGGGTTCACTCCATTGGGATATTTGAGGAAAAACTGCTCCTGGTTGAGGGGTTGGGAGAAGCTTGGGGGTGAGGTGCAGCCCGGCTACCCACCAGCTTGGGCCGGGCTGCAGTGGGCAGGCAGTGCCATACCTTAATGGAGGGTACCCAGAGGAGACCAATGTTAAACACGCTGTAGGCCACGAAGCCTGTCAGGTTCAGGGCCACGAAGTCAAAGCTTAGACCAATGACACTGCAGCATGGGAGCAATGAAGAGAAATCAGGGCAAAGGGTGAGACTGGAGGGAAGAGAGGGGACAGAGCTTCCAGCACAAGGGGAGGAGGGCCCAGGTCTCCCAAGGACAGCACCGCCCTCAGGTCCCTCTGCATACCCCAGTCAATGCCACCCAATCTTGCCCTCTTGGGAAGCAGTTTCCTTCCTCCCGCCCGCCCTCCCTCGTCTCCTGCCTCTTCAAGTCCTGGCCCCACAGGGAAAGTCTTGGAGGCCTCCTCCGTAGAGGAAGCATCTTCTTTCCTGGCTCCCAGCTCAGCAGCCCCCCTACGAGGCCCATCTGGTAGAGGTGACTCAAGAGAGTTTGGGTCCTTCCTGCGCAGAGACACAACTCTAGGCCCACTGTGTCTTTAAAGTCAGGGTGGGGCGGCTTCACCTCCAAGGCTGAAGGACCCAGCCTGGCCCTGCTGCAAGACTTGACACTAATTCCTCCAGGGCTGGGTGGACCAAGAACAGAGCAGATGTGGTGGACTCCCCCCAACCCTGCCCATTCTCCCCTTCCTGAAAAGCCCCATTTTGTTGCTTTCACACAGAGGAGCTGAACTGGGTCACAGACCAAATGCCCAGAGCTTCAAGTCCTGCCACAGGCTCTTAGAGCTTTCACACTGGACACTTTCTAGAAAGGGCAAGAAGAGAGAAGAGCAGAGGAGGAAGTCTGAGCCCATGCCGCGTACAGCCTCTCTGGAATGCCTCCCACCTTACTAGCCTCTAGTGACTTCACATCAAGCTTAGCAGGTTACCTTTTCCGCCTCCAGTTGGTGATCACCTGTGGGTAGAAGGAGATGGACCAGGCCACAAAGTAAATCCAGCCAATCACCTGGTTTATGGTGCTAATGATGTCACTGTGGATGACCAGGAAGCGGATCCTCGGGCTAGAAAGAGTTTGGGGACTGAGATGAGCTGAGGCTGGGCTTGAAGGAAACACCCCTGTTCTTAACACTGTCAGCCTCCCGTCTCATTGCTTAAGGCCCACTTGGGCTAAGGTCAGCCTACCCAGTCTGGTTGGAATGATTTCCGTGTAGATAAACAGTAACTTGTCCAACATTTTGAGATGTCACTTGAAAAGAGGTATTTGTCACTCCAGGAGGCACCACAACCTGTTAAGAAAACTGAATTTAATCTGGTGCTACAGTTATTAGGACTTCAATGTCCAGCTCTAGGAGTGATGAGACAGACCACACACAGTCCCTGCCTTCTAAGAGCTTACCAGTAAGAGGGAGAAACACTGGACCAACTACCTGCATGTTCCCCCCACCAATACCTGTGTGTTAGCGGGCCCTCAGGCCTTCCCCTGCCCCAACTACCAGGGAAGGCAGGATAGCTCTTCTCTTCCTAACCATGAGATCTCAGGCAAGTTATTCAAGCTCTGACCTCAGTTTGCTCACCTGTACATGGGGATGAAGTGTCTACCTTACAAGGCTGCTATGAATGGCAGAATGTCCATAAATACTATGACTGCTATTACTTCCACTTCTTTTATAATGGAAGGCTCCTCAATGCCCACAAACGATGTCTGCCCCATGCCCAGTGCAGCTGCCAAGTGATAAAACAGAAGAGGTGCACACAGTAGACCCCCTTCAGGGAGAGAGAACATTTTCCCCTCCTTTTTGACCAATACTTATCAAAAGCTCTCCTCTGAGAAACAGTACTTGGAGGCCTGCCTTCAATATCTGATCTCCCAGTCACCACCACCAACCCCCGACATTCTCAAATCTCTCAAGTGTGGCAGGGAGCAGAATGATATACCTTCCCTGAACCTTCTCCCCCACTTTGTTCCCGGGATATTGCTCTGGGCCCCAGCCTCCACCCATACCACAGGCACTGTGAAGATGCAGCCATTAGAATTCAGTGGCTTCTTTATGAGGATCCTGGAAAGTGTTTTTAGTGCTGGAAACCAGGGGGCTTTGGCAGAACAAGTGAAATGGTTTAAGTGGCTGCCGCAAAGCCCAGAGTCCGATTCGTGGCCTGCCTCGTGCAAGCTACATCCTCATGCCGTGTACTACTCTTGGCTACTTTTTCTTATTTTTAACAAGTTTTTTTGGTAATGTTGTTTGTGTATTTGTTAAGTGGCCACTAAGTCCCTTTAGGAACCAGGCAGGAAGAAAATCGGTCAACTGGAAATCAATGGGATACAAGGCAGAAGGAAATAGTAACTATCACTATGTTTTTTTTTTAATTATTAAGCTTTATTTTTAATTAATTTTTTTAGAGACAGCGAGAGAGAGCATGTGCGTGCCAAGTGGGGAGGGGCAGAGGGAGAAGAAAAGAATCTTAAGCAGGCTCTACACTCAGCATGGAGCTTGACACAGGGCTTGATCTTAAGACCTCGCGATCATGACCTGAGCTGAAATCAAGAGTCAGGCACTTAGCCAACTGAGCCACCCAGGCACCTCAAGAAACTTTATTTTAAGAACAGTTTTAGGTCTACAGCAAAATTTATCACTATTTTTTACTGAGTGCTTTCTTTCTACATGCCAGATACAATTCTAGAAATTTTATACTTGCTTTTACTCCTCACAACCCAGTCAAGTAGACATGACTAATGTTACAATTAGGTCTACATATGAGGACTTGGCGCTGTATTGGGTGGACTACCTTATCTGAGATTCCTAGACTGCCTGACCCCCAAATTCTATCTAGTGGTTTCCAAAGGCACAGGGAGTAGATAGGAGTGCTTGAACTGGATGGGGGGTGGGAGGCATACAGGTTGGCCCCTGGAAAGTGGGTTGGCGCCCATACAGATCATTCTATAACTGGATTTGATTCCCACTATATAATTTTTAAAAAAAATTATAGTTGACATACAATGTTATCCACCATTAAAGTTACATAAAAATGAATCATAACATATGTGCAGAAAAGTACACACATCACACCTTGATAAAGTGACAACCACAAACCAAGATCAAACACGCAGGTCAAGAAATGGAACACTTCCAGCACTCCAGAAGCTCTCTTCTACTCCTTTCCAGACTCACCTGATCCGCAGGGGAAACTGCTGTGCGGACCAACACTACGGATTGGTCTTGGCTGTGTGTGCACTTTAGGCACAAGGAAGCACACAGTGTGGGCTTCTCTGTGCCAGGCTTTCCTTGCTTAAGATTACGTTTGATTTTTACTGGCCCTAAACTAGGTGATTGCATCATTCCTCAGACTCTAAATTTGATCTGTGGATCAAACCAGACCTCAGCTGGGTGCCACAATCTGCTGTGAGAACCAATGGCTTTTCTTACCCTACGGCAGGCTTCGTGCCCCACGGCAGGGGAAAGTTGAGAGAAATGGCTCTAATGAGGTGTGCTGTTCACTAGAGGGTGAGACAGAACTGCCCTCCCACACAAGTCCCTTCTGGGTTGATGCCCTTTATTTGACCACATGCTTCAGTACTGTTTTCATGCTAAGGGCCTCAGAGCCAACCCGTAGCCCATCTCTGCAACCACACAGGTCCTCATGACAAGCTACGTAGTTATCCCTGCATCTATCTTGTCTATTTTTTTTTAAACTCTTGTTTTTTCTCTACATTGCTGCCTTCCCTACTGATATTTTTAATCTAGTCAGTTAGTAATTGGCTCAAATGTTCGTAAGGTAGGAGCAATGTGTATATTAACAGATGAATACATAAGGGCTATGAACAGTTATCATTAGCATTTGGCCTCAGTTTTTGGAAATAACTTTCAACCAGTAGAATCTCAGAAGAGTGCTCTGCGAACTTCAGTGTGGACCTAAATCATCTGGAGATCTTGCTTATACGCAGGTTTTGAATTAGCAGGTTTGGGATGGGGCCCACAATTCTGCATTTCTCATAGATTTTCAGGTAGGGATAGTACTGCTCTTCTGCCAATGCCCTCTAAGCAGCCAAGTTTTAGAAAGCCATCTTATTAAGAATTTCTTCTACATTCCCAGAACCATTTTTGCCTCAAATTTCTTGCTACCACCCTCCTCATTCCAACTACATGGCATAAAATGCCCATCCTCAAAGACACACAAAGCCCAAATCAGAGATTTTTAGAATTATGGAACAGGAGCAGCCCACGGCTTAAAAACAAAGTGGCCTATTTTGAAAAGCACTTACTTAAAAACTATTTTGTTACCCAGCAGTTAAAATTCATTACTTACTTCATCGGGGAGCTCAAGGATAGTAACATTTTTTGAACGAAATGTGATTTGAAAAGTGATCACCAAGGTTGCATTTAATGGATGCCTGTGGAGGATAAAAGGCTGATTACTGCTGAGAAGTTGGACACTGTGAGATCTCAACCAATCCTCTGAACTTCACATCGGGCGTGTCACTGCTCAAGCAAGTAGGGATTTTGGGTCTGTCCCTTCTCAAGCAATTAGTTAAGTGCTCTGTGCTAGGCCCTGAGTGGTCGTGGTGGGGTCCTTGCTCCTAGGAGCTTTCCATCGCTATCGGGAGACAAGAGGCCCACAGGGACCAGAAGAGAGCATGAGAAGGTGGGGAACGGGTTGTGACTGCCAAATGAAGTGTCCAGAGGCCAACAGGACCATGCCATCTGTTCTGATAGAGAAGGCTTTCAAGGGCTTGGGTCTGAACAGAGACCAGTGTGTCCCCAGAAAGCCAGGAGACATGTATGATGGGAGTAGCTGGTGGTGTCCTCAAGTGTGAATGTACAGACCTGGGGTTCATTTGGAAGGCTATGGAAAGCCACCTGAGGATTCTGGAGAGGGGTGATGTGGTGAGGGGATGGCTTTTCAGATTTATAAGGTGTCCATGTAGAGGGGAGGCAGGAGCTGGGACGGAATCCAGGTTCCTATCAAAGCTTTGGCTGGAGATCAGACTTCCCAGGAGAGGTGAAAAAGGGCAGAAGGGTAAAGAGAAAAGGACAGGATTCTAGATCTCGGGGAATCCTCATGGCTGGGAGGCAAGAGAAGGGTGTAGCAGTGAAGGACAGGGAGGAGACAGGTTCTCTAGCAGTCTATACTAGGTCGATACCTCACAACTGAACCAGCAGATGTTAGCCAGTAAGACTCTCAGACAAGGCCAGGTGGGAGTGTTGCCATGAATGGGGTCACTTTGGGGTCACCCAAAAAGGTCACTTCTGCTTTTGGAAGCGATCTTCCAAAAAGCTTCCAAGCTCAGCTCCTTGACCTGTGACCTGCAGGGCTCTCAGCAAATACTTAAGAGCCTTGGAAGGGACCACTCTGAAGCATCAAATGCTGATCACTCAAGGTCACCTCAGCCAAGGAAAAGGTCCCTGAAACAAGGATTCATTGGCTGGGAGTGGAGAGACTCTAGGACACGAGTCTGCAGATCACCTGCTATCATGCCATCACCTTCCCCTGGCTTTTTTTTTTTTTTTTTTTAAAGCTTATTTTAGTTTTCTCAGGACAGAAGGGACTTGATGACCCCATACAGAATATCCACTGGCCCTCGGGTTCTCTGGCTTGTCTTAAAGTGAAGGGGCAAAGGTATCACACTTAAAATATGAACAAAGCCAGGGGTCAGCCTTGACCCGGCCATGGGGTGAATGAACTGGCTGATGACAAGAGTTGGGCCCAGGGACTTACTGAAGGGTGATGCTGATGTTGGCTGAGCTTCCATTTTCCAGCTTCACAGTGGGAGGAACAGTGAGGTCGACTGTCGACTCTAGAAGGACTCAAACCAGTGTCAAATCATTAGGTCAGAGAACTTAGGCTCACAAGGAAGAACTGGGATGAGGATCCCCAATATCTGAATTCATGAGCTCTGACTCGGGACAACCCCCATCTTCTAGGAGAAGACATGGAGGTCCTGAGAGGGTGGGTGCTGGGCCTGGAAACCTGAGCCTTCGTTATGCTCTTTCTCCTTCTGCTGCCAGAGAGAGGCAGACATAGGCCCAAGCAGGAAACACTGTAGCTTCTTCTTCCCCACACTGAGAAGCTCTGAGGCTGAGTGACCCAGAGTTTTAGAATACTGGAGCCCAAAAATTGTCACACAGGAATTCAAGCATCAATCTGGGGTTGAAAAATGTAGACTTGAACCCCCTCTTCAGATGGGAAAGCACTGGGATTTCCTCTGTTCATGGAGCTAAGATGGCCCTTTAGAACTGGTCCAGCCCTTTTCTGTACTCTCAGAGATACACAGGGCCCAGCTACCTTGTTTCCAAAGAACCCCTTTGGACTCTGTACTAACTTGGCCTAAGCCATGCACTGATCCCCTTCCTGAGGCTGACTCTACTGGGGAGTGGGGGGAAAATGGTGACTACCATGGTCTCACTATCAGTGATTTCTTTTTGGCACTAATTTGGCACTGTTAATGCAGGATAAGGTAGACAAACAGGCCTTGGGAGTGACGGAGAAAGCAGGTTTAGGAGGCCAAATACCCTAGAGCAAATTGGCCATAGAGCCCGAGTGATTTAGCCTCTCCCTGACCTCCTCCTGTGTTCTTTGGGCAGCCTACACTCCCACCCCCCCTTACTCCCAGGTGTACTCAAAGCCCCAGTCACCTGTCCACCTCACCTCCCTTACCTAAGGGCCTTCAGGGTTACACAAGGAATAAGGAGTGGTCATGAAGCTAGACTGGGCAGGAAGGGAGCCCATGGGAAAGGAGCTCAACTTGATTAAGATACTCCTTGTAGGGGGAACAGCTGTAGGCAGGGCCCAGGTTTCTCTCCTCCTGGTTCCCTCCAGACAGGAGATCAAGAACTGAGATCAGAAGTTTTAGGTGTTCAGGCTGGAAGGGAACTTAAAAGTTCCGGATAAAACCTCCACTGTCTGATCCCCCTTTTTCATTATTCCTACCGGGAAGTTGCTCTTCCTCTGCCTGAACATTTCTAAGAACGGTAACCTCATCTCCTGCCAAGGAATCGGCCAGCCTGGAACTTTGTACTTCTGGGCCTGGCTCTGCTACCTGGGGCCTTGGAGGGCCCCCTTCCCCACAACAACCCTGCACCATGAATGTGGACAGACGCAGGCTCTGTCATGTGCACTTGCAAGTCTCCAACAGGGAGAATCCCACAGTCTGAGGTCTCTAGTCTCGGCACTCTCCTCACATCTGCCTGGCTGGGCCCCACTGAGTGGGTATGTTCCCATGCTGGTCCTGGCAGAGGCCAAGCCTCTCAGAGCTGAGTGGGACAACCCCTCCCTCATGTGTAGCCTCAGGTCCTGGAGGCAGCTTTGGCAAGTCTGTCCCTTCTTTTTCACACTCTTGATAGTAATGTTGAGGCTTTCTTCTGGGCTTGCACAGCTGGGAGGTGGTAGGACTTAAGGTCCCTGTTGTTATTTTCTACCTAGAGTTGAGGACGACATCAGATAAGCAAAACCACTGACAAGACAGTGCCCAGGAAAGACAGTGATGCCAGGCAGCCCCCACATCTCTGGGGTAACCCATAACGGGCCCAAAGGTTCTACTGGGCTGTGGTCATGGCAAGGTAGAGATCCGCGTGGCCTTTGCTCTTCCATATTCTTAGCATTTTACAAGAAGAGGCTGTGAGCTTCTGAGAACCAGATCATGGACTCTTTGCTTTCCCCTCACTGAGAGTCCCTGGAGACAACGGCACTCAGCAGCTGAGAGACTGGGCTCTGAAGTCACACAGTCTATCCGCCTTTGTCACTCCCCTGCTTCCTTCCTTCCTTGTTTATAACTTCTATGTGGGCCTCTTTCTTCACCTATAAGGCGGAGGGAACTGCACTACGTACTTCACATGGGGCTGTGAAGATACAGTGTGATAGAGTTTGTGACACATTTCTTATGTGGCCTGAGGCCAAATAATTGCTTGCGACTGTTCTCATCAGGTCAACACACCAGGACATTTTCAAGCTCAAGATGGCAGGCAGTTAAGAAAACAGGCATCGTATCCAGGGAAAGTGCATTCTAAAGTTTTCCCTGGGGCAACAGGCTCTGAAAACCATAAGAATTACCAAACAAGTCTTCATGAAATCACCCAAAGTTTCCCCTGAGGCAGGGTATTTTTAAAATTTTTTCTGAAGGAATACTTATTGGCATCTCGCACTGTGCTTCCCATCACACCCACTCTGCCACACTGCTAACCCATTGTCTAATTATTGTAACAGTGAGAGGTGGGTATCATCATTCCCAATTTGGATATAAGGAAACAGAAACCCCAGAGGGAAAGTGTCTTGCCCACACCGCTCAGAAATGGGAGAGGCAGGATTCAAACCCAGGCCTGTTGGGCCTGAGGCGAGCTTCTGGCCACTAGGTGGCAGTGCCTCAAGATTCCACCCAGAGAAGTCAGAGACTCCTCTGCAGTCCTTGATGACCAACCCTCAGAGCAAAGAGAAAACAAGCAGAGTTAAGATTAGAACCCCAATTATAGTCACTTGATTTTATGGTGTTTACATCATTCTTTTTCAATGATTCAGGAAGGATGCAAAGAAATAAAACGGAGCAAGGATCCTGTGCAGGTCCCACCTTTGGGGATGACTTTTACCCTCTCCTGGGCCGAAGTTTCCCCTCTGTATAACTCAGGTGGTGGTGGCCAGATGCGCTCTTTCTTCCTGGGCTTTATGTAAAGCCTGACAGTGCAGGTGTGACACACACCTGAGCCTCAGGCCCAGAGAATATGAACCAGCAGGTCTGGAGTGGGGCTCTGGAATTCATGTTGAGAAACACAGGCTTCATGGTACTACCTTTCCTTTCTTGGAAATTGTTTATCCACAAGGTGTGACTGCAAAGTAACATGGCTGACTATTTAACAAATCTGGAAGAGCCGTCAAGAGGCTACATGACTGTTACGGTATCGCCACTGTGCATGGCTCTCAGGAAGCTTCTGCAGGATTTGTATTGTGTGTACAAGGGTCATTTGAAATCTTTAGTCAGGGATTTGAAGATATATTTGATTTTTTTTTTTTTTTTTTTTAAGATATATTTGATTTTTTTAAAAAGATTTTATTCACTCAATAGAGAGGGAGAGAGGGCCCAAGCAGAGGGAGTGGAGAGGGAGAAGGAGGCTTCCAGGCACTCTGAGATATATTTTATTTTTGACAATAGCTAGCTGATGATCAAAATAACTGGCCTGCCATCCTAGGAGTGTAAATACTTTCCATCCTTTTCATTGTTTTTCAGCAATGTTTTCGGCAGTGGGAGAATTGACAGAATGATACAGGCCTCTAATCTAAGGGCCCTGCTGCTCTCACAAACCTCATAAGGATGCCCAAACCCCAAGGTATTTTTTGACAACCAGCCTGTGTTATGTGAGGCCCTTGTTGCACTTGGGCTGCTGCACCCTGTTTCTTGGTTTCTCACTAAGAGAAGGTTTTTTCATCTTACAAGAGGATGCTGGGAAGACTCCTCATGTATCTGAGCCTGACAGAAGAACCAGGTGCAACAAGGTGGTGACTTCGTTTGCTTCTGCAGCATCTCCTAGGACCTAGAATTCCTTCTGTGAGGTCCACAGAGTACAGAGTTGTTGGAGCACCTCAGTTTGACTTTGGTGGTACAGGAAAGGTAACAGGGACCTCATGAAAAAAGGCCAATTATTTGCAGAATCATCTGGATCCTTGTGAAAGTCCTGAACCCCATACCTGCATCTGTTCCACCACCCAGCGGTCATTTGGCCAAGGAGCCGCAGACACATGCAGGCCAGACAATCCTAAACCCTTGGCTATGAACAGGTCTGGCGACTTACTCTGTTGCACCATCTCCCTCTTTACGAAGCTGATGACCCACTTCTAAACTCACCACACTTCTCTATGAGCTTCAGGGGAAGAAGGATAAAAATAATCAGCCAACTCCTTATCATGTTCCTCAATTTCAAAGAACTAGGAAGAAAAACAAACATCAAGAGTTCAGGTTAAGTTTGGAGCAATTCAGCAACAAATGGACAATATGCCAGCTGGAATCAAGGCACATAAAGGACGTTCACCTCACGCTTGTGACCTCATCATGCGCTTTGCATCCCCAGCTCAGAGGTGACTGGGGGGGAAGGGGGTGTGGAACACAGCTTTCTTTGATATGTGGAGCCATGGGCTCAGAAAGTCTAAGTGTGTTGTGTAAGGTTCCACTCTGAGGAAGTAGAGAACTACTAATTTTTTCCCTCTTCACCTGCTTCTTGTAACTAGTTAACAAAAAGAAAGAATGCAGTTTCATTGCCTGGGTTTTCTTTCTTTCTTTTTTTTTAATGTTTGTTTGTTTTCAAAAAGTTATCCAAACTGTGGTCAGATATTTGACTTGGTGAACCTATGAACCCTAAGGAAAGGAACTGCATTCCTTGTCCCGGGACAAAAGCGAAAGGGGCTAATGCTACCCAAGGATACCAGGTTAAGACTTTTTCATTTAACAAATGTCACCTTGCCAGGACTGGCAGGGATCACACATGATAGGAACCCAGGGGAAACTCACTGGTTAAGTGAGGGAGATGCACTACGTAACACCTATAGCCCAGTGTACAGCAGATGAACCACAGGTCAAGATGGGGCAAGTCAGCATGGATGTCTCTAACTTGTCTGTACCTGCTGCCTTAGCATGTAGAGCCTAGACCCTCCCACCTGACAGCCTCTGGGGATTCCCGCAGGCACAGCTAGGAGAGGGCTGTGTGGAAACACCTCTCTGGTTTCAGTTTTCCCAAAAGGCCTCAAGGTACCTCTTGATACACCCCTCCCTTCAAAGACGTCTTCCCAAGGGCTCCAGCCTGCCTGATCTCTGCCTGTCCCTGTCTCTTCCAGGGGTCTGTCTTGTCTGAGCAGCTCCCTCTGATCTGTTAGGTCTTTATCTCAGGAGCTTTCACACTTCTGTCTCTGGCCTCCTCTGGAGTCCTTGCCTTTGATGCTGTATCTCTATGCTCTCTACCACCCTCTTTTCTCTCTCTCTCTCTCTTTTTATTTCTTTTCAGCGTAACAGTATTCATTGTTTTTGCACCACACCCAGTGCTCCATGCAATCCATGCCCTCTCCAATACCCACCACCTGGTTCCCCCAACCTCCCACCCCCAGCCCCTTCAAACCCCTCAGATTGTTTTTCAGAGTCCATAGTCTCTCATGATTCACCTTCCCTTCCAATTTCCCTCAACTCCCTTCTCCTCTCCATCTCCCCTTGTCCTCCATGCTATTTGTTATGCTCCACAAATAAGTGAAACCGTAGGACAATTGACTCTCTCTGCTTGACTTATTTCACTCAGCATAATCTCTTCCAGTCCCGTCCATGTTGCTACAAAAGTTGGGTATTCATCCTTTCTGATGGAGGCACAATACTCCATAGTGTATATGGACCACATCTTACCACCCACTTTCTGTACCCTGACCTGCAGGGAATTGCTCTCCTGTGTCTGTGGAATGACCACAGGTCTGCCATTCACTCTTGCCACTCTCTGCTCCTCACACCTCCCTGTGTCCCTGTCCCATAAGTTCAGGATTCAGAATGTTCCTCAGGGTAAAGTCTGGGTTTTCCTCCGGAAATCAGGTATGAGTCAAGCCTAACCAGCTCCTCTCTCATCCTGCAGGAGTGGAATGTGGACTGGGAAGCTTCAATATTTGGTTAGGAAAAGTCCTCTAGCCCCAGGGGCTGAGATACCTTGGAGGAAAGACACCAGGACAGATACACATTGAGAGGTAAGTTGATTAAAATGTCAGAAAAAGGTCAGAGTGATATGTATACACTAAAACTATGTCTTGTGAATGCTACAAGGTAGAAATGGGAGAATTTCATGGCCATGGGCTCTGTCAGCATGGCCCTCTTCCTGTGTAAGTTCTATCTTCCAGGCTCTTCAGATACCATTTTAAGAAGTCTCCCATTCTCAAACCACAAGTTCCAGGAGCAACGTGGGGTCAGGGGTTTCCAGCTGCTGTCAAGTATCTGACTTAATCATGTCAACTATTTTACAACCTGCAAGTCCTTGAGTCTCCTTCTCTTGTGAAACACAGAAAGTGGCAAGAATGTGTGCCCGGCAGACAGACTGCCTCGGTTTGAATCTGGGCTCCCCAAATGTTAATTAGGGGCTCTACTTAACCTCCTCAATCTTCAATTTCCTACTGTGAAAACAGGGGCAGTGAGACTACATCATGGGACTTAAGTGAAATGAAATGCAAAACATGGCTTGTGGTTCTCTAAAGGGGGACAGTACATAAACTGATTAAATCAATGTTATTAAAATTTCATGATGGTGGGAAGGAGTTCATTAGAAAAAAAAAGTTGAGAAGCAATGTTGTAAAATGATCATTACCGTTGCCTCGGGCACCTAGCAAGCTCTCATAAAGCACAGATAATTATTTTTCTCAATTCTTTGAAAAGGTTAGGGCCCAGGCAGTTGTCCTCCCTTTCCCAAGCCTGAAAGCCCCTGAATGCAGGGCGGAGTCTCATTCTACCCAGTTCCCCAGAACGCAGACCGGCGCTCAGCACACCAGCGCGGGTTCGTGGAATGGGCTTTCCAGCATCTTCTCCCTCCAAAGTAATCTGCAAACTCTGCGACCCATATTCAGGTCGCAACTAACTCAAAGGCGGGAGGGGGCTTCGGACTTGCACTAGGGTAGAGCCACCCACACCACCACGGCAGCCCCGTGTCTCTTGCCTCCGCTCACCACCACGCTGGCCTTTCAATCTGGAGGCTATAATGGTGTCTCGAAGCCGGGATTCCTGGTAGGTGATGGAACCCTGGCGCGGCTGGAGGGGGAATTTGAGCGGCTGGAGGGGGATTAGACACGCCGCAAGATCCTCAACCGACTTACAGTGCCAGTCTTTAACCCTCTGGGGTTCGGCCGGGTAAATGGAGGGAGGCTGTTGGGGCCGCGCCGACTCTCACCTGAGATCCTCTAGGATCAGGGAACCGACCACACCGGACGCTGGATCCGTTTCGGACTGTACCCGCTTCCCCCGGCAGTCTGACTTTGGGTGAGGGCGGGGCAGAAGTCACCTGACTCCAGCCACCTGATTCTCGGCGATGCACTCTGGGAACTGTAGTTTAGTCTTAGCTCGACAATTGGGCAGGATTGGGGCTCAGCAGAGGGGCCTAGGCGCCTTGGCAGGGATGGGGGCTCGGGTGAGTGGGTGGCTTAAACCACTTTTGGGGACACAGAGGCTCTCGGAGCCCCGAGTGCCTGTCGGCGAACCCTGCGCCACTGCGACGAGTGAGGCCGGGGAGCGAGGCCACTGTTCTAGAACGGCTGTCATGGGGAACTGGGCCCTCTAGATCCTGCCTTCCGCCGCCTCTCGGCCTATGGCCGGGGCTCGCCGCGAGGGTAGGCGGGGATGCGCCTCCTTTGACCAATGGGAAGGTGAGAAGCCTCAATGTTGGGTGTGGCTGAAGGCTTGGCCCCGCCTCGGCGCCTAGAACCAGTGCGGAGCGCGCAGGAGGGGGCGCCAGTATCCCGTACGTCAGCTGCGCGACTCCCTGAGGCAATGGCTACGCGGGTGGTCACTCTGGGTATCGACCTAGGTACTACGTCTGTGAAGGCGGCCTTGGTGGAGGCCGTGCCCCGCGACCCGTCCGGGTTTGTGGTACTGGCGAGCTGTGCCCGGGCTACGCGAGCTGAGGCGGCGGCCCAGAGTGCGGCGGCAGGGCACCAGGTGAGGCAGCGTCCTGGAGCTGCGCCGCCTCTGGGAGCCACTCTCGCTCCTCAAAGGAGGCCTCCTCGACACCCCTCTTCTTCAAAGAAGTCTCCCTGATTTTTCCAGCCTGTCCGACCTCTTCCTGCCTGCTGCAGCTCCCTGTGATCCGTTACTCTTCCTCCCAGGAGCTTTTCCCACCTGCTGACACCGTCTGGCTCTCTGGCCTCTGGGAGTATTGCTCATGGCGCTCTATCCCGGTGCTCTCTGCCCTCCACTTTCTGTACTTTGATCCGGGGGAATTGCGCTCCCCGTGTAACCTCAGGCCTCCCTCTTGTTCTTGACCACCTGACACCTGCCGGCATCCGGTATCTTCAAGTTCAGGATTCATTTTGTTCCCCAGGGCAGAATACAGGTTTTCCTCAGGAACTGAGATTGTAGAAACAGGGCGTAAGTGGCTCTTCTCATTCCTCAGGGATGGAATGTGGACTGGGGAATTGAAACACTTGGTCAGCAAAAGACACCAGGATCCAAAGGCTGAGACACGTGGAGGAAGGACTGTGCAGACACAGACAGGAGAGAGAAGCTGATTTAAATGTCAGGAAAAGATCGGATGGATCATTATATTTTAAAACTAGTGTTTTGTGAAAGCTACGGGGTAGAAATGGAGAATTTCACCAGAGTGGGATCTGTTTGGAGATGTGGGTTCAGAAAGATCATCAGTTCTTAGAGCTGGATTCCATTAATTCCCTGAAAAAGGTAGCTCTATGTTCAGTTAATTGACAATAGAAATTAATATCCAGGAACTTTCTGTAAAACCTTAGGACTTTTTTTTTTTCTTCTTCTTTCTGGATCTTTGCTTGTTCTCCCAGTTGAAATAGGTGGCCTCTAAGGCTCTTTCCAGCCACGAACAAGCCCCATTCCCTAGAGCTTGTTTTTCACAATCTTTTGGCACTTATCTAAGTTCTTTAGGGTTCAGAGTCCATCTTGCTCAGAAACATTTCAGAGGATAGAGAGTTCAGGAGCACTTTGCATTTTCATAGACTCCAAATTACTTTGGTTGGGGCATCAGGGTATTTTAAAATGCTTATTTCACTACATGGACTATGAAATAGAGCCATCTTCAGCTCTTACCCTGTGGAGGTGAGCAGCAGAGTTGGGATTACAGGGAGTGGAGTTAGGTACTGCCCTTTTCTCTTGAAATAGATCCAGTCTTTTTTTTTTCTTTTTTCCCAAGTAGGCTTCCCACCCAGCATGGGAAAGCTGAACTCACAACCCTGAGATCAAGACCTGGTCTGAGATGAAGAATTGGACGCTTAACCAGCTGAGCCACCCAGGGGCCCTGAAATAGGGTCATTTCTTGAAAACTGCTTTCTAGGCTTATCACAGCATGCAGCAGGCTGTTCTGTGTTTACAGGCACACAGTGTGCCACACCTGCCTAATGACAGTTTTAGGAGAGGCCAGGAATAGCCCCCTTGCATCCTCCACGTCTGTGTTGTGCTCTGGGACAAACAGTATTGCTGTAATTTCATCTACAGAATTTCTCAACCTTGGCACTGTTGATACTTTGGATTAGATGATTCTTTTTGTGGGGAGCTGTCCTGTGCATTGTAGGATATTCAACAGTATCCCTGGCCTTAAGTATTACATGCCAGTAGATCCTTCTACCCAGTTGTGGCACCCCAAAATGTCCCCATCCTGAAAAATATATCCTTGGGGACAAACATTACCCCTGAGGTGAGGACCACTGAGCTACAGAAATGCCTGATGACTCTGTCCTGTCCTTATGTCCGTACTTTTTACTCTTAGTAAGTATTATATACACCAAGGTCAAGCTTGGCAGCTTTTAAGTATTTGTGACTTTAAAATACCAGGATGTTTGCGGGAATCTCTGTCACCCTTTCTGAGTTACTACTTTCCCCTTTCTGGGCCTCAGTTTCCTCATTTGTAAAGAGAGGTTGGTGGGTAGGAGGGTTGAATGAGTTTCTGCGTTCTTCCTCAGATCTGACGTTTTCGGATTTGATTTGGTTGTAGAGCGATGGATATTTTGAACCAAGGAAAGGGGGCAGCACCAATCCTGTTACATTGTGGGTATGCCCATTGTCAAAGAGCTACTCACTGATCACACTCACTATTGAAACTCGAACTAATTGCTGAGCACTGACTCCCCCCTTGTCTTCACTGCCGCCTGGCCCATTTCCCTCCTCCACCATCCCCACCCACACGACTCACCCACCCTGGGCCCGTTTTAAACAGTGGCTCCTCTGTCTTGGGTTGATACACCTTCCAAGGTCCTGTGGGAACTCTAGCACTATCCAAAAGAAATTCTAACCACAAATGTGATGCACACCTGTAATTTTCAGTTTTCTAGTACTAAAAGTAAAAAGTAACATTTGAAATTAATTTTAATTGCATATTTAATTTAGTCCAATGTATCCAATGTACTATCATTTCAATATATAATAATTAATATAAAATTATTAATAAGATAAATTGTGTTTTTTCATACTAAATCTGAAGTCTGGTATGTATTTTTATACTCCCAACACATCTCAGTTCAGGTGCACAGCCATGCATCTCCTCTCTGTTGGTCTCTCACTGCCTAGTCAGTTCTGCTGGGGCTTGTTAAAATCTGGGGCTGCAGCCTCAGGGAAATGATTTGTGCTCGCTTGGCACTCCTTCCCCCATCCCACCCAACCTCACCTTCCTTGTCTTCTGCTCCTTTGTTCAGGCTTGTTTGGATTCTTAGAACTGCCCCTGCCCAAAGCCAGCAGCCTGACAGGCAAGTGAGGGGTTTGTCTTAAGGAGGAGAAGGCTGCGTTCTGCCCTGGGTAGGGTATCTTGGGGCTTGTGGTCTTTAGATGCTTTTCCAAGACTGTGTGCTTTTTAGTTCTCCAGAGACCAGACATTTATTAAGAGCTGAGCCACATTTCTCTTCTGAGTTTTCCATGGGTCCTTCTAGTTATTAAGTATAAATTTATTTTGTGCCTTGAGATAATTTTTGTGTGCCAGAACATTTTACTTTGGTTGAAATAAAAACAAGTATTCAACTTATTAAATTCAGAACCCTAGTTCTTAAGTTTTTAAATTTAGCTCATAAAGCTGGTTCCATTTGTAAGTCAAAAAATGTAACTATCATTTTTGAGGACCTTTGAATAATAACACCATCTCAGTTAAGTACCTTAGTTATACATTTTATATAAATATATAATATAAAATATAACATTACACAATATTCTATTTAAGTATATAAGGTACTCTAGTTGCCTGACCCAAAGCTTTTCAGAATACCTCAATAATTCTTATAAATCTAATAAGTTGAATGGATAACGATGTAAACTTTAAATGTTTTATATGTTTAAAATCCTTTTATAAATATACAGTAGTGAGATTTGAAGTTATAATTGCAAATCTACATCAGTTACTCAATTACAAAGATAACCTAGGCCAAATTTTCTTAAACATGTAAATTTATCTAAAATACCAAATACTCTTAAGTTTCCTTAAGCACAAATGTTAATCAGATAGGCATAACTCTTTTAAACATGCATGTTTAATTCTTGATGATGGGACCCCTGGGTGGCTCAGGTGGCTAAGTGTTCAACTCTTGATCTCAGCTCAGGTCTTGATCTCAAGGTCATGAATTCAAGTCCCATACTGGGCTCCACACTGGGTGTGGAGTCTCTTAAAATCTACTTAATCATTGAGAAAACAACTACGTCATCTGGGTTGCTTTTCCAAGTGCATATTTTGTGGTGGCCTCCTTAGCTTTTTGAAACTTCTTACTGAATTGAGACATCTCCTGGGATTGGATTGGTTCTTGGAGTCTGATTTCTAGTTTTTAACAGGGACTTCATAATTTAAAAGAAGAGATGGTCATGGAACCTACCTAAATTTTTTTGGTGTGAGTCACCTACTTTTAAAGTTATATTAGTCTGTACCTCCCACCCATTTGGATACACTGCTTAATTGGTTTTGGCATTTTGGTATCTCTAAGATACATAAATGTGCTTTTGCTTCTGACTCCAGAGACCTTTAACTTTTTTCAAATCCTGCATTCTATTCACATATTTGTCGCAAAGACCATTTGCTTCATAGATATTAGTATGCTGTTTGTTGACAGCTTCTTATTTCTCATGACTTTGGTTTTCAAGGTTATTCTGCCGTGAGAAGTTCTTAAGGAGGCAGCAGATCAAAAAAAAGGCAAATCAGGAAAGGATGGTCCTGACGTTCTTGAATCTCATTTCCACCCCCCAATCCCCGAATCTCTCTATACTACCAGTCTCTCTCTGGGTAGCTTATACCATTGCCTAATTAACCTTCTGATGATGATACTGTCCTATTCAGAAAGCCCAAGGGGAGGGCTTTAGGAGGAGCCTCTCACCCTGGGTCTTGAGATCCCCCACTGGGCTCAGCCTCTCCTCTTTTATAGCTTCATCTCCCACCAGCCCCTCATATGGACCATCTCCCTGGGGCTCTGCCCAGGTATTCTTGGGGTTATCTCCTTGCCTACCTTGCCTAGTGGGTGTTTTGTTTCCAAGTCTAAGGTCTGGCTCTAAAGGCACTAAGGAAATGTTTGCCATGTGGATGAACTAAAGTCCACATGGAAGAAAATGCTAGAGCTTGTCCTAAAGTGCTTCAGTCCATTAGGCCTTTCCTGACTACAACTTTCCTCCAGGTTCCTCCTGGCTATATTCCATCCTTCCCTTATCCTGAACTTCTGTGTCCCTTGTGATAGACCCTTAACTTCTACTTACATTATGGTCTTTCTTGTGTTTTCCTATCCTTCCTGTGAGACTGTCCACTCTTATAGGGCAGATACAATGCTTTCCTCAGGTCAGACTCACCTACAGCAGAGGCCAGAGCCTTGGCCATTTCTGAATCTAATTCGCAGCAGTGCCTCACCTGTGTGGGGAGGGAGTAGCTTGCCCACCACATTCCTGCTCCAGGCCTTGCTGAAGGTGGTAGAGAACCCTCAGTCCCACACGTCCTCCCTGAGGCCAGTGAGCAGTCCTGGAAGTGACCCCAGTGGAATTAGCTCGGCAGATAGTACCCAGGAAATTCCTTGAGGCCTCTGCCCTCTTCTCCCTGTCTGTGTGCCCCTGCCCAATGTGTCCTGTTCTGTTTCCAGGGGCAGGAGCAGGATGTGAGCAGAATCATCCAAGCTCTAAATGAGTGCCTTGCTGCCCTTCCTCGGCAGCTGCTCCAGGAAGTTTGTGGCATTGGAGTGTCGGGACAAATGCATGGAGTCATGTTTTGGAAAACAGGCCAAGGTATGCTGGGCTCTGGGGGTGATCATGTGCTCCTAGCAATCACTGTGGGATAGCAGAGTGCTGCGGAGGGCTCTCCTCTGAAGTAACAGGTCACCCTGCAGTGTGAACAAAATGGCTTATGCTGCCTCTTGCATTTTGTGTGTACCTTTTCTTGTACAAATGTGTAATGAGTAAGCGAACTCTCCACTCATACTCTGTCCATAAACAGGGCGAGGGAAGAGTGAGTTCTCTCTGATTCTCTGTAGGATTCAGCGGAGTGGATTTTCCACAGCTTTCTCTTTATTTCTGTCAGTGTCTCAGAGCATCAGCGCAGACAACTAAAGATTAGTGTAGTTGTGGGAGATGCCAAGACACAGGGGACACTTGAATTTGGGCACAATTTTTGTTGTTTGCCATAATCACGGAAGTTTGTGATTTTTAAATTTCAGGGCATCCTTTTTATGGGCTCAGGTGCTGAGTATTTAGTTGGTCCTCTTCTATCAGGTCTCCCATAGTGCAGAGGTCAGTGACCTGTTCTGTTTGGCCTCCAGGAGGAGACTTATTAAGCTAGCAAAATAAAAATGCTTCTATGCTTGGTAAGGGTGTTATCTATATGATCTCATTGAACTTTCCCAACATCTTTATGAGGTAGGTTACATTAATGGCCCCATTGTACAGATGAAAAGTGGAGGTTCAGAGAGGTTCATAGGCTCAGGGTCATATGGCAGCAAGTGGTGACTCCATCTTTTGAACCCAGGTTAGTCTGATTTTAGACACTGAGCTCTTAAAGGCCTCTAGAAGGACCAGAGTTGCAGGAGGGTACAGTACAGTTGCTCAGTGAAGAGAGGAACTTCCCAAAAGAATGTCCAACTTCCTTGGATGTTATGTGTTCCTGTTATAGCTAGCATTAAAAAGCCTTTTTTAGGGCGCCTGGGTGGCTCAGTTGGTTAAGCAACTGCTTTTGGCTTAGGTCATGATCCTGGAGTCCCGGGATTGAGTCCCACATCAGGCTCCCTGCTCAACAGGGAGTCTGCTTCTCCCTCTGACCTCTCCCTTCTCATGCTCACTCTCTCTCTCTCAAAGAAATAAATAAAATCTTTAAAAAAAAAAGCCTTTTTTTTTAAGCTATAAAAAATTCTATATAGACATAAAAGCAGGGAGAATATTATTATGAACAGACACATACCCATCACCCAGCTTCAAAGCTGCCAACATTTTACTGCAGGTGTTTTAAGTACAGGATGGGTGGCTACTTTGGGGTCTGTAGTAAAGGGGATTTGAACATTGGTTCACCCCTTTTTGCCTGGAGAGTTAGTGATTCCAGTTCTCCTGGGCCAAGTGAGTGGTGACCTGCCTCTCAGCAATGTGACAGGTGTCTACTGAAGCATCCTTTGATCAGTTCCCAGGAGGGCCTGCGTGACTGTAGAAGTCAGTGCAGTATCTCTTGCCCCTTTCCTCCTTCTTATCTGCTTGTTGTCAGACTGTTTGGAAACACAGGAACTGCTTGGCTCTAATCAGTAGTTTGTGGAGAAGGCCGATTAGGGTGTTAGAGCTGGCCTCTCAGTGGGAATCTAGGTTGTAAAAGCTTTTTAAACTCCTTAATTTTGCATTAATGAGAATAAATGTCCTTTTAATACTAAAACCCTTCCCAAAAAGGACAACAGAGATCTAAAGATTGTGGTCTGGTCATACACCTCCCTTTCTGCCCGTTTCCTGGACTCTGTAACAACCACACAAACCATTGCCCACATTGTTGGAGAGAGCTGCTTAATATTTCATTGAGACAACCTACATGCCTCCTTGTTTTGTTTTCTGCTTCTGGGAAGGAGGGAAGCCACTCTTTGGCAATGGTAATACTTGCTTAGCAGAGTTGAGTGAATCATACTTGGGAGCAAGTCACTGTGTTTTAATGGTGGCCATAGATGAGTTTGGCTTCAGTACCTACAATATATAAGGCTCCATGCTAGACCTCATTGGAGACAAAGAAACGAGCAGACAAAGCCCTCACTCTCTAGGGCACACTCAAGGCCGTCAACACAGACAGGCACCAGTTTGCTGAGCAGAGAGCTAATTGCTTCCAGGAGGGCACAGGCCAGCCAGCGGGCGGAGAGGAAAGGCAGTGAGAGTGTCTTCTGAGAGGCCTGTGGTTATTATGCCTGTAGACTCCATTTCCAGGCTCGGTAATAGCAGGAGAGAAATGGGGATCATAAAACCAAGCTAAAAGGCAAGCAGCCGACTAGGAGAAACGTTTGCGTGTGAATACGGGTGCGTACTAAAAAACCAAGAACAAAGAAAGGACAAATGGCTCTGTGGAAAATGGGCAAAGGATACTGAGAAGGGCAGTTCCTAGAAGAGGAAATACAAGTGGCTAATAAGCATATGAAGAGATGCTCAATGTCATTAGTACTTAGGGTAGCACAGATGAAAACAACAAGAGAAATTACTTTCCACCCACTGGATTATAAGAAATCAAAGTCTGAAAATGCCAAGAGTTGGCAAATGAAGTGGAAAATTGGTTCTTTTAAATATGACTGGTGGTAGTGTCAATTAGCATAGCCATTTGGAGGGCAGTTTGGTGGGGCCTGTTAAAAATAAGGGAACTGCTATGACTCAGCAGCTCTGCTACTTGGAATCTGCTCAGGAAAATCACTTTCATATGGATGTGCATAAGGATGGTCATTCATGGTTGTTCTTTGCCCCCTTGTCACGCTAGTGGAAACTGGCATGGAGGAATAATTGTTGGCGTGCCCAGGCTGCAGAAGGATATGCGGTAGTTAGCAAGAAGGAGGTACGTTCACATATCCTGATATGGAAGGAAGTCTAGAACATTTGTTGGATGATAAAAACAATGCCTAGAAAAAGAAATACAGTGTAGTGCTATTTGTTTTTAAAAAATAGACAAAAACAAAATGAAGTCAATGAAAGCAAACCAAATATGTTGTATCAGTGTAAACATTTTATTTGGATGGTTACCCACAAGGGCTAACTAGGACAGGAAGGGGACTGGGACCCAAGCCTTTGACTTTATGTGTAATATCTGAACATCTTATACTGAAAATCCTGGTTCTATCACTTAGTATCTATGTGACCTTTGACAATTTTTTTAAACTTTTCTGTGCTTCATTTTTCTCGTATAAAGGGGATAATTATCATACCTATGTGATAAGGCTACTATGTAGATTCAATGAATCAATTTTTTTTGAAGTGCTTTGAACAATACCTGTACATGGTAAGAGCTCCACATTTATTTTATAATACAAACAAAATAAACAATAGTCCAAATTTGTTTTTGAAAAAGGATCAGAGTTTTGGAAGCAGATAAAGGGGTTGAAAAAAAGCTGCAGAGACTCAACTTTAGAGCTGAGATAATAATGCAGCTTGAAGTTTAAGTACAGATGTAGTATACAGTTGTGAGGGTACACTGCTTTGAGGAGCCCTTCACCCCATGTGAAACGGAGTGTGGTTTAGATGCATGGCTCTTTTGGCTACTGGCCGGGGATACCAAGCAGAGACTGACAAGATCCTCTAGATCCTTTGCTCTGACCCATCTACCTGCAGTATGTATCCTTAGACATTCTTCTGGATCACTTCCTTACTCCATTCACATCCCTCCTCAAATGTCACCTCAGAGAGGACTTCCCTGATCACCCTCCAAATATCTGTCACTACTGTATATTTCTTGACAGCAATTAAAAGTATCTGGTACCACATATTTGCTTGTTTATATTCTATATCCCTAGCATATAAGCTTTCTGAAGGTAGTGACTTTTCCTTGTTCTTTGCTGTATTCTCAGGGACTAGAACCAGTGCCTAATACATACTAGATATTTAATATACATGTCATTCAATCATACATGTATAAGTGAATGAATGAATGGATGTTTCGTGGCCTGGAACTCAGGGGAAGGGGCAGTTAGGTCTCTTTCTTTGGTTCTTAATGAACATACTTATAAGAAAATGTAATGGTTTTGGCTCCCAAATCTGGGGCCTGAAATCAGTCATGGTCACGAAACAGTCACATGTGGGGTTTTGCCCTGGTTTGCTTCATGGCAGGCATTGGTCTCACCTGGAAGCCATCTCATGTCATGTGGAGCCAGATTCTCATGTCCGTCCATTGGGTTTGTAGTACTCTTGCTGCTGATAATTTTTCTCACCTGGCACTTAATATTAACATTCTTTTCCCATTCTGCTGCAATGGTTGTATTAATGTTATATGGAAGTGTGAGAAATCTCCCTTGTATGAGGATAGGAGAGAACAAAAGATATGTAGGGGGGTGTGTATTCTCTTTCTATAAAGCTGTTGGAAGTCTTAGACCTTGGACAGAGTTTAGAAGGTAATGGTTCATTTTCATCATTATCATCAAAACATGAATTGAGTACTAGCTATGTCAGGTACTGTTCTAAATGTGTACATGTGTTAACTCATTTAATAATACAACCCTATATATATAGCACAGACAATACACCCAAACCCTAACTCTAACCCTTTCCCTTGCTACTAGTTTGACAGTAAAGTCAACATGTGGCAGGAAGAGATATCAGGACCTAAGAAATAGTTATAAGTTTCCTCCACCTCTGGACTTCCAGATACAGTTGCCACCAAGATGCTGAACTAGCTTGACTGCTGGCTCTCTTCCCCCAAGATTGGTTTCAGAAGAATCATAAGAGAAAAACACCAAAGAAAGGGGAGAACACTGTAAGAGAACCTAGGGTGATGGGACTACTTTGAGTTGGTGCGTGTGGGTTGATGGTTTGGATCTGGGATAAGAGGCAACCAGCCTTGCCTGTGGGAAGATAAATCAAGAGGAGAACTGCTGGTTCCTCTGGACTCTCGTGGCTTTAGGACAAGCAGTACCTGTCCCCATATCCATAGTAATTCAGGTATCCTTGAATAAAATCAAGGCAGTGGAGAAAAGTGGGAGTTTTCCCCCTAATCACAGGGCTGGTGACCTATAATCTAAGAATCCTCAAAACATTGTTTCATCCTGGGAGCAGACTGGAAGCCCTGACCTGAGGAGATGTTTTTCAGGATGGGATGGGTTCGCTGTGGATTCACCCCAGGTCTCATCCATCTTCCCCAGACCTTTAGAGTGGACAGTCTAAGAATTTAAAATTAGCCTGTCATACATACTAAAATATGTGAAAGGTGAATATTAGCAAAAAAACAGTAAGAAGAAGACATAAAAAGAACCAAGCAGAAACATTAGGCATTAAAAATATAATGGTTGAAATAAAGAGTATAATAGTTGGGATTAATAGTGGAATGGATAGAACTTCAGAGCAAATTAGAGAGTGAAAGATGCAAATTTAGGAAGAAGAAAAGGACAAAGAAGTAGAAAATATTAAAAAAAAGAGAGAGATTGAAAATACAAATAGAAGCACTAGCATCTGAATACTAGGAGATATAGAAAAGGAAAAATAAAAGCGGTAGAGGAGGAGGTGTGTGGAGAATTAATGGAGAAAATTTACCATAATTGACAAAATAAGATGTAACAGTCTGGACCAAAGGGGCCCATGGAATGTCAATGGAGGGAGAGAAGGAAAACCTTACAGCTGGATATATTAGAGCAAACTTTTAAGGATTTCAAAGACAAAGAAAACTCCAAAAGCTTACAGAGTGAAAGACTAGATGCTATATAAAAGAATAGAAGCATATTGACTAGATAGTTTTCAATAGCAACATTCTATGTAAAAATGCAATGGAATCACATTTGGGTTTTCTATTGTTGCATAACAAACTACCTCCAAAACCCAGTGACTTAGAACAGCAACCATTTTATCATACCTTGTATGAACTACTTCTGTGTATCAGATTGAGCTGCTCTATGTGGGGTTGACAGAGGTTTCTTGGGAGTATTCATCTAGTGGACAGACTTGTCTGGAGGGCTCAAGGGTGGTTCTGGTCAATGCCTGATGCTTTGGTGGGGAAAGCTGGAAGGCTAGACTCAGCTGACTATGGCCTGCTAGATGCCTGCATGTGTCTTCTCCACCTAGTTTCTTCAGCATGGTGGCCTCAGGGTAGTGGGACTTCCTACATGGTGGCTGGCTTCCTCCAGAGTGAGTGCTCCAGGAATCTCTGGTGGGAGCTGCAAATCTTCTTATGACCTAACCTTGGCAGTCCTAGGATGTCATTCCCCCCACATTCTCTTGCTCTCACAAATCATCAAGGCCAGCCTAGATTTAAGGAGAAAGGATTTGAACGCTACCCTTTAATGGGAGTAGTAGCAAGGAAATTGTGGCAATCTATCACAAGTCTACAAAGTATTTTTAAGTATTGAAGAAAGGGAACTTAGAACCTAGACTGTTACAACTGTCCTTCAAATATGAGGGTATGAAAAAATATTCTGAGCCATATAGGCCTCTAGATGCTTTGCCACAGGATGAACTTTGCTGGAACTAATTTGGGATAAAATATTTAAATAAGAGCAGAGGGAAAAAAAAATCCAGATTTCAAGAGATAAATGAGATAAATTAAGTAAAGATGGCCAGATTCCTGAGTAAAGTTTGATGTCTAAAAATCAATTAGCTGAGACCAAAGGAAAAGAGAAAATATATCCATCATAATCCAGAATCAAGTCTAGATGATATTATCATGATAAGGGTTGGAAGGACAGAGACTAGGGGACTTGAGAGTGTGCCAAATTTGTTTTCTTACAGGGAAGGGGAGGGGTTGTGCCATCAGCTTTAAAAAATGAATTAAGGGGAACATAGAGGAAGTGGGATAAATGGAGGGAGGAGGTGACTTGGTGAGGGTCATGCAGCCATTGGTGGTGGAGCCAGGTATTAAACCCAGGTGCTCTGATAGCAGAACCCACGTGCATACGTGAAGCATTATCATGCTGTGCTCTCACTAGCAGAGTGGTCTCGAGGACATGCTGCTGCCGGTCAGTTGTTCTTTTCTCTGTTTTTGGTAATTTCCTTTGTTCCAGGCTGTGAATGGACAGAGGGAGGGCCCTCTCCTGTGTTTGAGCCCGGAGCTGTGAGTCCCCTGGTCACATGGCAGGACGGCCGGTGTAGCAGTGGGTTCCTGGCTTCTTTGCCCCAACCAGAGTCCCATCTCAATGTGGCCTCGGGGTTTGGCTGTGCAACCATCTTCTGGCTTTTGAAGAACAGGTATAGACAACTGATTTTTGAATCGGGTGCTGGATTTCCAGGGACACGAGAACGGCTAAGAGTCTATCTCCAGCCGGTTGGTATCGTTCCACCTGCTGGAGCATCCCTCAGTGAGGTGGCCTGGCACAGGGGTGGTCACAAGACCTAGACTTCTAGAACTGCTTCATTTCTCAGAGGGCTCCTTGTTAGTTATCTGATTCTAAACCAGAGTGGGGAAGAAAAAGGCAGAGAGGGCAAGGGACTTGCCAAGGGTTGTGTGGTAAGTTCATGGTGGGGTCAGGGCTGCTGATGTGCTGCTTTCTCAAGCATGGCATATTCTCCCTTGAAACCACTCCCTGAAGGCCAATTCCAGCCAGCGTTGCCTTGAGTGGCGGGGAGGGCCTACCCCTGGGAGGTTCGGCCATCAGGGAGCCACAGCATGTGGGATGCCTGCTGCCACCCAGCTATGCCATGTCTAGTCCGCTGCCTGCAGCTAGGTGAAGCACATGCTTTCGAGTTGCTATTAGACCATGTTGAACTGTTCTTGGTATGAAAACTAGCCCAGAGTTCCTGAAGTCCTACGATGCTGCTGGTACCATCCATGACTATGTGGTTGCCATGCTGTGTGGTTTGCCAAGATCCCTGATGTGTGACCAGAATGCTGCTAGCTGGGGCTATTTCAACACTCAGAGCCAAAGCTGGAACTTGGAGATGTGAGTATATCTTTGCAAGCTGGCTCCAGGGTAAAGGCCAGAATCTCGAATGCAAGCGATTTAGTGGGGTTTTCCCATTTGGGAACAATAGTGGAGGATTCCAAGAGCCCAGGAATCAGGTTCCAAAGACCCTCAGCCTGTTCCAGTCACCAGGCAAGGGTGGGCCAGGCTGTGAGTGAACCCTTGGAGCGGGGGTACCCCATACACCATGCTGTCCTGCTCCCCCACAGTTGTCCAGACCTAGGTTGGGCTCCCTTGTTCTCTGTGACTCAGACCTAGCCTGCGGATTTCAAAGAACAACTGTCAGTGTAACAAATTCTTAAATAAGGTTAAGAAATGAAAGTAATAGTCTTGAGGGATGTCTTTCAAAAGTTCATTTTAAGGAATCATTTGCCTTTTCAGATCCAGAAATCCAGTGCCCTCTAAGTTCACTTCCTTCAGGGTCTAAATTCTGAGCTCTATAAAAAAACAAAAAGCACCTGGTAGTTCAGGTAAAGGACTTTCTAGCATGTTCTGTAAAATTGATAGCCCCCTGTTTACTAACCCTGAGTGATGAATGCAGTTGGTGTTTAGGAGACTGTTGGGTTTGACTTTGGTATGGCCTGTGCTAACTGATTATGACTGTGTGCTGAAATGCTGTCTCCCTTTGCAGAGTGTTTGTGTTAGGTTCAAAACACAGAAGGCCGGATGGCGATGATATCTGGCTCTTATCTAACTCTTCCTGATCACCCCTGCTTAAACTGGTTCTTTTCTCCCCTGGACGGCCAATCCCCAGACTTTTGAAAGCCAGTGTTCTTTTTTTAAAAAATGCAAGTCTATTTTTAATGGTTTATAAAAAGCCGAAAAGGCCCTCTGTGAAAACACTGGATTCTACCCTCCCTTCTTGTGTGTGTATCCTGTAGTGTTTTCCTTCATTGAGTTACCTGGAAACAACAAAGACCAAAAATCCAGTTCCGGGTGAATACGTTGTCTGTTTTTGGATTGCAGATTGAAGGCCTCAGGCTTTCCTATCCACCTTCTCCCAGACATCGCGGAGGCTGGCAGTGTGGCAGGCAGAACTTCCCGTGCCTGGTTTGAAATCCCAAAGGGGACACAGGTGGGCGTGGCCTTGGGTGATTTACAGGCCTCTGTCTATTCCTGTATGGCCAAAAGGACAGATGCAGGTACGTCTTTCTTTTATTGGCTCTTTAGACTTCTTCTAGTACCTCCTAAGCTCCAGCTCTGTGTGAGGGCCCAAGGGGCGCACATAACTAGCAGCCTTGGCATCCTGTCTATCGTTATGCTGTAAACATGAAAAACAGCCTCCTTCCTATAGGTGAAACCTCTCCTCTGGGAGCTTACAATCCAGCCAGCCAAGTTCTGTCCCTGACCACAGTCTGCGCTTTTCCTCTTTAGGGCCAGGTAAGGGAATTGACTCTCTCTAGTTGGCTGATTTCTGTATAACTCCATGACCAAAAAAATAGATTAGTAGGTTTTCGGGTTTTGTGTTATTATGTGTTTGTCAGTGGAAGTTCCATCCAATCTGATTATGAGTGCTGTCTTTCTGTATTCAGTGTAAAAGAGTCACAGTGGTGGAGGCCTCAGTCTAGGGCAGGGCTTGGTAAACTTTTTTGTAAAGGGACAGAAAGTAAATATTTTAGACTTTGCAGGCCATATACTTTCTGTCCTAACAACTCAGCTCTGCTGAAGCATGGAAGCAGCTATAGCCAATACATAAATGAATAGGGGTATAGCTGTGTTTCAGTAAAACTTCATTTAAAGACACTAAAATGTGAATTTCATGGAATTTTCATGTGTCATGAAATTTTCTTCTCCTTTTGACTTCTCAGCCATTTAAAAGTATAGGAGTATGCTACTGGATAGTAAAATGCTGCAGCCCCTTTGGAAAATAGTCTGGCAGTTCCTCAAAAGTGAAATAGGGAGTTATCACACAGTTCTACTCCCAGGTACAGACCCAAGAGATCTGGAAACACATGCCCACACAAATACTTCAAACAGATGTTCTTAGCAGCATTATTCATGATAAGTCATAATTCCAAAAAGTAGAACCAATCCAAATGCCCACCAACTGATAAATGGTTTTTTTTTTTTAAAGATTTTATTTATTTGACAGAGAGAGAGAAATCACAAGTATGATAAATGGGTTTTAAAAATGCGATATATCCACATAGCTTAAATGCCACACATGGGAGTGAAAGAGAGGAATGAAAGAAGCCAGTTCCAAACGGCCACATGCTGTCTGGTTCCATTCCTAAGAAAAGTCCAGAACAGGCAAATCTGTAGAGACAAAAAGCAGATGAATGGTTGCCAGGGGCTAGGTGGAGCCCCGAGTGCTAACAGGTGCAAGGTTTCTTTTTGGAGTGATGAAAATGTTCTAAAATTAGATTGTGGTGATGGCTGTACAAGAGTGAATATACTAAAAACCAGTGAATTATACCCTTTAAAAGGTTGCTGTTTATGGTGAATTATGCAAATTATATCTCAATAAATCTGTTATTTCAAACAAAATGTAAATGCTGGTCTTAGCTCCTAGACCACACAAAAATACATGGTGGGGTGGATATGGCCTGTGGGCTATTGTTTGCGCCTCCCTGGACAAGGGGAGAATTGGGGCCTGCCTGCCCAAACAGGGTGGTTGCAAGATGAGGGTTTCATTTGATCTTCATCGCAGACTGGCTGAGTGAGTCCACTCTGGGAGTCCCTTCCTTGTTATCAAGGGGAATGGAGAATTCATTCATCTTACCTGAATTCTCTTTGTTACCACATCTTTTTTCTTCCATCAGTTAGAACTATTATAATTCAACCCTGAGTTTAATTCTGACCAGCTTTCTGCTCTATGCAGTTTGTTCCTATTTCATGACAGTCTTAAGAAATAACATTTCAAGGACTGTTTTTATGTTGTTTTAGGTAGTAATTCCTCTTAATGCAAAATTATCTGAAAGAGAACAGGGAAATTCTGCCAATTTTGTTTGCATGTATTTTATGGAAAAAAAGTCTTCTACAGTCAAAAGTCGTTCAAAACCTTTTCTCCCAAATTTTCAACTAAAATCAGTTCTTCAGGAAAATGTGCTAAATTTATTCTGTGACACTTAGTTTTCCCAATACACCATCTCAGAGTATAAATGTCAGGGAGCTCACATGGTCTTTGGAGTCCAGCCTACTGGCCTGGGTGAGAATTTAGCCCCTCTTCTCCTTCCGGTGTCACCTTGGACAGGTTGCTTTTCTTCCTGAGCCCTTGTCACCATCCAAAATGAGGGCAATGTTATGTTTCTCATGGGGCAGTTGTGACACACTGGAATGGTGCCTCTAAAGAGCCTGGCTCTTTATACACTGGTGGTTTTCTAATCAAAGGCTATTCCCTTAACAACGGACTATCTTGTGCCTGGATGTAAATGTGCTTTTTCTACAGTAATTGAAGGGCTAGTCAGATGGGAAGAAAGTAGGTATTAGGTTCCCTCTTCACTGAGCTGGTTGTAGTCTCTGGTTCCAGATTGGGGCTGCTGGCTGTGCTCACTTGTTCTGTGTGCTTGGTCAAAGTTGGTTGGCCTCCTTCCTTGATACCTCCACTTGAAGGGACAGGTGGAGGACATGTTGCTTCTGGTAAAGGGTCATGGTGAAAGACTTGATATGGCAGAAAGTAAAGGTTATTGGCTTTCTAAGATTGTTTTCAGTCTTCTTGCTTCCAAGCTCCCAGTAGGTAGGAAGGCTACACGCTGACCTCCGTTATTTCAGATCCCAACAGACTGAGAAGAACAGGCTTTTTGGCCAGATCTTGTGAGACATGGAAGAAAAGAGATTTCTAGAATCATCCACAGGCCTTGGCCTCAATCCAGAGGAGGAAATCATCCTCTCTGTGCTCAGTCTGTGAGCTTTTCCCCTGCTGGTGGAGGGAGGTTAAGAAAAACACCGTGGGGGGCGCCTGGGTGGCTCAGTGGGTTAAGCCGCTGCCTTTGGTTCAGGTCATGATCTCAGGGTCCTGGGATCAAGCCCCACATCGGGCTTTCTGCTCAGCAGGTAGCCTGCTTCCCTTCCTCTCTCTCTGCCCACCTCTCTGCCTACTTGTGATCTCTCACTGTCAAATAAATAAATAAAATATTAAAAAAAAAAAAAAAAGAAAAACACCGTGGATATAAGGAAGAGGTGGCACTTGCTGAAAAATGAATGAAACCTTCACAGAGTGTCAAATACTTGGACTGAGTGAGGTCTTACTCTCTATACGTCATTGTCTATTGTTGTGTAACAAATCACCCCAGTGCTTAATAGCCTCCAGCAGCAAACATTTATTATCTCTCATAGTTTTTGAGAGTCAGGAATCTGGATGTGTCTGGATGGTCTGGTTTAAGGTTTCTCATGGAATTGCAATCAAGGTGTTGCTTAGCTGGGTCTACAGTCATCCAAAGGCTTGGCTAGGCCTGGTGGATCTACTTCTCAGCTCATTTACGTAGCTTTTGGCAGGAGGCCTTAGTTTTTTGCCACATGGACCTCTCCACAGGGCTGCTTATGACATGGTGCCTGCCTTTCCCCAGAGCAAGTGATCCAAGACAAGCTGCAGTGCCTTTTTATGACCCTATATGACCCTTTTTATGGCACAGGATCCCTTCTGCTTATTTTCTCAATTAGAAGCCAGTCCCCCAAGTCCCACCCACACTCACAGGGTAGGGGAAATTAGGCTCTACCTTCCAAAAAGGAGGAGTCTCAAATAATTTGAAGACATATTTTTTTAAACCAGAATACTCTCCCCTTGCTCTGTTGTGACCTGTGCCCTCTGAGTCAGCCAACAGGCCTAACTTCTGCTTTCCTTGGATCCCAGTTCTCAACATCAGCACCTCAGTTCAGTTGGCAACCTCCATGCCTTCAGGATTCCAGCCAGTGCAGACTCCAGACCCTGCGACTCCAGTCACCTACTTTCCGTACTTTGACAGGACCTACCTGGCCGTGGCAGCATCACTCAATGGGGGCAACGTGCTGGCCACATTTGTCCACATGCTGGTACAGTGGATGATGGATCTAGGTAAGTTGTTGCCCACACAGTGATGTGTTCCCTGCTTGTCCTTGCGATGTGGCAGTATCTTGGTGCTGCCTGTGTTATTTAAGCTTCTAGATTCCTGTGTCAGATCCTGCCGAGATCCAGCACATTCCTTCCTTCTTTGGGGATCTGGGCATGCAGCCTTTTTTCTTCTCATCTTCTGAGCTGCCGTGACTTATTTTTTTCTGAGGGAGCTCTTTCTCCTCTAACACTGACTAGTCCCCTGGCTTTCCTGTACCCCCTGGTTGCTTTGTTAGTAGGTCACTGTCCTTTCTGATGACTACAGACAGCTGAAAATAAAATGATCAAACATGGATGAGTGAAGAGTGTCTTGGTATTTTACATTATTATAAAATCCTTATAGCACTTATTCTTGGCAAGTGGTTCCTGACTCCCTTTCTTGGAAGGGATCCCTGAGGACTCTGATGCCCTCCTGCTTTCGTCAGGATAGAATAGATTGGGCCTTTCTCTGCTCTTCATTTGCAGAGAAACATGCAACCTCCTTCCAGGAGAGGTTCCCTTTCTAAGCACTTGAGGTAGAGGTGAAATTTCTGGTCAGCCATGCAGGTATAGGGAGATCACAAATCCACCCGTTGGAGCTCTGAAACTGGTCACTCTGGGAAGCTTTCAGCATAGTAACAAGGTGGGACACAGGTAGTAGGGAGCACATGGGAAGGTCATACTGCTTGTGCAGACAGGTGTTGCTGACATGTCCTTTCTGGCTGGCTAGGGATGTCAGGATTTTAGGTGAATTCTGCCCCCTTGGCTGAGATCCCCTCAGGAATGTGTCATTAAAAGAACAGAACTCTGATTTTATTTTGCCTGTGTTAGAAAAGGTTTTCAAGATGCAGAACCAGTTATCAGAATCTTTAGGCAAGCCCTATATTTAGATACTGGTTTAACTGGTTGGCTCTATGAATCGTTGACTGAGTTGACTGGTATTTTCTTTACACAGAAGTGACTTGTTATTTTTACCCCTGAAAGAGACGGTAATATTTAATTTCTCTGTAAGATCCTTTGAAAATGAAAAGTTTTTTGCATTGTCATGGTTCTTATTTTGGTGAAACTGAGGGCTTTGAAGGCTAGTATTGGATGTAACTTAACCTTTTAAGAAATTTCTACAATTACATCATTTGATTAAAAAATATATAGATACAGGGGTACCTGGGTGGCTCACTTAATTAAGCATCTGACTCTTGATTTGGGCTCAGGTTATGATCTTGGGGTCCCAGGATCAAGCCCCACATAGGACTCTGTACTCCACATGGAGTCTGTTTGAGGATTCTCTCTCTCTCTCCCTCTGCCCCTCTCTAAAATAAATAAATAGGGGTGCCTGGGTGGCTCAGTTGGTTGTCTGACTCTGGATTTTTGGCTCAGGTCATCTCTCAGGGTTGTGGGATCAAGCCCAGCGTCGGGCTCTGTGCTTAGCAGGGGGTATGCTCAGGATTCTCTTTCTCTTTCTGTTTCCCCCTCTGCTCCTCCTCCCCTCTCTAAAATAAATAAGCAAATAAATAATAAGAAATATATAGATACAAATACAGTAGGTTGTTGAGATAAGAGACATTATACTTATTAACCAGATATGGAAATACTAAAGCACAAGATATAAAAATAAAACTCTCGCTCTATTCAGAATACCCTAGATTTGCATTATCTTACAGAAGTTAAAAAACACGAATTCCACCCTCATGTGGCCTAGAGCAGGAACTCTGAAGCCAGGTGGTCTGCGTTTGAATCCGGGCCCTGCCACTTTCTTGTGCTTTAGGGAAGGTTACTAATCCCCTCTGTTCTTCACTTTCCTCATCTGAAAAAGGGATTATCCCAGATCTACCCTGAAGGACTGTGAGGATCCAATGAGTTCTATTGCAAAGCACTTAGAATGATGTCTAGCCCATAACAAGTGTGGTATAACTCCTTGTTAAATAAGCATCGTGTGGTGGTGTGACCTAGGAGAGTGGCATCAGTTCTCTGTTCTGTCAAGTTATTACGTGGCCTTGGCAAGTCCCTTCCCTTCTGTGTTTTTTCAGCTCTGATGGTCTGTGATTCTAAGCCTTTGATGTGACTATTTGGCAACTCATAGCATTTGATCCCCTCCAGTAGATTTGAATAAGGTGGTAAGCCAAGGAATGGAGAGACAGGTCTAGAAACCAGGTCTCTTGGGCCTTCGGCTAATCTGTTCCTTCCTTCAGGTGCCTCTCATGGCCCAAATGTTTCCCAGTGAGGAAGAACACTTTATTTTAACATTTCCTTAACATTCTTCAGGGAATTTTTATTAAGGACATGCAAGCACATGGCTCATTGTTTTCTGCTTTTAACTATAGACTTTCTTTGGGTTTTGGCAATTTTCCACTAATGTCGTTTTTCTGTTTCAGGATCCAATTCAGGATACCACATTGCATTTAATCATCATATCTCCTTAGTCCCTTTGCTTTCTATTTTTTAAAGTTTTTATTTATTTAAGTAATCTCTACACCCAATGTGGGGTTTGAACTTGACCTTAAGATCAAGAGTCAAACACTCTCCTGACTGAGCCAGCCAGGTGGAGCTTTTCTATCTGAAAGCTTTCTATTTGATTGATCTGTTTTTTTTTTCTTTTTCATCTCCTTTCCCTTTTTTCCCACTGGTTTCATGGTTTTATATTATTTTTCTATTCTTTTAGAAGTTTTCAATGCACTGTGTTTCCTATGATATGGAGAGATAATCCCTCTTCTACATTCAGTAGTAGTGTAAATTGGTCCAACTTCTAAGGGAAGAATATGATGTGCATATCTTTTGAACAGATTCTCCAAGGACTCAGTCCTACAGATGTGTCTACTTGTACACATGTGCTAGGTTATTTATCAAGCATGTGATTTTTCTTAGATTTTAGTAGAATTTCTACAGGGAGGTGAAAGACAGTAATATTCATTCTGGCTTTTTCTTTTTTTTTTTTTTTAAAGTAGTCTCCATGCCCAACATGGGACTTGAACTCACAACCCTGAGATCAAGAGTCACATACTCTACTGACCAAGGCAGCCTGATTTTGGCATGTTGAACCAGAGTTCTGCTGATCACATTTTGACTATGATATTTAAATTATTTCTCCCTCTTCCTCTCTCTGTCTCATTCCCAAGTGTATGTAGTTGAGTTTGTATGAGTTAAATGTGCTGCTGAGGAGACTTTCATGGTCACACTGTGGGGGTGGCTTTCAGCATTGGCTGCACACTGGAAACACTTGAGGAGTTTAAAACATTGTGGAGACAATGTTGATGTTCTAGTCCTTCCTGCAGAAAACTGATGATTTGGCCACGAGGTGGGGTGGGGTAAGCATTTTATAAAAACTCCTCAGGTGATTGTTACACCCTTAAGTGTCAGTAAGCACTGGTCTAGAACCTTCTACCTCAAAAGTGTAGTTTTGGGGCCAGAGCACTGGCTTCCTCTAGGAGTGGGTAACAACTGCAGAATCTTAGGGCTCCCCCAAGGCATACTGAATCAGAAACTACATTTTAATAAGATCCCTAATTGATTCATATACATATTCAAATGTGAAATGCATTGGTCTAGACTGGTGGTTCTCAACCTCTGCTGAGCGCTGGGCTAGACTGTGATCAGCACTGTGGTCCTGGTTTTTTTTTTTTTTTTACACTGCTGATAAGTCTAATAGTAGCTGTGATGATGCTTTTTTGATCAGTGAATGCATTTGCCTCCCTTGGGAGCATAGTTATGGGATGCTTAGTTGTGGAATGCTTCGTGTTCACAGCAACACATACAAGATCTCTCCCTGAAGTCTCGACTGGGGTCTGCAGTGAGAGAGCCAGCTGGTGTGTGGAGCAGAGCATAGTTAGCTAGCTGCATGAGTCACTGAGCCAGGAAACGGCCAGCCAAGTGAGGATGAACAACAAGTAGATCTACCCCTGCTCACTGGGAATGCTATACTGTCTCAGCCTACAGCAAGGGTGCATGAACTCACACAGATCTTTTCTGTTCTTGGAAGGTCTAGAGGTCGAAGAATCCACTGTGTATTCATGCATGATCCAGGCAGCTGCACAGCAAAGAGACACCCGCCTAACTATCACTCCAACGGTGTTGGGCGAGAGGCACCTGCCGGACCAGCTGGCCTCAGTGACCAGAATCTCCTCCTCTGATCTCTCCCTGGGGCACGTGACCCGGGCTCTGTGCCGGGGCATTGTTCAAAACCTGCACTCCATGCTTCCATTTCAACAGCTCAAGGATTGGGGTGTGAAACGGTTGATTGGCAGTGGGAGTGCACTGTCCAGGAATGAGGTGCTAAAGCAGGAGGTGCAGAGGGCTTTCCCCTTCCCGGTGTCCTTTGGGCAGGATGTGGATGCAGCTGTGGGGGCAGCGCTGGTCATGCTCCAGAGAAATCTTAACCAGAGGGAGTCTTAGTGCATTTTTTGGCCAAAAGACTGTTGCAGATTTTATCTAACTAACATTCATGACATGACCTTGGGGTCATCCTTGAATGGACAGTTTTGTGGGCAGCTTTTAAGCAAAGCTCATTTTCGGGGAACCATCTTGACCAAGTACCTATCTTCATACTCTAATAATGCAGGCAGGACTCATCAGCTGGATCTCAAATCAGCGCTTCCCAAGAGACTCACTTGGGAATTCGTTGCAAATGTACATGTGGAAAAAAGAGGGAAAAAGAAAGAAAAGGAACAGTAGCCCAGCATCATGGTCAGCAGACTCTTCTGTGATTCACCTGTAGACAAAGAGAAAAGAAATGTGAACTTCAGACACCAAAAAGTCTCCAATTAAGAAAAGAAGACCTCCCCACCCTGCCCCCAGCTCCAGCTTTTGGAATGATTGTTTTTTGGGACATGAAGGCGAGACTTGGGTCATATGCATTATTGGAAAAGTCCTTTCCTACTGGATTATACCACGTGTTCCTAAGGCCCCTCTCCCATTCTTGTTCTCCCTTGGCCAGAGCTGGTTAGCTGAGGCAGGGCATGGCCCAAGATAGTAAAGCAAACTGGCCGAGATGGAGATGCATGGTGCATGTGCACGTATGTGCATGGTGTGCATGGTGATGTGCTTCTCCTTCCAAGGAGAGCCTTCTGTACTGGAGCTGCTCCAGATCCTTAACACAACTCGCTTGAAGTCACAGAGCAGGGAAGTAAAGGCGGGTGGCATGACTAGCAAGGGAGACGGCTGCTGTGTGGCCCCATCATTCAGGCATATTTTTCCCAAGAGTCTGGGACCCTTTTTCAGAGGTGTGTCTGGGCAGCAGTGTGTTTTTGTCCCTGCACAATCTTGGGAATCTTTCCAAGGGAAGGGATGTGGCTGGGCATGCTCCTGTCAGAGCGGCCAATTTGATCAGAGAGAACCCCTTTATCCTGCAGGTACTAGCTTTTCCTTCTCTTGGGGTAGGCCTTGGTGGGCCAGTGTGTTCCTGGCTTGCAGAAACATCCCCCTTGACTCAGCTTCCCTGCAGGGAATCCCAGAGCATCTAGGAGAAAGCTGTCATTGCTGCATCTAATTCCAGACTCCCAAGAGTGATTCTAAGGCTCAGGCAGGCCTGACTTTGAGGCACCTGGGCAACTATGAGTCTGGTTAACAGTCATGTTGCCTCTTTGTAAATGTCACAGTTATGTGATTGTCTGAAGCTCTTAGATTAATCTGCCTGGCCATGCTGATTGGATTTTACATACTAAAGCTCACTCTTCCAGAGCCTTGCGCCTTTAATAAGACATACGTATCTTCTTTAGGATTATTGTAATTTATGGCACAGCTGCAGAGCTTGGTTTGGGAGGGTGGACATAGCCCTGAGGTTGTGCTGTAGAAAACCCCTGCCTGTTGCACAGTTCTACCAGGACAAGTGGCTGAAGATCACTCAGGAAAGTCATGTGAGTTTTCTCTCAGCTAGAATGAATTGACCCCATTACTTTGGAGCCCCTGTGGAAGGCCGATGAGAGAGCAGTCACCGCGGGATAGGCCAAAGGATAACAGCCCTGTCTGCCGGGAGGAATCGGCCCTCTGACTTCAGGAAGGCAGCCTGTCTTGCATTCTCAGAGCGCTGTGGATGGAGTCTGTAAATGTCGGATTAGGACCTGGATGCAAGGCCCGGAAGCCCAGCCCAGTGCCCAGTATGGTGCTGGAACTTTGTTCACTTCCCACATGCCCACTCTGTCTCTGAGGGCTGAGCTTTGTCCTGTCCAAGCTCGTCAGCTCAGAGCTCTGCTGCTGTTTTTATTGCACATGGCCTAGAGCCTCTGCAGGGGGTGGGTTGAGGATGGCTCCCAGGGCCTCATTTCTTCAGCCTGAAGTCACTCACTGCTTTTGCTGTCATTCCCAGAAGGTACCAGGAAGTGTTTGATACCAGCATGATCCCGATATGAGCCACTGGCCTTGATGCCTGTGTCCCGATCTTATAGGCACCTGGTAGGCTTCCATTCTCCCACCTGATTTGCTTTCACCAGTAAAAGGTGATGAGAAGAGTGTCCCTTGTTCTGTGCCTTCAGGCCAGTTTGTGTAACCTTTAGGAGCCAGTTCATGGTTTGTCACATTCCCTTCCTTTTGCCACCAGTGACTGGTAATGTCCCAGAGAAAGGCTCTGTCAGCATGGGTTCCGTGTTAGGACAGTATGGTGTAGAACCCTCACCAAAGAATGAGCAACATGCAGTGTGATTGAGAAATAACCCTTTGATATTTGAAACCCCTGAGATTTGGGGGTTGTTTGTTACCACAGCATAACTAGGTATATCCTGACCACCGCAGCCACAGTAGAGACCAGACCTAGGAAGCCTCAGCTGCACCCAGCACTGACCCAGACATTTTTTGACACCCACTAGGAGCTGAGTTTACTGTCAACACAATGATGAGTTGCTGATTTTCTATCACTAGGGAATAAAATTAACACTAGCACAGATTTATGTGTGTGCAGAAGGAGCAGCAATTCATTCTTAATGTAAGTGACATTGAGCTAAACCGTGAGAGTTTCAGTGCATCAATACCAACAACAAAGAGTTAACATTTTTTGAGTACCTGCTTTGTACTAGGAGCTAATCTAAGCTCCACTTGTTTGGATCTGTTGATCTTTATGGTGATCCTAAAAGATAGGTACTACTATCTTCATTGCTCAGATGAAGAAACTGAGACTCAAAAACGGTAAGTAACCTACCTAAGGTCACAGCTCTAGGATGCAACCCCAGAGCCCACTTTCTTTGGCGTTCTAGGCTGAGAGAGCAAATGTATTGACATGAAAGACTGCCATGAGCAAGCAGGCTGTGAGGAATTGTCTCGTATAACTTGGTCATAGGGCATATGAAAGTGTATGATAGGACTTGTGACTGGAAATGTTGGCCAAACTGTGAAGGATCTTGGATGCCAGATGAAGGGGTTTGGACTTTCTCCTGCGGGCAGTGGAATGGAGGACAGGCTTCCTGGGGGCTTTAGGAGTATAACTGCCAGTGTGCAGACTCTAGATTGGAGAATGGTTGTTGCAGAAGGCAGGAGCCTAACTGGAGGGGCCTTAGAAAGCAGCCCATGAGAGAAGGTGGCCCGAACCAACCTGGAGGCAGAGACTGCCACACATACCCTTCTTTTGGCTCTTGACTGTGACTAGATCCATATTATGCTTATACGGTTTTCATGTTCTCTATTTTTCTTCTGAACACTGAAAACTGTTTGAGGGAAGGGTTCCTTTTAAGCTGTTCTCTTCCCTGTCCTCCTCCTCCATCTTAGGCTGATGCCTATGTTTGGAATGTCCTCTTCTAGGGCGGAACATTATTCCATGTCCAAGGCCCAGCTCAGATGCCATCTTCCTGCTACAGTCTCCCTGGCCCTATATTTGTCCCTGGATTATAATCGCAGCTGGCATCTAGGACAGCTCTCAGTGTTTGCTGATGGCATGGCTTGTTGGCCTCTGGCTTGTGCCTATTACAGGGCTCTCCACCAAGTAAAGCATCAGAGAGAGCCTAGCAGGTCTTCCTCCTCATGCATCCTGGCCTCCTTTAGGGCAGAGACCATCTTATTCACCCTACTCAATTGCTGTGGGTTTGCTATGCCCAGTGGTCTCAGGAAAGAGGGCAGTTTGCCTCTGACCTCTTGTCTCAGCCACAGTTAGATGGACAGATCACGTCTTTGAAATTGAGAGATTCTGGGTTTAGAGATACTCACTGTGTGAGTCATGAAACATTAAGCAAATCTTGTTCTTTTTTCATTAAAAAACAATTAGTCAGAACCTCGAGCTAATGGCCGGATATAGCTCAACAGTCAGCAGATGCGGTTCTCATTTGAAATAATGAGGATGAGAACCATAATCCCCCATGCCTGTCCAGAGCTTTACCAGCTCACAGAGACTATTGACGCCCAGTATCCTTATTAATCCTCAGAAAAGCCCTGTAAAGCAGGTAGGGCAGATGCTTTTGCCCATTTTGTGGATGGAGGAAGCAGGCCCAGAGCTTCGGCTGTCAGCCCAAATTTATGCAGTGGGCATCTAGCACAACTGGACCTCCTCTCCCGCCTCCATTTTCTGCCCATGCTCCCGACCCTCCCATCTCTTCTCCCTTTTGTTCCCAGTCCCCATCCTGGGTCCCAGCTTTGCAGAGCAGGGCACTGAGTGGATGCCTTATCCTGTCCTGGCTTAGGTGGCTGCTCCACCCACTTCTGGAGTACGCTGACACCCCTCGAAGAGCTCTGCCCTCCTCAGAAACTGACTCACCTGGGTACCCAGTGATGCTAATACACAGACCAAAGGCAGAAAGGAAAGTCATTTTCTTCCAGGCTTGCTGTTTGCCATCTGCATCTGGGATCTCTGAAGCCATTTAAAATCTGGGAGGCGGGGCGCCTGTGAGGCTCAGTGGGTTAAGCCTCTGCTTTTAGGCTCAGGTCATGATCTCAGGGTCCTGGGATTGAGCCCTGCATCAGGCTCTCTGCTCTGCTTCCCCCTCTTTCTCTACCTGCCTCTCTGCCTACTTGTGATTTCTCTGTCTGTCTCTGTCAAATAAATAAATAAAATCTTAAAAAAATAAAAATAAAATCTGGGAGGCAAGACACAAAGATCAGGGAAGTGAAATGTCAACACAAAATTTAGAAAGCTCAAGACAAGACAAGACTAGTAGAGTTGGCTCTGTCCTTGGGTGGGGTATAGGTACAGGTTCCCACCTGGCTCCTCCCAGAAATGCCAGGCTGACGGTTTTGGTAATCAGGCTTTTTCAGCACAGGAGAGTGTGCTGGTCTCTAGCTGTACCAGTAAGTCTGGCTTCAAATCCAGGACCCAGATGGATGAAGAAAAGAAATGAGGATTCTCTCATCAGAGTCAAGGGCTCAGTTTAAGTCAATGTGCCCCCTGGTGGTAACTCTAGAAGAACAGCCATTGTGACGTGGGTTCCAGCCGACTTGGCCCACACACTGGCTGGTGTATCCTTTAGTACTTTCCTCGACTGCTCTATCCTCATCAGACCTGAGCTTGGAGTAGGTGCCCCCTCCCAAAATGCATCATTTAGACATGATCTACTTAGAAAGAATTTTAATGGGTACATCATTACATCGATCCAAGAACACCCTTAAAGAATTATGGAGCGGGCCTTGGTGGTATAGTGGTGAGCATAGCTGCCTTCCTTAAAGAATTATGGAAGCTGGGGGGAGGGGAGTTGTTGCCCATTATGACCCAGAAAACTAGGCTGCTGACCGCAGTGCTCACCTCTAAGGCGGTGTCTGTGCCACCGTTTCATGGGTTTTACTAGAACCCCTCAGTGCAGATTTGCTCAGATCAAACAATGCCAATAAATACAGTGTGCTACCCTGGGTAAGGCAAGGAACTAGGCTTAGAGAAGGAAAATTGAGGGGAAGATTGAGGGGGCGAGAGCCCTGTCATCCTGAAGCCATTAAAGTCTGTGAAATAAGACACAAACATCAGAGATGTTAAAACTCAATACAAGCTTTAGGAAACTTCAGACAAGACTGGTATGGCTGTCCCTGTCCTTGGGCAAGTTACACAGCCTGTCTGCACTTCATTTCCTGATCCATAAACTGGGGACAAAATCACACTTTCCTCCTGAAACTGTGAGAGTCTGATGAGTTAATGCTCAGTGTTTACCCCATGCACACTGCATGGGTTTAATAAGGATCTCCTGCTGTTATTGTCATTGTGATCACAAGCACCAGTTTTACAGGAAGGCATATGCTGAGATTTCTGTAAGAGTTTAGAGGTGAGTACTTAGACTAGGCCCTTGATAGGCTTTTTGGAGGATGTGGGAGTTGAATGATAGTCTCAGTAATCACAGGTCTCACCTGACACCTGGGCCTTAAAGACGTGTTAAGTGGATGCACAGAGCAAGCATATTGGGCCGAAGAAGGGCAGGGGAAGAGCATGGAGGCAGGTGCAGTTGGTGTGACTAGGAAGGAGATGTGTCCGGGTGACAGGAGGGGCTGTCAGTGGGAGAGGGGACCGAGGCTGTGGGCTCAGGGTGCCAGGCTGAAGGATAAGGCTTTGTTACGTAGTCAGGAGGATGTTCCAGGACTGGGATTGGGACGTGGTAAATCGGGGTGCTTGGCCAGGGAAGGAAGGTATCTCTGGAGCCTTAGGTGACAGGAAGTAGCTGCTAGTTACAGAGAAGGATAGATGTGAGCTATGGAAATGTAGCCCAGATAGGACAGAGAAGGAGAGGCTTGAGATGACAGAGTATATCAGGCTTGGTGACCACAAGAAAGTTGGTGTCTCTACAGGCAGAAACATTAGGAGGGGGGACTGTGAAGGGCAGAGGAGTCTGCTTGGATGTGCTGAGTAGAAGGGATTTGTGGTCTTCATCTGGAGATTCCAGGAGGTAGGGATGGAGCTCAGGGGTGAGGGGAGGGTTGGCCCCCTGCATGAGGGAGTCCCTGGCTTGGGAAAGTCAGATGGGTCCTTGGAGGAGTGGAGTCTCAGAAAGGGGTAAGAAGTTAGAAGTGTCAGTTGTAAGGTCCTGTGTGTTGAGAAAAAAGCAGTCAGAGAAGGATGAGAAGGGCCACATTTCCCCTGTAGCCCTCATGGTATGCAGGGTACCAACTCCGGGAGATGTTGTCAGCACCCAATGGCTCTGTTACAAGGGGACACATTTAGTGATGTATATTGTCCTCACCGGAGGCAGACATCACCTCAGCCAAGGGGACGGTTCTGGTGGAGAAGTGCAACCTGCCCCTTTCTTGGACTTTGCCCCTGAGCTGGCTAGTTGTCTCGGCGCCTTTCTCAGATGTCTCCCACCTGTTCCCCAGGGCTGCCCATGTCTGAGACCTGGCCCTGGTGAGCCCGAGCCTGTCCCTAAGATAGCATAGGCCTGTCTCCATACCAAGGGGTTCCCCACAGCACTTCTGGCCCACACATTTGGTTAGAAGGAACAGTGACTCAGAGAACTTGTAGGCTGAGAGGTCACTACTGGGGAGTTTTTCATATATAGGTAACAGATAGTTATGTATAATGAAGAATGAATTCCATGATCCAGCAATCTCACTTCTGGAATTGAAACCTAAAAGAATTGGAGGCTGTGACTCAAAGAAGTATTTGTACACCCCTGTTCACAGCAGCATAGTTCATCCTACAGTTAAAGGTTGGAAGCAACCCAAGTGTCCATTGAGAGATGAATGGCTAAATAAAATGCCGTATAAACATATGATGGATTATTATTCAGCCTTACAAAGGGAGGAGATCTGCGATTTGCTATAACAGGGATGAATCTTGAGAACGTTATGGTAAGTGAAATAAGCCAGTCACAAGAAGATAAATACGGCGTGATTCCACTTACATGACAATTTTAGAGTAATCCAATTCATACACAGAATGTAGACTGGTTTCCAGAGGCTGTGGGAGGGGAGCAGTTGGGATTTAGTGTTTAATGGGTATAGAGATTCAGCTTTGCAAGGTGAAAACAGTTTTGGAAATGGATGGTGGTAATGGCTGCCCCACATTTTGAATGTACTTCATGCTCCTGAATTGTATGCTTAAAATGGCTAAAATGATATTTTTCCTGTTCTATGGATTTTACCAAAATTTCAGAAAAGGGATGAATTCAAAGGTTCATTTTAATTGCAGCTAAAGTGGCACATATGGAAGGGCACACAGCTAAGAAGGTGTCCAAGCAGGGGGCATGGTATGGCATGTTGAGATGGGCCTGGCTTCCATACCCAGACCAACAGCATGACCTGGGCAGTCAGCTAACTGCATGGACTTCTCACGTGTGGAATGAGTCTGGCCATCTCTGCCCTGCCACTGCCCACGGTGTTGGGGGGCCTGGGAGAATGAGTTTGCACAGCCTCTCTCTAAACTGTCCAATGGCATCCAAAGTCCTTGCAGTGTCTGCACTCTGTTCTTTTGACTTAAGGCTCAGCCTTGTGAGCTACTCCAAGTAGGGCTATGATGGGGCTTTTGGCATGTGGCTGCTCATTTCAGGCTGTGTGGGGCCTGTGGATTGTGGAGGTATGTAGGGTTCCTATGGGCAGCTGCCAGGTTGGGTTCTGCAGGACATTTTGGGCTGCAGACTAAATGCATACTCAGAAGGACCTGGCAGCTTTTGTCAGTAATATTCTGGGAGGGAATTAAGCCTTACTGTATTAACTTTTCTCCTGCGCATTTAGGATCATACTTAGAGAAACAAGGAAGTAGACAAAATAATTTCCTGTGTTCTGTGGTTCCATGAGGAATCCCAGCTGAATGAATCTGGGACCTGGCAGACCCAGAAGCCTCCCACCTCAATCCCTACACCACAGTTCCATAGGGAATGAGAGGCCTGAGAGAGGCAAGGACCCAACCAAGGTCACACACAGCTGGTGGCAAAGATGGCATTCAAAACCAGGTCCATAGATGTCAAGCCGGGACTGTATGATGGGTGACATGATCATTTCCATCCTCTACATGGTGCTGGGTTTGACATTTCTGGTTGTAAAAGTGAATTCGTGGTTTTTTTTTTTTTTTCTTCCCCTGGACCATGCTGTCTGTAAGGGTAGTGGGTTTGGGAGGCCTGAGCAGTGCCCTTCTCTTCCTTGTGAGCTGAGGTCACAGCCCTGGCTGGTTCTGGGCTGTGTTGTGGCTAAGTGCACTGCAGCCCCTGGCATGGTGGGAGGCGGGGCAGCAGCTAAGTGGTTTCTGAAAAAGGGCAAAAATGATGGGAAAAGCTCTGGGATCCTCTGGGAATCAGCCACGGCAACAGCAGCTGCTGCCATTGCTGGAAACGTTTTCCTTGAGTGCCAGAGCATACCCACAGCTCATCCTGACCAGTGCAGAGCAACTGCGACCTGGGGAGGGGCCAAGGACCCTCACAGAGTCAGGGAGGCAGCTTTCCTCCCCACACCATTCCAGCTCTCCCTTCAATTAACAATAGCCTCGGAGCTCCCTGGTACCTGCTGTGTCTGAGCTGTGCCTGCATCTAGCCGGTGAGTCCTTTTTGTTGTTTGATGGCCAGTGTTGATGTTAGATTTTAGAATGGCATAGTGAGCTGTCAGAAGCCAGGCTTTGCCTCTGTCCAGTTGTGTGATTATAAGCAGTTCAACTAGCCTCTTAGCACCTCAGTTACCCCATCTGAACATGGGATAACCACAGTGACTGCCTCAAAGGTCGTGGGGGTGCATAAGTGATGTGTGGGGATGCATATAGAGCATTTACTGTGGCTAATCATAAACACTTGGCAGGTGATAGGGGAGGTTGCCATGGTCAATGTGTATTATTTGTACCTTAGTCATCCTGGACCCTCATCCTGGAGCAAAGAGGCCATGGGTCCTGCAGAGGCCAGTGGTTTGTGGGTGGAGGTTTCAGCACATTGCCCTCTCTGTACTAAGGGGGTGCTGGGCTGGGAGACAGGAGCTCTGGGTTCTTGTCCAGGCTCCAGTCACTGTGTTTTGGGTAGATTTCCTCTGGCTCTTCATTCATAGGTTGGGTAGCCCCTCAGGTCTCTATTCCTCTTTAGGAAATACTCAGGTAGGCCAAGAAGGCAAGAGAGGTATGGGCTAGGTCCTGGGCCAGCTCCTAAGAGCCTGCGGGGAGGCCAGAGACAGACAGATACTTTGAGCAGAGAGGGAGCAGAAGAGCTGCACCTCAGTATGTCTCGTCTGGATTGGGGAGAAAAGGGAGGCTTCTCCTAGGTGGTGGCCAGTGTCCTCCTTGGCTCTGGAGTTGAGGAAGGCCCAGAGGCCAAGTTAAGTTTTTGCTGAGCAGGGTCATTTTTTCCAAGACTATCCTTTAGTCCAGACTGGTGTTTATGAATCTTGTAGAAATCAGAACCACTGTCTCCATCAAATACCCTAAGACATGGTTGGAAATACCCCATCACTGCAGAACATTCAACTGTGACAGGTGCATTGCCATGGGACTCATGTACTAGACACACCCAGGCCTGGCAGTGGCAGGCTTTCCTGTCTCTGTCTACCCCACAGCCCAAAACAAATAGCTTCTTAGTCCTTGTCCTTCCCTCTGCTCTTGAAGAAGCTTGGCTTCTGGTAGGGAATCAGGTGTGGGGCATGTGGAGCAGACTTGGGGTTTCTTGACCTACTGAATGATGTTACTGTGTAGGCTGCTTCATGTTTCTTGGGTTTGATTAGATTTGGACCAGTCAGAGGAAGAGGCAAAAAGGAACGTCACAGAACGATTTTGTGGACGCTCCTGCTAATGGGTGCTCTTATTGGAGTGTTAAGAGCTGTGAGTCAGGAAGTACGTTTATTTTTGGTTTTGTGGCCAGGCCTATCCAAGGGGATAGCCCTGGGAGAGCCATGCCTGGCATATGGCCTGGATCTTACTCATACTTCATTTTGGGCTTTGAGTTTCCTGGGATACTTGTTTGAGCAGGAAGGTTCTACAGGTTGGGGCTTCTGATGGGGAAGGGTGTTGTCCCTGCATGATTGGCCCCAGGGATGGGGAACCCTGATCTGATCAGCCCCCCACTCTAGGATGAGATCTGGGGCTGAGTCTGATGCCTGAGAAGAGCCTCGAGCCTTCAGAGAGGTGGTGGAGTGCTGGAGACGCTTGAGAGCCAGGCTGCTGCATATCAGATCCGGCTCCCTCCTCTGCCTGTGTGGCTTCAGGGAACCACTGTGTGTGCATCTCCTCATCTGTCACACGCTTACTCCTCAGACAAGTGAAAATGAAGTGAGTGCATGTGAGGTGTTCAAACAGCACCCACCTTTGCATAGCACATGCTCAAGCATGTCAGTTATTCTCATTCTTCCTAGCCTCCTGTGACTTTTAAAGGTGACAGGCTCCCCACAGTATGAACAGTCCTGAACAGGAAATTACCTCTTGAAAGTATAGAAGAATGCCAGTCTTCATGCTTCTGAAGCTTCTCGTGGCTTCCTACCATCCACACAATAATGTCCACATCCTGTTCCTTGACATCCAAGGACAGCAGCCATCTGGTTCTGACCCTGCTGCCTGCCTTCAAGTCCCACTGGCTTCCTCTCTATCAGCTAGTCTGGGATCTGCATCGTCTCCCCCAGTTCCAGACCAACCCTGCTCTTCTTCTGAGCCCAGATCCTCTGTCACTTCCTCCCTGAAGCCTCCTTCAGTACCCTGGCCCCTCCTGCGATAGCCCTGCCCCAGCCAGCACCTAGGTTCTGTCTCACTTGGGGCCTGAGCACTCTCTGTGCCCCCCAGCAGGGGCCTGGGTTCCCAGTGGGATTCTGTACATAGGTGTTGAGTGATGGAATGAACAAATGGGTGAGTGGTCAGGAGTGGGATTCTCTGTGGCCGGGACACTTCCTGCTGCAGGGTTTCCATTTAATGGATGACCCAGAGAAAGACTCGGTCCCTCCTGAAGGAGGAACAACAGGCAGGAGGGAAGATGGGTCTGTCTTACAGGATGCAGAGAGGTGAGGCAACCTCATTTTCTTCCTCCAAGGATCTGGGCATCAGATGGTAGCTGATTTATTGCCAAGGCCCAGCAATGTGCTCTGAGTGTTCACTGTCTGAACTTGCACTTGAAAATGCAGGCCTAGGGGGCACCTCCCTTTCCTTCAGTGGCTATTTTCTGGAATCCAGCCACTGCTGGAATATGAATCTCAATTTCTATGCAAATGGGAACAAAAAGGGCTGTATCTGATCTCTTTCATGTCCTCCACAGAGACCAGCCCAGCGTTTTTTCATAAGGGGGTGGGGGATCAGGCAAGCTCCCTGCTCAAGAGGAGGTCACAGGTTATGGGGGAGATAAGGCAGTACCAGATAGAAATTGCTAGACTGAAGGATGGTAGACAACCAACGGGGCCACTCTGGAGCAGGGAGGGGTGCATGGCCAGCACAGAGCTTGGGGGTATGGCGGAGGCAGCATCCGTGCTGGACGCCAAGGGGAGTTGGCATCTTAAAGGTGGTAGGATTTGGGCAAAAGGAGGAGAAGGGAAAAAGCACCCCAGGTGGAGGCCCTGAGATATGGGAGAGCCCTGGGTATTAGACAGTGGGGATTTCCTGCTTGGATGGAGCAAAGCATGGGAGAGGAGGTTAGAGAGTGAATGGAAAGCAGTATCAAAACAAGTTCACAGCCATATGTGCCAGAAGGCCTGAACCAGCCCTGAATAATTTAAAATTTCCAAGTTCAGGGATGCTTGAAATATGCCAATTTCACAGAAATGACCAAAAGTGCAAAAAATCTACATAGCATAGCACCTCCGGAAGCTTCAGTTCTAGGGGGCTAGTGCTGACAGCTATTGGACCTCTGGGGTGTGCTGCTTCATAGGGGCTTTTGCAAGGAGGGCAGATATGGGCTAGAATCATGCTGTCCTTGAGCTGGGAACAAACCTCATCTTGGTGGCTGCCTGCAGGCTGTCTCTTAGGCCACGAAGGATCTGGCAAGGATGAAGAAATGGGGGAGCTCAGATTCAGGGAAGGCTGAGGACCCATCCCAAGAGGACTCCTGCCCAGACCCCCTGGATGGAGACCCTAATTCCAGGTCAGCTCCAGCCAAGCCCCACTTCTTCCCCACGGCTAAGAGCCGCAGCCGGCTTTTTGGGAAGTGTGACTCAGAGGAGGCTTCACCTATGGATTGCTCTTATGAAGAAGGCCAGCTAGCCTCTTGCCCAGCCATCACAGTCAACCCCGTTGTCATCATCCAGAGGCACGAGGATGGCCCCACATGTGCCAGGTAAGCTGTATCTGGAGCATGGACCCCCTTCTTCACCAGGAGCTGAGCTGGCTCCTCTGGCTGAGGCCCTAGCTATGGAGATACCACGTGGTGCTCTAAGCTTCTGGGCTGTGGGTCACAGTACCAGGGAGCTGGGGACCCTTCAGAAGTCATGTGGTCCAACATCTGCCCTCAGCAGCTTTGGGACACATGGTCATGGATGCTGGTGTATACGCTGATCTTAGCTTCTGGCTGATTTCCAGGTGTCCAGTCCTCAGTGCTCACCAGTCCCAAAGATTTAGACTTTAAGTAGAAAAGCTCAAAGCCGGGAGGCTTTCAGACAGAGAGGGCAGAACCATTCTAGTGAGGAGCCCACCAAGTGTCTCCACCAAGGCAGGTCAGGGAGGGCTCATAGACTAGCTAACTCCCAGGCCAGTATAGGGATATTTTTCACTTGGCAGTGGCCATCTAAACCCTTCAAACCCCCATCTCCAGCCTCTTCCAGGAGGACACTGCCCCTAGAGCCCCAGCTCCTGAGCAAATGGAGAAGTGAGTGGCTTGGGTATTGGAAGTGGTGGCAGGAAGGACTTTCCAGAGGGTGCCTACTGGCGGGCTGGGGATGCAGTGAGGGCATTTGCACCCCCACGGTTCCTTGTTACATCAGTTTCCTGGACAGTCACCTAGACTAAGGCATGGATTTTGTCTCACGTATTTTTTCCCTTTTGGTTTACCTTGGGCTTCTGTCATGCTCCCTGGTCAGAATAGTTTGATGAAGGGGTTTTCTGGCCCCCAGGCAGCCGTCCCAGGATTCTGTCACTGCCGGATCTGAGAAGAGCCTCAAGCTTTACGATCGCAGGAAGATCTTTGAAGCCGTCGCTCAGAATAACTGTGAGGAGCTGCAGAGCCTGCTGCTCTTCCTGCAGAGGAGCAAGAAGCACCTGATGGACAGCGAGTTCAAAGGTGGCCCTGGGGAGCCGGCTTCCTGGGAGGGGCCCCGGCCACTGTGCCCAGCTCTGATCCTCCCTTTGTCTTGCAGACCCAGAGACAGGGAAGACCTGTCTGCTGAAAGCCATGCTCAACCTGCACGAGGGACAGAATGACACCATCCCCTTGCTCTTGGAGATTGCCCGGCAGACGGACAGCCTGAAGGAGTTGGTCAATGCCAGCTACACAGACAGCTACTACAAGGGTGAGGAGGGGGACGGGGTCTGGCATGGCTCTGTCCACCAGCACATCTGGAGCCAGCAGGCATTGTTGTGCCTGGGCAAGCCTCTCGGCTCCTTGCTCCCTATACCAGCCACTGAGGTGTCATCTCCCGAGCCCAGGGGGTCCTTGCCTCCCCTGCCTGCTGGACTTGATTTCTCCTGGTGCTGACAGTCCCCTCCTTCCCTCTGTGGACTTGGTGTTCTTTGCCTCCAGAAGCCATGACTACTGTCTCTGCTACTGTTCCTTGATGTTGGGCAGCTTTGACGACTCTAGTTCCCAGTCTGGTATTCCCCTGTGGGTCTCTGCTTCTGCCAAGGGGACTCCCTGGGTCCCCTTTGGGTATTCTGTCTAGCTCTCCTGTTTTGCGGGGGAGTCATCTGGCATTTTTTGCCCAGGTCTTCCTCTTGTACCTGCCCAAGCACAGGACTGTGAGTACAAACCCAACAGCACCCATCTCCACAGGCCAGACGGCCCTGCACATTGCCATCGAGAGGCGGAACATGGCACTAGTGACCCTCCTGGTGGAGAATGGGGCAGACGTCCAGGCTGCAGCCAACGGGGACTTCTTTAAGAAAACCAAAGGGCGGCCTGGCTTCTACTTTGGTAGGGACATGTGGCTTTTTGACAATTGCTAAGGGGAGGTTTGGGGTGGAGACAGAGGGATTTGGAGGCTGGGTGGTCTAGGGACCATGCTACTCTATTCTTGAGGCCCATCATATGCCTGTGTTGGCCACAGGTGAGCTGCCCCTCTCTTTGGCTGCATGCACCAACCAGCTGGGCATCGTGAAGTTCCTGCTGCAGAACTCTTGGCAGCCAGCGGACATCAGCGCGAAGGACTCCGTGGGCAACACAGTGCTGCATGCGTTGGTAGAGGTGGCCGACAACACAGCAGACAACACCAAGTTTGTGACAAGCATGTACAATGAGATTCTGATCCTGGGGGCCAAGCTCCACCCAACACTGAAGCTGGAGGAGCTCACCAACAAGAAGGGGCTGACACCACTGGCTCTGGCTGCCAGGACTGGGAAAATTGGGGTAGGGGGCAGGCTTCATGGCTGAGCTGGGGTATGACTTTTGAGGGTGCTGTGGGAGGGAAGCGCCTACATTGCTGCATACCTGGGATCACCACCCTGCAGAGCCCTGCTGCTGTGGCACTAGGGGCTATTAGAGGAAACCAGAGGAAGTGTGAGATGCTAAGCAGAAACCAGGCACCACACCTGTCCTTTTCTGATTTCCACCTCTGAGCAGCACCAACCAAACATGGAGTCGGAGTGAGGTGCTGGCACCTGGGCATGGGGGTAGGTTGAGCCAAGGGCAAAATGGATGTGACCAGGTGTGATCCTCCACCATGGGTCTGATGTGGCTGCAGCTGACATCTGAGTAAGTGGACAGGTTGGTCAGGAGGCTGCTTGGATAGAAGTGAGCGCTTTCCTGGGGCTGGTTTTGGTCTCCAATGGGGCTAGGAAGCAGACTTATCATTGAGGTAGAGCTGGGGGTGTAGTGGGGATGTGTCTGGTGGGGGGCTCCAGGCTGGTCTCTCACAAGCTCTTATATCCCTGTGGCAGGTCTTGGCCTATATTCTCCAGAGGGAGATCCAGGAGCCCGAGTGCAGGCATCTGTCCAGGAAGTTCACGGAATGGGCGTATGGGCCTGTGCACTCCTCGCTCTACGACCTGTCCTGCATTGACACTTGTGAGAAGAACTCAGTGCTGGAGGTGATCGCCTACAGCAGCAGTGAGACCCCTGTGAGTGGGCCTGGGTGGGGCCTGGGCAGGGCGGGCTTCTGGCCTCACTGCGCCCCAGCCCTTGTCCTAGCTCCCATCCAGCTTTGCCTGGAAAACCCACTGCTTGGGGCCTAGGCCCTGATGCCTCATCTCCCCATTTATTCCCACTGGATGTTTTCCTTCATCATACAAATAATGTAAGCTAATTTTTCTATAAAAAACAAATATTTCAGATAAACAAAAAGAGTCCTCTTCTTTTTGAAGATTTTATTTGACAGACAGAGATCACAAGCACGCTTGAGAGAGGCAGGCAGAGAGAGAGGGGGGGAAGCAGGCTCCCCGCTGAGCAGAGAGCCCAATGTGGGGCTCAATCCCAGGACCCCGAGACCATGACCCAAGCCGAAGGCAGAGGCTCAAACCACTGAACCACCCAGGCGCCCCAAGAATCCTCTTTTTATACCATATAAAAATGTGTGGTTTCATTTTATTTACATAAATGGGATCATACCATATGAAATGTAGAACAGTTTTTTCTTTTTCTTTTTTTTTTTTTTTAAAAGATTTTATTAATTTATTTAACAGAGAGAGACCACAACTAGACAGAGAGGCAGGCAGAGAGAGAGAAGGAAGCAGGCTCCCTGCTGAGCAGAGAACCCGATGCGGGACTCGATCCCAGGACCCTGAGATCATGACCTGAGCCGAAGGCAGTGGCTTAACCCACTGAGCCACCCAGGCACCCTAGAACAGTTTTTTCATTTAATGGTGTGTCTTGTAGATCATTTTATATCAGTACATATGGGCCTGCTTCCTTCAGAAAAACTCCGGCTGCGTCGTGTTCCATAGTAGGGATGGGGAGTAAATGCCCATTGGAGGACATTTAAGTTATTCCTAGTTTTTTGTTACTACAGTGCTGTGAGCCACTTGGCATGGGTTTGGGAATTTTTCTAGGATGCCTGGAATTGGAATTGCTAAATCAAAGAAGTATGTATTTTTTAACATTTTAATAGCTACTGCCAAATTGTTCTTCAAAAAGACTGCATCAATTCGTTTGCCCATCACTAGTAGGTAAAAATCTACCCATGTCCTTGTCAATCTGGGTATTATCAATCTTTTCTCAAAAACTAATTTAAGTTGTTGGGGCCAAAAATGCTATCTTATTGATGTCTTAATTCTCGTTTTCTTGATAATGTGAGGTGGATAATATTTTATATAATTATCTGACCAGTCATATTTCTTTGGTTAGATTTCCTATTTGTTGTCCTTCGCCATCTCTTCTATTGGATTGTTGGTCCCATTCCTTTTGATTTGTAGGTACTCTTGTTATAGAATAAATTGATCCTTTCTTTATTGCATATGGAGCCAATATTTTATTTTCTTCTGGTCTGTCTCTTGCCTTCTAACTTCATATAAGGCATCATTTGCTTGTAAGTTCTTCATTTTGAGAGTCAGATTAGTCTTTTTCCTTGATAGCTTCTGTGACCTGTGTCTTGCTTTGCAAGGTCTTTCCCATTTCAAGATTATACACATCTCCTTCAGTACTTTTGTTTCACTCCTTTGTAGGTATTTTATGTTTGGCTTCTTAATTTACCTAGAATTTATTTTTGTGTAGGTATGAAGTAGGCAATTTACTTAATTATTTTGTTTCCGAATGAGCATCCCAGGGCCACTTAATGAAGTAAAGTGCTTTGTTAACTGCTTTGAAAGGCCACCTCTCCTGTCCATTCTTTCTAAGGTGATACCAGTCTCTGAGGCAGACCTAGGGGGTGGGTCTGTGCTGTCAGTGAGGAGGGCCTGCCCCAGTATCTCACGGGACAGGGGCAAAGTTCGGGGAGAGAGCAGCCTAGCCTGCTTTGCTCTGCCCTATTAGCCTCTGTCTGGGCTGCCCTGATGATTCAGGGCCTAGACTCAGAATCCCAGAGGGCTGGCCCATGTAGGAAATGTCTCCAAAAATGCTGGGGTGTTAGATCTAGAGAGGAGAGGGCTATGGGGGCATAGCTGGCATTTTCTTGTTTCCAAAGGCTCTCTTGGGCAGAAATTCAGTACTGGAGTCCCTAGGTGCAGAACAGGGACAACTGGTAGAAAGCAGAGAAGACCAACTTAACTCCAGAGGATAGATCTTCCTGACAGTATTTCTCCCCAGGTTGTGTGAGGCCAGGAGATTCCTATCTCCAAAGGTATTGAAGAAGACATTGAACAGGGACCTTGTTGAGGGAGCTTAAGCTTGGGCTGGGCGTGGGGCTTGGTGGCTAGCAAAGGTTGGGATGATCTGATTTTGGCTCATCCATCTTAGGGATAGTGGAACTTTAAAATAGATCTCTTGGATATGAGATTCTGTGGTTTCTGGCTGGGGAGTGAGTCTTATCTCTCTCTGCTCCCTTTAGAATCGCCATGACATGCTTTTGGTGGAACCGCTGAACCGACTCCTACAGGACAAATGGGACAGATTTGTCAAGCGCATCTTCTACTTCAACTTCTTCGTCTACTGCTTGTATATGATCATCTTCACCACAGCAGCCTACTACAGGCCTGTGGATGGCTTGGTGCGGACTGAGGTTCAGCCTCATGACAGGGAAGTGGGGAGAGGAATGGGCATTCTTATAAGATCCTGGAGTCCTTCCCAGTGTGCTGAAGAGATGAAAGGGTTCTGGGATCATGACCTGAGCTGAAAGCAGACAGTTAACTGACTGAGCCACCCAGGTGCCCCTTGAGCACATCTTCTGTGCCAGGCCCTGCGCCATCCTTCAAATCAGCTTAAGACCAGACTTCTTCCTCTGCCAGGAGCTTTCGACTCCTTTGAGTTACTGAATTGAATCCTTTCCATTGCTACCCAAGCACTTACTTTGTTGCCTTTATTTCCAGGGTACCTTGTTTATAAATTTGATATAAAATTCCACCTCCGGGGCACCTGGGTGGCTCAGATGGTTAAATGTCTGCCTTCAGCTCAGGTCATGATCTCTGGTCCTGGGATTGGGCCCCGCATCAGGCTCCCAGCTCAGCAGGGAGCCTGCTTCCCCCTCTCCCTCTGCCTCTCCTCCTGCTTGTGCTCTCTCTCTTTTCCCCAAATGAATAAATAAAATCTTTAAAAAATGAAAAAAATAAAATTCTACTTCTGAGTTAGGTAAAACCTGGCTTCTATCCACTTAATAAACCATTTAATAATTTCATTTTATGACAAAAGAGAAACATGCTAGTGAGACAAGTAGTAAAGCAGTATTTTACAAACCATTGATGGCATGCAGAAAGGAAACCCACCACAAGAAAGAGTCTGACACACAAGGATGACACACGTGTGTGGAATGTCTCACCTTCCACCATCCATGGAAAACCTTGATGGGTTCACCATGGCCATAGGAGCAGCAGGAAGCATATGGCATTGAGTCTATAGGAGTGCTTCCACCTATGCCATCACCCTTCTCCCAGCAGAGCTCTGTGCTAGGACAGCACAGTACTGTAAGGATACTCTGCTTGGCACCTAGAGTCTGCCCCCTTGGGAATCAGGTCCTACAGAGGGGCCTCCTTGCAAGTGTCCCTAATAATGCACTGTCTTTAATTATGCCTCTCTCTCTCTTTCTCTCTTTTAAAGATTTTATTTATTTATTAGAGAGAGAGACAGACAGAGACAGAGATAGCAAGAGAGAACACAACAGGGAGGAGAGGGAGAAGCAGACTCCCCACTGAGCAGGGAACCTGACTTGGGGCTCGATCCCAGGACCCTGGGGATCATGACCTGAGCCAAAGGTAGATGTTTAACCGACTGAGCCACCCAGATGCCCCTATGCCTTTCTCTCAGTAGAGGCTGAGCCTTTTGGGCAGGGGGTGGCTCTTAAACACAGGGCTTGGAAAATGTTTGTTGAATGAGTGAATAAGTGAATGGAGTCACTAACTTCTCTGCACCTTGCAGCCTCCCTATAAGCTGAAACACACCATTGGGGACTATTTCCGAGTCACTGGCGAGATTCTTTCTGTATCAGGGGGAGTCTACTTCTTTTTCCGAGGGGTAAGCATTCCTTCCCACACTGTGAGTCTCCATTATCACCGAAACAAAAAGCCAAGAGACTCACCCAGTGCTCACTCACTCTTTAATTCATGGGAGAGATATACAGGTGAAGAAGAGAGCTCTCCAGACATTCATGACTGGGGGTTGAGGGTCTGCCCCGTGGGTTCCTGTGGACCCAGGATAGTCACATTCAAGGACAGTCAGGACTGAAAGTACAGTTGACCCTAGAATACTGCAGGGATTAGGTGCACCGACTGCCCCCACAATCAAAAGTCTACATGCTTACACTTTCGTTTTGTTTTGTTTTGTTTTTTATTAGTTTCAGGGGATGAATTTAGTGGTTCATCAGTTGCATATAACACCCAGTGCTCATTTTGACTTTTGAGATCCCTCAATTTAACTACTAATAGCCCACTATTGACCGGAAGACTTACCAATAACATAAACAGTCAATTAACATGTATTCTGGATGATATATGTATTGTATACTATATTCTTACAGTAAAGTAAGCTAGAGAAAAAAATGTTATTAAGAACATCATAAGGAAGAGAAAATACATTTACAGTACTATCTCGTGTTTATAAAAAGAACCACCCAACCCCCTGCATGAGTGGTCCCTCACAGTTCAAAACCATGCTGCTCAAGGATCAACTGTAATATTTAATTCCAGAAATAGAATGGATCATGACTGTTGTTCATTTAATCCAAACATTCTGTTAAAGTTCAAAATAATGAAAGAAATGTACACATATACTGGCATCATTTTATTTTACCTGAAAATGCATGCATCTTACTTGGTACTTCTTCTAACATATGAACAGTCTTTTCTTTGAAGTTTGGACCAATGTTACGTGTTACACTGTTACAAATATTTGGAGATTGTTATGATTTTTCCCCTTAATCTTTTTGATCGAAGCTACACCCAATATTTCTTCGTGACTCACCATTAAGGAGTCTTTCCAAATTGTTGGACTTTGTCTTTACAGAAGCGACTGTCTTTATTTTGTACTCATATTTTAAATTATAATAAAATACAAAGCCACAGTAGCAAGTGCAGTAGGCAAAAAGCACTCTCGGCAACCAGGATTCACCAGTGGGAGGGAGTGGAGGGTGCGGGTGTCTGAGAGAGGATCTCCTAGCCACCAGCACTCACTGTGGGCATTGGTCAGAATATTTTCAGGGAATGGAGAGCACTGGCTAATCTGATGACTTTGCTCAGTGGAGGCTGATTAAAGAATTTTTACTATAATGAACAGTTATTAAAGAAAACTAGGAAAAATGCACATAGTAGGAAGAAGGAAAAAAAATCTCTCCATCTCATCATTCAAATACAGCAATTAGTAATATTTTGATGATTTTCCTTCCTGTCTTTACTTCTAGGTATTGTTAAAATTCCATTCTCTATTTTAAGAAATCTCTCCTGACCCAGTTACCTGTGAGCCTCACTGTTCTACCCTCGTTGGAATCTGCTTTGATCCCCTCCTGTGTTCCATTTTAGGCCATTTAGGAAACATTGAAAGTGCTTACCATCTAGCCTTTCCTGGGAGCTTACTCTCTCTGTTTGCCTACAGATTCAATATTTCCTGCAGAGGCGGCCATCCCTGAAGACCTTGTTTGTGGACAGCTACAGTGAAATGCTTTTGTAAGTGACACTTTGATTCTTATGCCTCCATAACAGACAGCATCTGTTGGCCCAGTCCTAAGATTATAGCCATCCTTCTAACCCACCCTTTCACTCGTGCTGGGCTTGGAACACAGTAGGACCTCACAAGCATGTTGAATGAATGGTGGAAGGCCCTCAGGAAATGTGTGTCGAATTAGTGGATGGCGAGGCTCTACTCTGTCAGAGATGCACCAGGTGCTAGGGAATGACAAAGGTGGGCTCATGGGGCTTAAAGTCTGAGTTACAGTCTGAATACTCTTGTTCATTTTTTCACACGTTTGTCCGACCATTTGGCATCCAGTGAACTGGCACTGGGATACTGAGATGAAACAGATATGATTCCTATCTTCAAGGAATTTCCAGTTTTTCGGGCAGGGCTTCTCAGCCTTGGCACTGTGGACATTTTGGACTGGATGATTCTTAGCTGGGGAAGGGGGGGACTGTCCTATGCATTGTAGAATGTTTAGCTGCCTCTCTGGCCTCTACCTTTCAGATGCCAATGGCATTCTCCTTGTCCCCCAGTCTTGACAGCCAAAAAATATATCTAGATATTACCAAATGCCCCCAACCTAGGGGGGTACACTGTTTTAGGGAGAGACAGATAAGCAAAAACATAGTTACAAGAACAATGTGGATGTCAGAAAGAACCTCCTTCCTTCACAAAATAACCTGAAACCTTAGGAAGTTTCCTTGCAGGACCCAGGTTACGAAGGGGGCCTTCAGATGGCAATGTGTTCTTCTCCTGGGATCTCTTCCTTGGACTTTACTCTGATCTCCAGGTTTTTCTCATTCCTGAGGCCTCTCTCTCTATTCCTGGCAAATGCAAGGAGCTGATTCTCATCCAGTTGTAGCTAGCTTGTTCCTAGGACTCACAAACTCCACGCTTTTACTATAATCTTGAGATGCTTACACTTTTATTTTGTTTTGTTTTTTATTCGTTTCAGGGGATAAATTTAGTGGTTCATCAGTTGAATATAACACCCAGTGCTCATTACATCAATTGACTTCCTTAATGCCCAACACCCAACTAATTACCCTTTCCCCCCACTCACCTCCCCTCCCAGCCACCCTCAGTTTGTTCCCTAGAGTTCAGCATTTCTTACGGTTTGCCTCCCTCTCAATTTTCATCTTATTTTATTTAGGGGTCCTATGTTCACCTGTTTTGTTAAATTTTACATATGAGTGAAATCATATGGTATTTGTCTTTCTCTGAGATACTTTAACTTCAAAGAGCAAGATCTGTAGGGTTAGGGCAATGCTGGTTTGCTTTACTAAGAGAAGCAATGTTTTCCTACATAGCATTGTGCCAATAAACTTGGTTCTATTTCTAGGAAGACCCATTGTAGGCAGCTTAGAAATTTATTTAATTTTAAACTACCCATGCACATATGGAAACATTGATGAGTACCAAAAAGCTTATAACCAGTATATGAGTTCCTCATCTTAACCCTTCCCACTCCTTGCATTCCTCCTTCCCAGGGACAATCACTTTTCATTCTCAAAACTTTCTTCTAATGTTTACTCACCCATTAGATGAGGATTTAGCATCTTTCTTTCCTTTCTGCTTCCACTTCTCTAGCCTTCTAATATAGTTCATAGTAGTTTTTATTTTACTGGATATTGAGTAATTTACATTCTTTTTTTTTTTTAAAGATTTATTTATTTAATTTGACAGATCACAAGTAGGCAGAGAGGCAGGTGGGTCGGGGGTGGGGGAAGCAGGCTCCCTGCTGAGCAGAGAGCCTGATGCGGGGCTGGATCCCAGGACCCTGGGATCATGACCTGAGCCGAAGGCAGAGGCTTTAACCCACTGAGCCATCCAGGTGCCCCAGTAATTTACATTCTTATGTCTCTATAAGTAGTATTCACAGTTGAGCTTCAAAATATACTCTATGTCTTTTTTCCCTCTTTCTCCTAAAGTTAATAATTGTCTTGTTTTTATTTGTTTAGTTTTCTTTGTATCCACTGTTAACTCATCCCACATATCTTGAAACCCCTCAGTACAATTTTTCTCAAACTCAGTAACCTAAATTATATGATTGGAATCCCCTGCTCCTTTTTCTTTTCTGGAGGGGTTTCCTCCTGGAATGCTGTCCTCTCTTCTAACTGAGCTCTTTGCTCTCTGGGCCTGCTGCTTAGCTGTCCTCCTGGGACTCTTCTTTGCTGCCAGCCTTGGGATGCTCATTGCTTTCCTCCTGGGTTAGACTTACTATCTCTTTCATGGTTTTACTCCTTGTTTTACTTGAGCACATCCTTCAGTATTATCATCTGGTGAAAAGGATGAGCTCATGGTGGAGAGAACACAGTGATGACAGCTCTCACCATACCTGGTTCTTGAGTTTCATTGCTGCCACATACACATCCCATGTGTTATCCCTTCACTAGCACCTTGGAGATCCCTTTCACTTCTCTCCTGATTTGGATCCTTTATTTTCTTAACCTTCTGTCTTCCTCTTTACTGATTCCCCTGTTTGGGGAGAAGGCATCCTTTATCCAAAGAAAGAAAACACATAGTAGGGCAAGGGGGAATAAAATGTATTTCAAATCTGGCATGTCTGAAAATATTCTGCTACACCTTCATGTTTGGTTGATAGCTTGGTTGGGTATATAGTTCTTCTAAGAATTTGAAGATATTTCTCCATTGTTTCCTTGCTTCCAGTATTATAGACAACAAGTTCAAAACCATTCAGACTCTGGATCCTCCTTTAAGACCTGGTTTGCTTTTTCTCTTTATAAATCTGTAGTATCTTCTATTTGTTCCTAGTGTTCTGAAACTTAATGATGTGTCTTGATGTGGATGTGTTTTTATCCAATGTCCTGGACACTTAGGGGGCTCTTTCAATCTGGAAATTTATATCTCTTATTTCTTGATTTCTCTTCTGGAACCCTGTGGTATGTATATTGAACTTGACCTAGTCTGAACCAGATCTTATATTTTCTCACTTGTGTTTTATCTCTTTATCTTTGGCTCTTCTTTCTGGGAGGTTCAAATCAACTCTAATTTCCAACCCTCTTATTGAGTTTATTATTTTTTATAATTTCTAAATTATAATTTTTAATTTCTAAATTAATTTTTAATTTCTAAATACTCTTCAAAATTCTTTGTTCCTTCTTTACGGCATTCTATTCTTGTTTCATTGATACAATCTTCTTTTGTCTCTCTGAGACTGCTAAGAGTTTTTGGTAAATTTTTCTTCGTTTTGTATAGATTTTATTTTCTCCAAGTTGTTGTTTCCCATTTTCTTGTTTTGCTCTATCTTTCATGTTAAAGGATACTTGGAAATTTTTTTTTATATCTGCTAATGAATAAGAGTGGAGGACTGAAAAACTGGTTGGAGGCTCTTTTTAAAATTAAAACATTTTTTTTTTATTTGACAGAGAATGGGAGAGAGAACAAGAGAAAGCACAAGCAGGGGAAGCAGCAAAGGGAGAGGGAGGAGCAAGCTCCTAGCTGAGCAGGGAGCCTGGGCTTGATCCCAGGACACCAGGATCATGACCTGAGCTGCAGGCAGACGCTTAATTGACTGAGCCACCCAGGTGCCCCTAGAAGCTCTTAATGCATGAATAGGGCTTATCAATTTTGAGCTTCACTATAAACTAGTCTAGGTAAGCTATTTATTGGAGAATATCCAAAGTTAATCAATTGCATCTTTTCAATCTTCTACCTGAAGGGAAGAAGTCTGGATGCTATATTTCTGAGAATTGAGTGGAAAAGAGGGATTTCTGTAATCTGTAGTATATAAAAATCCCGTAGTCTCCTGCTTTCACGTTGTTTGATGAAAGAGGATCCAAAGATCCTCTGTTTCATCTTCTTCAGAGACAAAACCTCCACTCTTCTTTATTTTAGGTCTCTTTATCTCTCCTCCAGAGATCCCTAAGCCTTTTGAGACTCCTTGATTAAATGAAATGGCTCTCAGCTCTCCCCCCACTACAGATTGGAATACGGTTTTGTTGCATCTGCTAAGTCCGTTTCCATTTGTCCACCGCTTCCCAGATTCCTATGTGAGGCCTCCATCTGCCACCCAAGGCAACTCTTTACCTATCTCAACTGGTGTCAGTTCTTATTTTGGCTAAAGTTCTGCAAATACAGAGGAATAGTTTTCCTTTGCAGTGGAATTCCAATTGATGAGCCCGTCTACTGACGTTAATTTACAGCAGGCTCACATTAGCACAATGGTAATTTTTTTCGCTGGATTCTCTCATACAAATGGGGTTGTCAGTGTGGTCTATAGTGCAAAGGTAGCTGGGGAACTTTTAGGAGGAGGCCATGATGACAAGGAGACCTGGGATGAATATGTAAAGAAGGGACCACTGAACAGACTCTGACATAGGATTATCAGACTTACTCTACCTTATCCATGGATCCTACTTGGGTAGCCCCTAGCAGGCCAAGTTGCTGAGGGACGTCTTCCCTGGCTCTGCTTCTGAGTTTGAGGGTGTGACCAGCAGACACCACCTGTGATTTTTCAGGAGCGCATGGCCTGCTCCTCCTTACTGCTTACGCAGTGTTTCTCAGCCCTTTTTCTTTTTTGCCTTTTTAGATGTTTTCTCCCTAATTGCCCCTTCCATTATCTAGTACCACAAATACACTGTATAGTTGTCTGTGTACTGTATTAATATTTGTGCTTTCTATAGAGAAAAAGATTTTGTACCCCCCCCAACCAACGTTTGCCCTCTTGGGGTCGCTCTTGCTCACACTGAGTATCATGGGGGAAAAGAGGCATGACAGCCAACCCTAGCTCCTACCACAGCTGTGGTCTGTACTTCTGAGAGGGTGGCAGGTCTCCTGGGTGCTCACAGACAGAGCTTGCTATCCCTCCACCTCCAGTTTTGTGCAGTCACTGTTCATGCTGGGGACCGTGGTGCTGTACTTCTGCCACCACAAGGAGTACGTGGCCTCCATGGTGTTCTCCCTGGCCATGGGCTGGACCAACATGCTCTACTACACCCGTGGCTTCCAGCAGATGGGAATCTATGCTGTTATGATTGAGAAGGTGGGTGTCAATGTCCAAGTAGGTTCTCCACAGAGCCTGTCTATACCGTGGGGATGTGGGACGTGGTCTACAAACTCTGTCCATCCTCTGCAATGTCTGGGAGGCGCTTGTTTAGATCAGGACCCACTTTCCCAGCGTATTCCTCAAGAATCAGACTATCTGACCCTGACCCAGGCTTGGGGACTCCCCTAAAACTGGACCCCTCTACATACCAGGCCCCCCTCTCCCACCAGAGCAAAGGCCAAGGGTGGGAACTATGGATGAATTCCTCATGACCCCAGAACTGAAAGCCACCAAACCAAATCCTCCTGCATGTTCTCCATTTCTACTTGGGCTCAAAAGTAACTCCTAGGTTAACTAGTAACTCCTGACCCCTCCCTTGGCCTCGCCTGGGACTGGACTTGGTTCTGACAAGCCTGCTCTCTCCTGCAGATGATCCTGAGAGACCTGTGTCGCTTCATGTTTGTCTACCTTGTTTTCTTGTTCGGGTTTTCCACAGGTAATGGGCTTGCTCAGGGCTGGTGGTGGGCAGAGAACCTGCTCACCTCAGCTTCCGAGGACTCTGCAGGGGCAGGGTGGGGAGAGGCCCACTGGGGTCTGTATCTGTAGCTGAGAGAGTTGGAAAATAAAGAACACCAGAAATGAGCAGGTGAACATGGAAATGTAATTCATAAAACATTGTAAGCAATTTTAGAGGTATAGCTGCATTTGGCTTAGATATTTTTTTTTACATTTTTACTTTTAATTTTTAAATTAATTAAATTAATTAATTCAGTAAGAGAGAGAGAAAGAAAGAGAGAAAGCAGGAGAGGAGCTGAGGGATGGGGGAGAGAGAATCTTAATCAGCCTCCATCCCCAGGGCAGAGCCTGACCGCACAACCCTGAGATCATGACTTGAGCTAAAATCAGGAATTGGCACTTAAATGACTAAGCCACCCAGGTGCCCCTTTTTAAATTTTAATTTTGACATTATTTCGGATTTTCAGAAAACTTGTAAGAATAATGCAAATAACTTTACTTATTACTCCGAATCCCCAAATTTTACCACATTTAAAAATCACATTCTGCTACACACACACACACACACACGCACACACACACACATACGTGCATGCACACCACCACCACCACCATACTAAAAAAAATAGTAAGGTGCAGACACGATCAGCCCTTTACCACTGGATAAAGTCTGCATTTCCTAAAAACAAGAATATTTTTCTTACATAAAACAGTGTATAATGATCAAAATAAGGAAATAAAACACTGATACAGTGCTTCTAGCTAATCTACCAGCCTTATTCAGATTTCACCAATTGTCCTAATAATGTCCTTTACAGAAATGAAAATCCTAGATCATGTAGTTGTCAAGTCTCTTTAGTTTCTTTAATCTGGAGTGATTCCTCAGTCTTTCCTTGTCTTGTAACCTTAGCATTTTTAATGAATAAAGGCTGGTTTTTACAATGTCTCTCAGTTTGGGTTTGTTTGATGTTTCCTCACAATTAGATTCAGGTATGTATTTTTAAAAATCAGAATATCAAGGAAGTAATGTGTGTCTTCCTCAGTCCATTGTATCAGGAGTCCCACAATGTTCGTTTAACCCCTTTCTAGTGATGTTAACTTTAATTACTTGGTTTTGATGGGTCTGCTAGATTACTGTCAAGTAATTATCTTTCGTTTTGAAATCAGTAAGTCAATAAGTAATTTGTGAGGAGATGCTTTGAGACTAGGTAAATATCCTGTTTCTCATCAAACTTAAAACAGATGATTCTCACTTGAGTCACTTAATCCTAATAGTTGCCAGATGATGGTTTTTTAACTCTGTCATTCCTTCTACATTTATTAGCCGGCATTCTATTGTAGGGAGGAGCTTTCCATTCTCCTGCATTCATTTATTATTTACATCATCGTGGCCTCACAGATTCTCTTCTGGTTTTTCTTTTTCTTTTTTTTTTTTTTTTGTTTCTTTTTCATGGATTCTCACTTTGTTAAATGGGTCATAATCTTAACTATTACCATCTATCTTGATGCTGAGATTGTCTGAGCAATCATCTTTGGGAGCCTCTCCAAGCTGGTTCCTGAGCTCTTGACACATCTACAGCATTTCTGGGCACCTGGTTCTGCTTTGATCCTCATCTGAGTCCTGCATTTACATGGCTCACATGCACACCGTCCCCTGTCCCCATCCCAGAGCCTGTTTTGGAATCTCTGTCTCAGAGTTATGGATAGTTTTGCCTGGGAGCTTTGACTGATAGGGATGGGTGTGGGCTCCAGCACCTGGTCTGAAGGCCCTGGTCTGTTGGTATCCATGGGAAGGGATTTGGCCAAGTGGGTTCATGGCTACCAGCTATGCAGGAACCAACTGTTATGGAAGCTGTCAGACTCCAGATTATTTTTCCCAAAGAAAGGTGTAGTGTGCTGCAGGAGGCTATTTTGCTCTGAGCTGCTTAGTCCCAATCATTCTGGAATGAGTTAGCTCTGGGTCACAGACTAGGGTACACAGGCAGACAGAGTGTGATTGAGAAGCTGGGTGTGGATTCAGAACTGATATGTAAAGTTAGGCAGGTTGTGTGCTGCACAAAGGAGACTATATTCACATTGTATATATAGATTTGCATATTTAACAGTTTTTTTTTTCCTAGAAGATGATGATAAAACTCTTAGTGTAACAAAACAGTATACAGTTGACCCTTGGACAACACTTCATAAAGAAGTGTCCCACGGCCAAGCAGCATTCCTGCTGTTCCTAACAATGGGGTTAGGAACACCAACTCCCTGCACAGCTAAAAATCTGCAAATAACTTTTGACTCCCCCAAAACTTTAATAATAGCCGACTGCTGATTGAAAGTCTTACCAATAACATAAACAGTTGATTAACACATATTTCATATGTTATTTATATATATATATATACATATAACATGCATATATATATATATAACATGCTGTATTCTTATAATAAAGTAAGCTAGAGAAAAGAAGAAGTTATTAATAAAATCATACAGAAAATACATTTACAGTACTATACTGTATTTATTGAGAAAAATCTGTGTATAAGTAGACTCATGAAGTTCCAATCCATGCTGTTCAAGGATCAGCTATACTACAACAGTTGGCTGATAGTTCTGAAGAAACAGGTGGTTTTCTGTGTTTAAGTTCATAAAGAAGTGTCCCATGGCCAAGCAGCATTCCTGCTGCAGACCCATCCTGGGATATGGGGTGTGTCTGTTGGTGGTTCTGTCTTGGCTTGCATTCAGCTGCACCTGTCCCTCCCTGTGCCCTGTAGCGGTGGTGACGCTGATTGAGGATGGGAAGAATAACTCTGTGCCAGCTGAGTCCACATTGCACAGGTGGCGAGGGCCAGGCTGCCGGCCTCCTGACAGCTCCTACAACAGCCTTTACTCCACATGTCTGGAGCTTTTCAAGTTCACCATTGGTATGGGTGATCTGGAGTTCACAGAGAACTATGACTTCAAGGCTGTCTTCATCATCTTGTTGCTGGCCTACGTGATTCTCACCTATATTCTTCTGCTGAACATGCTCATTGCCCTCATGGGTGAGACTGTCAACAAGATTGCGCAGGAGAGCAAGAACATCTGGAAGCTACAGGTGGGTCAGTGGGTGGGCTGTGTCCAGCAGGAGGATGTCTGCTGCTCTCTTTGCTGCTTAGCACAGTTAGGTGTGTGACCCCTTGCAGGGTTTGGGGAAGGGCAGAGACCCCAGGCAGCCCTGGGGGATCAAGCAAGAGCATCTCCCCCAGTCGACTCCCTGCTGGCCCCTCCTTCTGGGGTTCCCTCCCAAGCATCACCAACTGGTGTTCACAGACACTGTGGTTAGACAGTCCCCAGGGGCAGGAGATGGAGGGCTCAGCCCCAGGGGGTGCCCACCTCACAGAAGCTTGGTCTAGGGTGGGCATCAGAGACCATACTTGGGGGGAACAGCTAGAATGGGGGGAGCTCTAATAGCTGCGTTTTTGAGGCACCTGATCCATATCTACTCTCCCACCAAATAATAAACTGTCATTCTTATTAAGTAACATTGACTCTATACCAGGTATTGTTCTAAGTGTTTTACATGCTTTCATTTAATTCTCACAACAATGCTATCAAGTGGCTACCATTATCGTTCCCATTTTTGGATAAAGGCACTGAGGCATAGAGAAGTTGGGTATCTGTGTCCAAGATAACTACAGATCTTCCTCAATTAACAATGGGATTACCTTCCAATAAACCACCATAATTTAAATATGCATTTAATGCACCCAACCTACTGAACATCATAGCTTAGCCCAGCCTACCTTAAGTGCGCTTAGAGCACTTACCTTCAGCCTACAGTTAGGCAAAATCACCTAACACAAAGCCTATTTTATAATAAAATGTTGGATGTCTCATGAAATTTTTTGACTAATATAATAAAAGTGAGAAGTAGAATGGTTATATGGGTACAGAGTGGTTGTAAGTATACTGGTTGTTGACCCTTGTGATTGCGTGGCTGACTGGGAACACCTAGCCTCACGAGAAAGGATTGTACTATACTTTGCTTGCCTGGGAAAAGATCCACGTCTAAAACTTGAAGTATGATTTCTGCCAAATACATACTGCTTTTGTATCATTGTGAAGTTGAAAATCATTAAGTTGAACCATTGTAAGTCGGGGTCTATCTGTAATAAGTAGCATAGTCAGTATTCGACCCAAGAAGCCCCATCGTGTGGCCCTGCTCTTAACTACTACACTATCTGCCCCTTTGTGAGCACTTCAGGGAAGAGTCTGGGGCTGGACACTCTACCTCACTTATGGGAGGCCCTGCCCCAACTGGACCTGGCAGGCAGCAGCCGTCCCTGGGCAGGTCTGGGCTGGAGGGGCTGAGCTTGGAGTGTGCACCTGCCAAGCTACAAAAACAAGCTTGATGTAGAAGGCACGAGAGGTCCTGTTCAGGGGCACTGGGACTGGGACTGGAGAGGCTGATCTTGGAAGCCCCACTGACAGCCAGGGGAAGCCCCGGGATAAGCCCTTTGCCCCTCTGTTGTCTGTGTGTTCTCACAGAGAGCTATCACCATCCTGGACACGGAGAAGAGCTTCCTTAAATGCATGAGGAAGGCCTTCCGCTCAGGCAAGCTGTTGCAAGTGGGGTACACACCTGATGGCAAGGATGACTACAGGTGGTGTTTCAGGTAATGCCCAGGCAGGAGATCAAACTTAGGGAGCTCAGGGGCTTAGCTATAGATATCAGGGATCTACCCAGAGCCAGCTATGGGTACAGAGGACATTTTGGGGCTTTGTGGGCATAAGGCACTCATTTGGAGCCAGCTGTGGATACAGAAACCTGCCTCAGGGCTTCCTGGGACCAGTCATGAACATAGGGGACTCTCCCAAGGCCAGCTATTGGTAGGTATATGGGCTTCCCCAAGGCTCAGCTGTGGGCATTAGGAGACCTACAGGAAAAAGAAGTGTCCAAAGGGGTCATCCAGTGATCAGGGTCAGAACCAGGAATCCAGCATTTAAAGTCCATGATGTGGTCAGAGAACAGAGCTTTGGGGGTGGTACCCAAAAAGCAGGCCCCTCTCAGCCCTCCCGCCTACCAGCTATGTCTCCCCATCCTGGTCTATGGGCTTCTTGGGATTGGCCTGTGGTACTAAGCCCTCAGCCTGGGAAGCTAGGCATGGCTTTTAGGCCATAAGCTCCTAGCTCCCTTGTCTCCTTGTCCTGCAGGGTGGATGAGGTCAACTGGACCACCTGGAACACCAATGTAGGTATCATCAATGAAGACCCGGGCAACTGTGAGGGCATCAAGCGCACCCTGAGCTTCTCCCTGCGGTCAGGCAGAGGTGAGGCATGAGGGAAGTATGCTGTGACATGGAGGGAGCCTGATGTTGGGCAAGTGAAGCCTTGGGGTTCCTTGCTCCTTACAGGCCTTCTTCACCCCACAGCCTGGATTCTGGAACAGCCCCAAGGGTCAAGCACCTGCATACGCTCTGTCACAGGCACTCTTTTGTACTCTCACGCATTCCCGCACAGCTGACTGTGCCACATGCTCATGCTCACCAGCTCTGCCAGTGCCCTGCCCCAGGCATCTGTCCTCAAGTGCCCCAGTGGAAGCAGTTGATCCCACATACAGCCATCTGGGACAGCTGGCCTTGTGGGCTGCCCTGTCTCCTCTTCTCGATCCTCACACCCAGTGTCTATGTTCAGCTGTGTGACTCTTAGGGACACGAGCAGGTACAGGCAAAAACTCACCTTGCATGAACACAACCAGGCAGGCAGAGGAAGAATGGGAAGACTAAAGGGTATATATACCTTGAGCAGAAATGCTCTGCAGAAAGTCACTACCAGAAAAAAAAAGTCTTTAACAGTTAATGGTAAATGTTTAATAGTACTTGTTAAATTATAAGTCTAATTGAGGACATTTATTTAAAAATGAAGCAAACGTGGTTTGTACGGAACAGATTTTGAGTTATAATTGTGCACTAATTCTTCATTTTTAGCTTTTAGAAAATTGTGGTAAAGTATGTGTAATACAAAAGTTGCCATTTTAACCATTTTTAAGTGTATAGTTCATGGGTGTTAATTGTGTCCACAATGTAATGAAACCTTCACCGCTTTCTATTTCCAGAACGTTTTCATTATTTCAAACAGGAAATTTGTATCATTCAATAGGTACAGGGTTCCTGTTTGAAATAATGAAAATGTTCTGGAAATAGAAAGCTATTTCTACCTATTAAATGATTACTCCTATTTCTTCCTTCCCCCACCCCCTGGTAACCTCTATTCTGCTTTCTGTCTCTGTCTCTTTTGCCTAGGGTAGGTACCTGGTATAAGTGGAACACACCTTTTGTGTCTAGGTCAATAATATCCCATTGTAGGTATATACCACATTTTATTTACCCATTCATCTTTTCAATCAACATCAGGATTGTGTCCACTTTTTGGCTATTGTGACCGTTGGTGGACATAATTCTGTTTGACTTCTGGCTTTCAGGTGTTTTATTAATTAATTAATTAATTAATAGAGAGGCAGAAAGGGGGTGTGGGGCAGAGGAAGAGAGAAAATCTTTTTTTTTTTTTCAGGCTTCTCATGAAGTTTTTTAGTCTATTCTGTACAAAAATATGGCTTACAGTTTATTGCTGAAATGTAGGAACATGAAGATTCCCAGTCCATAGTTTTAAACCTAACAAGTATGAGAGAGAGAATCTTAAGCAGACTCCACACCCATTGTGGATGTGGGGCTCAGTCTCATGACTATCAAGAGTCAGATGCTTCAGTTCTTTGGATAGAAATGAAACTGCTGGATCCTATGGTAATTCTGTGTTTAACTTTTTTAAGGAACTGCCAGAATGTTTTCTAAAGTGGCTGCGTTTCTGTACATTCCCCCAGCAAAACATGAGGGTTCCACATCCTCACCAACACTTGCTGTTTCGTGGGTTTTTGTGGTGGTGGTGGTGGTTGTAGCCATCCTAATGGATGTGCAGTTGTATCTTATTGTGGTTTTGATTTGCATTTCCCTAATGACTAATTATTTTTAATATCTTTCCAAATGCTCATTTGTCATTATAGGTACTCTTTGGACAAATGGTTATTCAAGCAATCTGCCCATTTAAAAATTTGCTTTGTTGTTGTTGAGTTATAGAAGTTCTTTATACATTTTGGATATTAATCCTTTGTCAGGTATACCATCTGCCAGTGTTTTCTTCGATTCTCTGAGTTGTCCTTTGATATAAAAGCTTTTTTCTTTTTTTGATGAAGCCCAGTTTATCTATTCTTTTCTTTTATTGCCTATTCTTTTGGTGTAATATGTAAGAAATTATTGCCAAATCCAATGTATTGAAGATTTTTCCCTATTTTTTTTATAAGAGTTCTATAGTTTTAGTTCTCAACGATTTCCACGTTGATTTTTTTAATTGATTCATGATTTTCTTTTTTGCTATAAACCTTGGACTGTTTCCCAGAGTTGTGACAATATTGGTTCCAAAGTTTCTGTCTGTCTGTTTGTTTGTTTGTTTGTTTTTTGATATTTTTGTGGTGGTCTAGGTTTTGGGAACTGCCTACTTTACCATTTTGCTGGTAAGTCTTGAACAAAGAATGAACCAGATGTTGACTGTTTGGGGTTTTTCTTGGTAGGATGGGAGAAAGGGCACTATTTTCAGATCAGTTTGCCTGATAGAATGATACTGCATCTTTCATATTTGATATTGCTTCATAGACTCTTTTTTTATTTTAAAAACTTAAAATCAACTTTATTGAGATATAATTTACATACAGTAAAATGCATGCATTTTAAATGTATAGTTTGGTGAGTTTCAGGAAATATCTACTCAGGGAACCACCACCCACTCAACGTATAGAACATTTCCATCATGCCAGGAAGTACCCTAATGCCTCTTTGTAATCAGTTTTGACCTCCCCATCCCAGGTAACTACTTGTCTAATTTCTATCCCTGTCAATTAGTTTGATATCAGCTTTTGTTTACTTGAAAATGTGAATTTCATTCTCATGTTTGAAGGATATTTTCACTGGATACAGAATTCTGGGTTAACAGATTTTTTTTTTCCCTCTTTTTAAAAAAAATTTCCAACATTAACTTTTTCTCCACTGTCTCTGGCCTCCATTGTTTCTGATGAGAAGTTGCTCATTATTTGCATTCCTGTATGTAATTTGTCTTTTTCTTTTTGGCTGCTTTCAAAATATTCTCTTCATCTTAGGTTTTCAGCAGTTTGAGTAAAACGTGCTTTGGTTTTTTTTTTTTTTATTATTTTTTTTTTTTTTTTTTTTTTTTTTTTTTTTTTTTTTTTTTTTGGTTTATCCTGTTTAAGATTCACCTGCAATTCTTGGATCTGTACATCAGAGTCTCTACATATATTTTTCTTCATTGTCCCTATCTACTTTGTGGGGGACTCCAATAACATATATTTTATTTTATTTAACTTTATTTATTTGAAAGAGAAAGAGAGAGGGAAGGAGAGAGCAGGGGGAGGGACAAAAGGAGCAAGAGAAAGAGAACCTCAAGCAGACTCCCTGCTGAGTGCAGAGCCTGACACAGGACTCTATCCCAGGACCTCAAGATCATGACATGAGTTGAAATCAAGAGTCGGATGCTCAACTGTCTGAGCCATCCAGGTGCCCCACACCTGGGTGGTATTTTAATTTTTTAGATTTTATTTATTTATTTGACACACAGAGAGAGATCACAAGTAGGCAGAGAGGCAGGCAGGGAGCCTGATGCAGGGCTCAATCCCAGGACCCTGAAACCATGACCTGAGCTGAAGGCAGAGGCTTAACCTACTGAGCCATTTTAGATCGTTTGATATTGTCCCACAGGTTTCTGAGGCTTCATTTTTACTTGATTTTTTTCCTATTTCTCAAATTTGAGAATTTTATTGTTCTGTCTTCAAGTTCACTGATGCTATCCTCAGCCATCTGCAAACTATGATTAAGCTCATCCAGTGACTATTATATTTCAAGTATTATGCTATTTGGTTTTCGAGTTTTTTTTTTTTTTTTTTTTATGATTTTCATTTCTTTCCTAAGATTCTCTAGCTGGTCTGTCACCAAGATCCTATTTTCCTTTGTGTGTGTTTTTTTTTTAATTTTTTTAACATATAAATAATAGTTAATTTAAATTCTCTGCCAACTACATCTGGGCCATCTTTTTTAAAAAAAATATTTTATTTATTTATTTGACACAGAGAGAGAGAGAGAGAGAGAGAGAGAGAGATCACAAGTAGGCAGAGCAGCAGGCAGAGAGAGAGGGGGAAGCAGGCTCCCTGCGGAGTAGAGAGCCTGATGCGGGACTCGATCCCAGGACCCTAAGACCATGACCTGAGCCAAAGGCAGCGGCTTAACCCACTGAGCCACCCAGGTGCCCCCATCTGGGCCATCTTGGGGACAGTTTCCATTGACTGTTTTTTCTCCCTCCTTACAGTGAGTTACATTTCCCTGTCTCTTTGCATGTCTAGTAACTTTTAATTGTCAACTGGGCATTGTGGATAGTATATTTTAGAGACCCTTGATTAAATTTTTGTTTTAGTTGGCAGTTCAATTATTATTTTTTTTTTAAAGATTTATTTATTTATTTGACAGAGAGAAATCACAAGTAGATGGAGAGGCAGGCAGAGAGAGAGAGACAGGGAAGCAGGCTCCCCGCTGAGCAGAGAGCCCGATGCGGGACTCGATCCCAGGACCCTGAGATCATGACCTGAGCCGAAGGCAGTGGCTTAACCCACTGAGCCACCCAGGCGCCCTGGCAGTTCAATTATTGAGCGAATCACCCTGAACTTGTGCAGACTTAGTTTTAAACTTTATAATGATAGATCTGTGAAATGCCAAGGTATTTTCCAATTCCATCAAACTTGTGGGACTCAACCTCCAAACTGTTTCCACTGAAGTTCTTGTCAGGACTTGGTTTTAGGCTTTGTTAGGGTGGGTCTTGGGTAGACCTTACTCTAGGGCATGTAGAGTAAGTAGGGCATTTCTGTGTTTTAACTTGATCCTCAGAGTAGAAAAAAGGTATTAAGGAGGTCTCCCCACTGAGTACTGCTCAGCGTCCAGTGTTTCTATCCCACTGTCAGCCCTATAGTGGCCCCCGCCTGGTAGGCCTTATGCAGTCTCACATTGTGCAAGTACACTCCAGCCCCCAGCCCAGAGACTTCTAGACCTCCACCATCACACCTCCTTTTTCCTCTTCTTCTGTGCCCTGACTCACAGATTCTAGCTGCTTCAGCTGTCCAAAACCCCAATCTCTTCTTCCTTAGTTCAGAGGTACTGCCATGGTCTGCTTAGACTCCAGCTCACTACACCACAGTCAGAGAAATTGTCCCTATGCAAACCATCAGGGAAATCATGGGGCTCCGTTTGTGGATTTCACTTTTTCTCAGCAACTGCAGTTTTCAGTCTGTATCCTATGCCTGAAAACATTTACTGCAAATATTTTTTCCTGCTTTATGTTTGTTTACAGCAGTGTGGGTAGCTCAGCACTACATACTCCATCAGGGTAGAAGTAGACATCTTTTTTTATCAAGAGCTTTCTGCAATCCTGTGATTTTCACACTAGTTTCATTAGAGGCACTTCCTGTGTCATGCCATAGAACTTATTGATGATCTCTACAATTGTTATTGATCTAACTTTACCACAGAGCCATTCAAAGATGATTTTGCCTATAATTTGACCTTCCAGTATCAATCTTATTGACTTCATGAAACCTCCCATCTTTGAAAGATTTGCTGTTGTACTTTGTGGTTAACTTGCATTGTGTTTGCATGACATTGTTGGCGGTTTATAACATTGCACATTCACTGTGTATTAACAAAGATATTGTTGAAGTAGCGGGGATATACACATTCTTGTTACTTGGATTGGGGTAGGAGGTGGTTAGAGGTTTCCTGATTTCACATTTATAATGAATTAGTGAATATTTCCTGAGGATTTTGATTTTTTGGTACAACTTTGTAGCAGTGTACACTTTAGTAATGAATAGTCATACAATTCAGATAACAAGGAACTTTCCTACGTACAAAGTGTGTATGATTGGGAAGGGGCAAAGGAATACATGAGAGAAAGGCCAGGGAGGAAAGCAGTTAATAGCTGAGCTGGGGGGAACACTTGAGAGAGTCTTGGCATCAGGGCTGTGGGAAGTGGGCATGGGGAGCCCTGTGCCTCCTTTCAGGGCTTTTGAGCTAGGGCTGGGCCAAGCAGTCTCTGAGGCTGCATGTTGCCAACACTGAGCCAGCCAGAAGATTGTGTCTCAGTGAGACCTGGCCTATATCCCCATGAAGTCCTGCTTCAATGCCTGGGTTCTTATTTAGCAGGTGATGCTTGGGAGCAGGCCAACATCAGCCTGCAGGCCTGGGGTAAACACCAAGACCTGGAGAATTTGGCTGGAGTGGTCATGGTGGGCCTAGCTTCCCATGTTCCTGATGCCTTTGACGTGTGGTCAGTGTTAGACACCAGCAGAGGAACCTGAATTACGGCCTGAGGGTAGGAAGTATAGAAGGTATAATCGAGGCTGGTTTTCTAGAGAGATTAGATCCAGGGTGGCCAACCAGAGGGCTTGGCTGTGGGAGGGGAACATGTGCAGCTTTCCCTCCTGGTTGTCAGTTTGCCTAGGTGGCTGGGAAGCTGGAGGGGCCTCGGGAGTGACAGCTGGATTCTCTTTAGGAGCTCCCTGTGCACACAGTAGAGCCCCATTTAAGACCTAATGTCACCATGTTTTCTTTGGCATTGTTCCCAATATGCTATGCTCTGGTGGGTCCTGGTCCCCAGATCCTGATTCTCTGGCTGGTTCATCAGCCTACAGCTGACCTGATGTGGAGCCACCATGGGGCAGACCACAGTGTTGCTCTGTGGAGATCTGTCCTCCCTCCCATGTGGGCAGGGAGGAGATGGAGACTGGGAAAGGCAAGCAATAGACTCTGATGAGGTCCCTGCAAGTCAGAGTGAGGGGAAGGAAGAGGATTTAGGATTTTCCAGAGTGGAAGAGGCTCCTTAAGCAGGCAAGGGAAGAGGAAATGGCAGCTATCCCTGTGTCTCAGGAAGGACCAAAATGTCTGGGTCTCCTTTAAGAGAACTACAAGTTGGTAAGGCCAACAAATAAGTGTTTATTTCTGCGTGCTGCATCCAAGGCAGTAATGATGTTTTACCCTTTAGTTTCAGGAAGAAACTGGAAGAACTTTGCCCTGGTTCCCCTTTTAAGAGATGCAAGTACAAGAGAAAGGCCCTCTGCTCAACCAGAGGAAGTTCATCTGAGACACTTTGCAGGGTCCCTCAAGCCAGAAGATGCTGAGGTCTTCAAGGATCCTGTTGCTTGAGGGGAAAAGTGAGGGACCCCTCTAGGGTACTCCTAACACTGGTGGGCCTCAGAATATCTCACTGTGGAGGGAACAACAGGGCCCTCTCAGCAGCCTGGCTTGGCCTGTGCCTGCCCAGGCACTTTCCTCCCCTGCTCTGCACAAGCTACGGGAAGCATTGTTGGGTGCATGGGGAGAGCTAGTCATCCAGCCTCACTGTCCCCAAGGGAGTCTCCCACCGGGAAATTATTTTGCTCTCATATTTTTACTAACTTTGTTAGGTATCATGAATGATGAATCTCGTGTGGACATATGTGATGCCATTGTTTTATTTTATATGACTAGGAGTGAATGTAAATGAGGCCCAGGAAAACACCTCTTGGAACAAAACAAAACATGTCCTTTGAAGTAAACTGCTGCAGCTGTTCTCTGTTTTGTGTTTAATACCTCCTCCGAAACAGAGTGGGCTGAGGGGGTGTCATTTATATTTCAGAGAAGGTGGGGGAAGGCTGGCCCTATTTCCAGCTCTGCCAGAATCAGGTTTGCCAGAGTGACTTCCTCGTTCTATGTGATACATCATGGTCCCCCCAAACAGAACTCTTTTGCTGTCCAGATGAAAGTACAGCACGTGTCTTAAAAGCATGTGGCAAGAATTTTTTCATGGTCTTCCATTTGTAACAACTGTAGTCCTGCTCCCCCGCAGTGGTCCTACTTCCACCTCCATGCATCCTGTCACTCATCACATAAATAAATAAATAAATAAATGAATAAATAAATAAATAAACAAACAAATATCACATCCAGTGTGAACTTTGTGCCATAGCTAGTTGGCTATGGTGTGTGTGTGTGTGTGTGTGTGTGTGTGTGTTGCTATTGAGGCTCGGACAGTTAGTAAGGTTATGCAGCCAGTAAACAGCATTGCCTGGGTCTGACTCCAAAGTCTGGAACTTAACTGTGGCACAAGGCTATCGGGCAGAGAATAGAATGGGCTAGGGGCATTACAATCCCTCTCGGAGGAGCAGAGACGTGAGGGCTTTTTGCTTCCTGTTGTGGGCCTGGCACCCCTCTCTTTTCCTGGAGGCCTTCCTAGGAGATGTCATGTAGATGTCAGATATTTGCAAGTTTCTGCAGATTAGATCAACTTTCAAACTTAAACCGGGCTGGAAGGAATCTTGTGGTTGTTCTTTTCTAAAATGAGTGAGTATAATCTTTTGTGTAAACCCGTGTTCTTTTTTTATTTTTTTAAAGATTTTATTCATTTATTTAACAGAGAGAAAGATCACAAGTAGGCAGAGATTCAGGAAGAGAGAGAGGGAGAAGCAGGCTCCCCGCTGAGCAGGGACCCCCCCCTCCCCCAATGCGGGGCTCTATCCCAGGACTCTGAGATCATGACCTGAGCTGAAGGCGGAGGCTTTAACCCACTGAGCCACCCAAGGGCCCCTAAACCTCTGTTCTTTAAAGAAGGACACACATGTAATTAGCCCATTCTTTGCTCTTTTGTATCTGTCATTGTCTCTTTAGCTTCCTTTGTCCCCATGTCCCTCCCTCCAACACGTGGAGGCAGGAGGAGCCACAAACCAGAATCCCAGGTGGGGAGGCTGCTCAGCTCTCCTAGCCTGGGGTGAGCTGTGACCTACCCGGACGCAGACAGCCTCTCTTGACCACAGTCTGGGGGGATCTGCTCAGGCCTGAGAGTGTTGATGGAGATCTGCCGGGCTCCCAGGCTTCCCTCCTTGTTCACTGCACTGCGTGGAGTGTTTCCTGGGGCAGATCAAGGGGTTGGCCCCTCCCTGCATGCACTCGTCCCACAGAGACCACTTCTCTTACTCCTCCTTCTTGAAGGGAGAGCTTGTGCACCTGCCACCAGGGTCTGATATCTGCAAGGCCTGGGAGGTGTGGGGAGGAGGTAAGGGTGTGCTTGACTCCTGTCTAGTACGTACTTTGGGGGTGTTTTATAGTCCAGGGCAGAAGGTCTGGTGAGATGGGGGCCATGTAGGGTATGCTGGCAGATGTCTAGGGGCTGCCTAAAATTTGGGCCTCTGGGAAGCAGGCTTGGGGCAGGAAAGTGTAGAAGCTGCCCTTTCCCTCTCACAGCCACATCCCTTCCAGGCCCCAGGCTGCATCTGCCCTTGACATTTTGCTTCCCCAAAACAGCCCGTTTGGATGCTTCCTCCTGTCACTGTTGTCTTTTAATTTAAACTCCTGTTTCCTTCATGGTCACAGAAGGAGCTGAGGTCACGGAAGAAGGGTGGGCACAGCAGGGCCCATGGCTGCTCCAGGGAAAGAGGAGCTGGACGCTGGAGGCCAGTTGGTCTGTCCCCCTGGGTGCCCAGGCACTGGTGCAGCTGCGACCAAGCACTGGAAGTCACCCATGTGGCGGCCAGGGCTGAGCGGGCAATGCTGGCTTCTATGGGGCTCCAGGCTTGGCAGGAGGAGGCCGGACTCCTGGATCCACACTCCTGCCACTGTGCCATGTGGGCCCCAAACACAGGGTGGGGATCAAGCTCATCTGTGGCCCTGGCAAGTGTGGGCAGGGGATCCGCTGGCCAAGATGCTGCCTTTGGTTTGAGGTGCTGACTCGGTTGAGCTGGGGCACTTCCCTCCCTGACCACATGGGTACGAGCATCTTCAACAGGGCCCTGCACCCCATAAAGCTGGACGGGTGCAGCCTCCTGTGATGAAAAGGTCAGAGCTGACTCAGTGGCTTGTGGCCCGACTCATAGCTCCTGTCTGACACTCCACTGAGGCTGTGCATCATTCACCCAAGCTCGTCATGGTTCCTTGAATGTGCCAGGATCTTTTGCCTCCCAGTTCTGCTCCTGCTGCTCTCCCCATGTACAAGGTCCTCCCTCATTCCCAATGTAGCCCCGATGCTCTCCCTTCCCTGAGCCCATCCCCCACTGCCCCATGGGCCAGATTTCCTTCCTCCTCAGTGACCCAAGCCCTTTTTGTCCTTACAACTTGCTGAGTGGGGTTATGGTTCTTGCCTGAGTCTGTGTCCTGTGTGGCCCACAGTTTCTTGAGGGTGGAGACCACTTTCTCCAGTACTGAATCCTGTGCTGGTCCTTGCTTGCCTGCCTTGTATCCTACTGTGGGATCCCACGATGTGCTGCATTAAATGGGATTGAAGGTAGGACAGCTCAAGGGGCAGGAGCTGCTGTTTCCTTGTATTTGCAGTAGGAGCAGGGTGGGGGGTGGGTAGTGGCTCTGACTGCTGCGATCTGGTCCCTGATCTCACAAACAGCAAACTCCCTGCTGGGCACAGTGCGAGACTTTGGGTGGGGACAGGGATCTTTTAGAGAGGTTCCAGCCTGGCCTTTGAGAAAAAGTGCCAACACCAGGCAAAATGTAAATGCTGAAATTTGACAACAGCCGCGTCCCTAGGGTTCTGAGGCCACGAGAAGTAGAGCTAAGAGGGACAAGGGGCTGATTCAGAAGGGGAAATTAATTGAGTATTAGAAGGAAGGCTATGATTGATCCAAGGTCAAGCTATCATGATGGAGTTTCAGGCAATGTTTGTGGGAACTTCAGGACCACTTGATGTCAAACCACCAAAGCAGCCCACATTTGTTGGTCCTGAAGCCAGGTTTCCTGTCCCTTACTGGCATAGGTCCTGCTGCCCTATGGTCAGAAGACTGAGTCTGCCGCCGGCCTCTGCCCAGGCTGGAAGGTTGTGGTGATGAGGGATGGAGTGACTGGCCCTGGAGGGCAGCTGGGGAAATCCCTGCTGCGTCAGTCATGGGCGCCCTCCCTGTCAGCAAGACTCCCTGCTCCCTCCCAATCCTGTCTGCCCAAGGGGACAGGTGTTCGATTCCTGAGTGACAAGAGACAGTCAGGGCTGCCCCAGCCTCGCTCCGCCCCCTTCACAGCCTTGGCCTGCTTGAGGAGGGAGGGTGTAGAATATTCCCCAACATCTGGCCTGGAGGCAGGTGGCCCAGGTGGTTGCTGGGGGGAGGGGACTGGGATGACAAAACCAGTCAGAATTAATGACTGTTGCTGTTTATTGAGTTCTTTCTGTCCTCTGGGTCTTGTTGAAGTCCATTCTATGTGTTTTCTCAAATAATTCTACAAGGCAGATTGATTGATTGATTTAAGGTTTTTTTTGTTTTTGTTTTTTTTTTTAAAGATTTTTATTTATTTGTCAGGGAGAGGGAGTGAGAGTACAAGTGGGGGGAGTGGCAGGCAGAGGGAGCAGGTTCTTCACTGAGCAGGGACCCTGATGTGGGACTTAATCCCAGGACGCTGGGATCACGACCTGAGCCAAAGGCAGACGCTTCACTGACTGAGCCACCCAGGTGTCCCTGCAAAGTGGATTTATTATGCACATTTCACAGACAGGAAATGGGAGAAATGACTTGCTCAAGATCATAGAGCCAGAGAGGGGTGAGGTTGTCTGACACCAAGGTGTGAAGTGAATAGTTTCTGGTGGTAAGTGGTGTTTTGTTTTGTCTTTAAAGATTTTACTTATTTATTTGAGAGACAGAGAGAATGAAAGAGGGAGAGAGTGAGACAACATGGGGTGGGGGGTTGGGGGGGGCAGGGCCAGAGGGAGAAGCAGACTTCCTGCTCAGCAGAGAGCCTGATGTGGGACTTGATCCTGGGACTCCAGGATCATGTCCTGAGCCAAAGACAGACACTTAACCAACTGAGCCACCCAGGTGCTGGTAGTCTTTGAATGGGGACTTTCTTTGTCTCTACAAGGATCTGATCCCAGACTTTGAAGGACAGATACCAAGCTTTGGTCCTGGCTACCCTGGGATCGACCGAGCCAGTGCTCAGCTGTGGCCTTTCCTCCCAGGGCTCAGGGCAGAGCCCTTGACCATTCATGAGGCTCTCCCCCCAACATGTTCTCTTTGACTCTTCACAGCATCCTTGGAAAGTAGTTGTAATTCCCATTTCCCAGTTGGGGAAACTGAGGCCCGTGATGGGAAGCATCAAGTACAAGAGAGAAAAGAGTTGGGACCAAAACTTTGGCCTTGGCACCTGTTGCCTCCCCTGCCTTCTCCTAGGCTGGGCTGCTGTGTGGGTGTGGGGTGACTCAGGCAGGGCGTGTGGGTGGGCAGGCGCTGCAGCTATGGCTGGTGGGTGTGGCCTGCCTGATGCCTAGGGCGGGTGGCCCAGCCAGTTCTGCCTCTGACGCCTCATTTCAACCCTCTCTCTGCCTAGGATGAGAGCCTCCCGCCGCCTCAGCCGCAGTCCCTCCGGGGGTCCCTGGGCCCAGGGCATGCGATGATCTCAGAGCAAAGGCAGCCACCATCACCCAGACCTCACCAGGTGAGTCCTCACCACACATGGCAGCCAGCGCTCTCCAAGGTCCTAGGGGACCCCGGAGTGAGAACCCAAGGGGTCCTTTAGGTCGCATCTGCCCTTTGCTGACAGGCCTTGGGAGAAGGGTTGGGAAGAAGCTTGGATTTCTAGCAGGAGAAACAAAGTGAGGTGTGAGCTCTTGGCCTGGGGAGTAAGTGCAGAGCCCAGGTTCTGATGGACCCAAGAAACTTCCCTGAGATTTGGAGATCTTGGGAGGGGGAAGGGCTCACAACCACCTAGGGGCAAAGGCGAGACTCTTGTCACCACTAGTGGGCCCCGGGATGTGGCTCTCCAGTGCAGGAAAGTGAGGGGGGCGTTCGGGATGAGATGAGGTAGCCCAGAGCTTGAGAGAGACAAGGCCCAGGCACCTCCCAGAGGGGGAGCCCGCAGCTCCAGGGGTTCCCTGTGGGCCCCAGGCCTGGCCTGTCTCCCGGGAAAGGCCATTCAGTCAGTATCACGGCTTGGGAGCACTTCTCCAGTGAGGAAGGCCAAACCCAGGGAGGGAAGGCAAGGCAGTGAGAGAGTCCCACAGGTGAGAATCCCGAGTTTATGGGGTGACTCAGGGAGCTAATTATCACCACTAATTATAGCTCCAGCCCGGAGTTTTCTTGACCCTCTCCTGCCCCAGCTTCCCCATGGCTGCCCCAACTCATGGGCCCAGTGCTGGGAGGATGGAGCGGCTGGATGTCATGGGTGAGCGCTCTAGGGTCCTGGGGTCCTTTCAGCTCATTCATCAGAAGGGAAAACAGAGGCCCAGGGTAAGAGACATGCCCTCCACCCCCCTCCCAACCCCCTGCCTCAGTCTTGGTTTAGCTCGGCCTTTTAGCCCTATCTGTCCATAGACCAGTCCTGGCTGAGGAAGGAGTTAAAGCCCACCCTTCCTCATCCTGTGACTGTGGATACAGTCAGGGACCTACATGCTCATGATTCTTTCTTGGTAGGAGACTTCATCGCTCTGACCTCAAGTTCCCTGCATTCCAAGGCCAAAGCCTTCCCCTGGATAACTCCTCCTCTCCCAGGGCTGCTGACTTTGGGGAGGGCAGCTGTCCCATTTCCAAACCTCACTGCCATCTGATAATGAACGGCTCTGGATACTTTTTCCAGGAAGCTTTCCTATCTGGGCCAGGATTACCAGTGGCCCCAGCTCTACTCCGCCTAGCTAGGCTCTTCTTAGAGGAACTCTGTCCCTTGTTCCTATCTCCAGGACCCTGAGGGTGTTCTCTGAGGGCTGCTCAAGCTGAGGATGGCCCCCTGTTGACTGCAGAGTCACCTCTTATCCACGAACCCTTGGTCCTGTCCATCTTATCCTATATGGCCAGCCCACCCTTCTCCATGGGTGCCGGCATATGCCGCCCCCACAGCGGCCTTCTGCCGGCTAGCTCGCACCTAGCTCCATGTGCTAGTCTTCTTCATCCTTCATAGTCTGCGATCGCTAACATGTCTGTCTCCTGTGTAAACCCTCCCATGCCCGCTGCCCTTGGGACCAACTACAACTCCTCACTGGTGTTTCAGGCCCTCATAACATGGCCCCCCCTGCTTTTGGAGCCTCTCACATCAGTGGTCCCCAGAACTCCCCGGACTCTGCAGCCACACCAGCTCTTGCCACTTGCTATCTTTCTTGACCTGTGGTCTTTGCTAAGGCTGTCCCCTCTGCCCAGATTGTCCTTCCTCTACACAGAGACCTCTAAGGTCCCCTTAGAGTTCTCAAAAGACATATCAGTCCCTCTCCCTGGCACATCCCTCTGAGCCCAGCATGGGGTCCAGCCTGTACTGAGCACATCTGAGGGGCTGCCTTGCCTGCCTCTGGGGAGGGAGCTCAGCTGCTCGCTTCAGGTGAGAAGGGAATCTAACGGACAGATAGCCACAAGGCTGGTGGCACTCAGCTCTTGGGGATGAGACAAAGATAATGATTGTTTCAGCTGCAGAGACCACCAGGGTAGTAAGAAATCCAAAGCACCAAAGAGGCCTGAAGCTGTATTACTAGGAGCAGAGTGTCTAGGACAAAGGAGAAGGTAGTCCTGTTTTGTTGAGGAAATCACTGAACACAACATCTGATGGGGAAATGGAAAAAGCAGAGCTAATTCTTAGTTGTCTGCCTGAAGACTGTGAGTGGAGATGATGTCTTGAGAGAAGCTAAGGGCATGGTGGTCTCTGCCTGGAAACTCTGTTGGGCTCTCCTAGGATGCAAAGGGCAGAGGTGCTGGAGCAGGGAACAGGAGGAATTGCAGCGAAGTTGGTAGGCTTGGAGGGTAGAGAGTGAGCTCCTTGTCCTGTGGGTATGAGTACGGACCACCCGGTGCCACATGGGCGTCTGAAGCCCCCTAAAGCTCCCCCATGCCCACTCAACCTAAGCACCTGTGCTACGATTTTGCTCCAGCCATGAATGCCCACCCCAAGGAGATGGTGCCCCTCATGGGCAGAAGAGCTGCTGTCCCCAGTGGGAACCCTGCCGTCCTGCAGGAGAAGAGGCCAGCAGAGATCACCCCCACCAAGAAGAGGTAGGACGGGCAGGCTTCGGCACTGTGTTGTGAGGGCACAAGAGGGATTCTGATGCCCATCCTCAGGCAGCCCTTGCCTGGGGTTGACACAAGACTGTCTCATCTGGGGTGACCTGGTATCCGGCTAGGTATAAATGGGGGGAAGGTGGGGAAACAGCCCTACATATTCAGGGACTGAGCTAGAGAAGCCAGTACAATGGGAATAATCATGGAGGCCTCCTTGAAGGGATCAGAGGTGCTGAGGCAGTAATATTCAGGAGGGCTTCTCGGGGAGGCAAGGGATCCCTGGAGCCATCCTTGAGACAAGGAGTAGAAAGAGGCATGGACATTCCAGGCAACCCGGATCCCCAAATGAATGCTTTCTTCACATAAGCCAACTGCTTTCCCATCCCATCCATTTCCCATCCAGGGTGTTCAAGCTCTTAAACACCACCTGTGTAACGGGCAAGAAGCAAAGGCATCTCCTCATAGGGTGATGGTTTGCTGGGGTTGTCGGCAGGCAGTTGGCATCCTGCACACACGTGCTGATGGTGTTTTTGTTACTTGGAGCTCCATCTTCATCACGGTCATTGTTATTGTCACTCCAAGGGGCCCCTGGGAGCTGACTAGGACTGGGATGGTTACAACTACTTCCCAGCTGGGGATGTGGAGGAAGCAAAGCGTGGGAGTGTTTCTCCAGGGTCATCTCTGGTGCCTGAGCTGCTTCCGTGGCAGTTGCCCAACACCTTTCAGCGCCCAAATGCCCCTCCTCACCACAAGCTGTGTCTTCACTGGACCGTGGTGGCCCGGATGTGATTTAGCTTCTTTGCCCTGCCTCCTCTGGCCCCAGCCCCAGCCCCTGCTTGGGCCAGAGGTGAGAACAGTGATTTCCCTTCTGTCTATTGTTTTTGAGTAATAACTACTGAAGTTTTCTGTGCACCAGGGCCCAGGCTGGGGAGGCTGAGACACAGAGAGAAAGAATACCCATCTCTACTCACAGTCTGGTGAGAAGGGCACCCAGAAGAATGTGAGATGTGTCCCAACTTCTGAGAAGGGATCTGAGAAGACTGTGGGCCTTCTCAGGGCACTTCCTGGATGAGTTGGTTTAATGTGGGTAATGGCAGGTGGAGAAGAAGGGCAACAGCATCCCCAGATGGAGGCTTGGGGCAGGGACCAGTGAGGAAATGTGTAACTGAAGTGCTGGATGGGTGGTAGAATCTTGGAGAACATGAGTCCCATGGGGGCTGGGTCTTGGAGGTTGGTTAAAGAGTTCGGACAAACCTGAGGGCAGTCAGGAGCCACAGAGGGATTTTATGTGAGATAGAGGGTATGGTGAGATTTGCATTTTGGAAAGGATAGTCTGGGTGATCTATGTGGATGATGGATTAGAGGGGAGACTGGGAGCAAGAAGATGACAAGGAGGCTCTTGGGAAGCTTGAGTGACAGCTGGTAAGGTCTGAACCTGGGTGACCAGGGATGGGGAAGAGGGGGTCAGGTCAGAAATTTATCAGGATCATGGGGTCTGCAGGACCAACTATGAGAAGAGAGGGACAAGGCAAAACAAGAGACATCCCCTTCATTTGATGGGAGGGTTGATGGGGCCATCTCTGACATGAGCACGTCAGAGGAGGAGCAAGATGAGGAGAGACAAGCCAGGTTCAGGTGTGAATGTTGTCTGAGAAGTGCCCGAGGAACGTGCAGGTGGAGGCTCCATCCTGGAGTGCAGGAGAGAAAACTGGGCAGACCTGGGGCTATGGGGGCAGCCTTAGTTGTCTAGATAAGGGCAGAGATTCCAGATCCAAGCCATGAAGCACCACCCTCCTGCCTCTCTTTCCCTTTCCCTGACTTCTCCCATTCCTAGGGGAGGTTTGGACCTCAGGGAAAGATGGTGAACACGGCTTCAGGAAAATCCCAGGATCTTCCCACAGTCAAGCTGCCTTTTCTGAGCCTTTCCCTGTTCATGAACTTAGCCTCATACTCAGCTCTACCTCACACAGCCAATGGCCTGGGTGTGAGATGTGAATTTCATCTCATGAAGCAGTAGCACCTTCTACCCAAGGGCTCCTTGTGGACCCTCAAATGCCTACTTCTCCCTGAAGGTTTGAGCATCTCCCTCAAAACTGAGTATAGGACTCAGCCTAGATAGGAAAAGAAAAGAAAAGAAAAAATTCAATGTAAATAAAGAAGGCCAGTCTGACCAGTAAGGAAATCTGTAGTAATGGTGGGACTGAAGATACCAAGTAATCTAAGTAGGGAGAGATTTTTGGACTCAGAGCTTTTCCTGAGCCATCATGCTATTTCTCATGAGCAGCTGCCACTGTGGCCTCTTTCCTGAATCCTGAGCAAGGCAAATGCCCTGAGGTAGACATGGGCTGATGAAGGTTATGGAGGAGCTGGCCTTTTGGAGATAAGAGCACTTGGACAATTTTGGGTACAAAGTAGCTGGTCACACAGCCTCCTTCCCAGCCCCGGGGATCCTCAGGGATAGTTCACCGTCTTCAAAGGGACAGAAATGAAGGAGAGATGGTGGAGAGCTATGTGCTCACCTGAGTTAACAACACTCGTGAGGTGTCCTTTGGTCTGGATCAAAGGTAGGAATAAACAAATGGCATATGCTGCGGGTTAGAAGCCAGGCTGTCACATGGCCAAGACATCACCATCTGTCACCATGGCAGGTGAGATGTGGTATGTGCAGTGGCAATTAGGGCGTGTGTGGGATGGACTGTCATGGTCTACAGCTCCTTGTCCCAGGAATTGGGTCCTTGCTCACGGTCAGGGATCTTTCCAGTCTGACTTTCACCACTCTCCTTCCTAGCCACTGAAGACTTCCTCTGACATAGTCCTCACCTTCTGCTGTAGAAGCTTTTCTTCTACCTGCTCTCCCTGCTTCTGGGGATTTTCCCTTGTCTCGGAGGACAAGGTTCCTGGAAGGGTCATCTCTTCCTTCCTGTTTCCCACATTTCCTACATGGAGCATATTAGTAGTTTCTGAGTTAAGTAGGTGGGTCGGTGCAAGAGAGACGGAGTGGGTGAACTGATGAGTAAGTGTCCTGGGGGCTCAGCACAGTCCCTCAGCACAATTGAGGACACTTCATGGTAAGATGAGGATACATTTCCTCCACTCCCTCTGTCCCTTTGGTTTCCAGGCCTGGAATAGATAGATGCTGCCATGATTTGGTTTTTGGTCCACCCTGGGGCCCCCCTATGGACTCTGGGAGGAGACCTTGAGAAGGAGAGGAGTTGGAGGAAAGGCAAAGGACCCTTCCTCAACTTCTTGGGAAAGACTGAGAAAAAGATGAGAGCTTTGGGCAACAGAGAGCCCAGTAGGAGTCGCCTGAGGTTTATACTCGTTTGTCAGTCTATTGGGTCATTCCACCCACCTCCGTATCTATCCACCAATCTGCCCACCCAATTACTCATTCCTTAGCCGTTCATGCATCCATCCAGCCTTCTAACCATCTTATTCATCCATCCAACTTATCTGTCCATCTATCTGATGAGCCATTTTCCCTTCCTTTTACACATTATCTATCCATTTTCTACTCCCCTGTTCAGTTAAGTCTTCCAGGTGTCGGAACAAGTATTGGGTTCTGGAGAATTAAGGACACTGCAAGTGTATTTCCTCCCACTGAGGATCTTACAGTTGAAGGTCGGTGTGTTGTCTGGAGCAGGGAAAGCAATGACCTCATTGTGTTATGCCCTGGTCCCTGGTCCAATCCTTGGGACCGGTTCTGACCAGTTCACCGGAACAATAGCTCTTCAAATGGTTTTTTGCTCATTTGTGCACCATCTAATCCCCATCTCCTAGAACAGTGCTGGGCACACGGTAGGTGCTCAATAAATATTTGTTGAGTAGATGTATACCAAGGAGACTAGACAAGTAAGAATAGCTTTAGGGTGGCATTTTTGGGGCACTTCAGGGATGCTGGGAGTGGTGATCCAACTGGATGACCTCTGATGCCCACTTTAGCTACACAGTCCATTTGTGGATGATTTAGAGCAGTCCTGGCTGCAGAGTCCGGATCATGTGGCCCAACCACTCGCCATCCTCAGGTCACACAGGAGGCAGAGGCTGAGGCAAAGCCAGACTAGAACCCAGGTTTTGGGCTCCCAGTCAGGGGTGTACTTCTCTTTTGTAAGAAGGATTTGATTTTAGTTCAGATCAGAAAGTTCCTCTTGATGGGCGGAAGACAGGAGGGTGAGGGCCAATGTGCCAGTCAGTGCCGCCTCCCCACCCCAATTATGCCCCAGTTCTGGATTGGTTCTGAGACTTCCAGTCTCGTCTGTTTCTGGAGGACAGGAGAGGGAGCCCTGGGTCTTGCCTGGGAAAGTCCCAGAAGACCCTAGAAGACCCTGGAATACCCAGGACTCGCTCATGCCTGCCCATCCGGGGAAGTGGCTATGTTGGGCAGTGTCCACTTTCAGCTAATCCCTAGAACCAGTTGGCTGGAAGAAGGTCCAGAGGGCCGAGAGGAGAGCAGCATGGATAATGGTATAAACTGTGAGCCTGGAATCACGAGTCAGTTCTCTGACCAACGTGGCTTCTATCCTTGGGTAAAAGGATATCCATCGTGATCTGCTGCTCCATCCTGGGCTTTAGTTCCCTCATTTACAGAATGGGGCCAAGTCCTTTTCCTGCTACCCTTCTGAACTTGACATGGCTGGAACTGTACTTTGGGAGCTCTTCGGTGGTCTTACAAGAAAGGGAGGGGGCATGTCGATCCTCCTGGGCGTGGGAAGGAAACAGGCAGCAAAAGCACTTAGGAGAAAGAGCAGCTGGTCAGGAGGCCACTCTCCCAGGCCAGGTCACAGGGCCAGCAGGTACGTGGCAGCAGCCACGGGGTGGCGGGTATCGCAGCAACCGGCCCTTGTCCTGGTGCTCATCATCCTGGTTGTCATGGGAGGGCTTGTCCCTGAGTGTGTGATTGTGGGTTCTGTGAGCATGCGTGTCTCTGTTTGTGGGTGTCTGGCTCAGGAGTCATATCTTGGATGTATGTCTCGCCTCTGAGCGGCCAGTGAGTCTGTCCCCTTCCCTGGGGCTTAGTCAGGTCACAGGCCCTGGGCCCACAACTCTCTTCCAGGCCTGGGAGAAAGTGTGCCCTTCACTTGCCCTCTACTTCTCATGTCCACTGTCCAAAGTGGTCTCCTGAGTTTTCCTTCTTGACGAGGATTCTTAGTCTTGTCCCCTGAACTTTTACGTGCTCTCTTAGCTCTAGGTCTGTTTTCTGTGCTGACACAACTGTATAAGAGATGATCAAAGGGGGTCGAATATGCCCTGGCAGCCAGGAAAGGCCTTTGTCGATGTCAGCATCGAGGGACTGCCTCCTGGAAGGGCTCTTCTTCAGACCTGAGGCCAGAGGGGCTATTGCGGGAGATGACGGGGAATTGTAGCTCTTGTAATCATGTCCCCCATCTCTGGTGAGTCCTCGCACCTGGAGGAAGCTGCAGACAGGAAAGTCCCCCTCAGATGCTAGGCCACCCCAGCAGAGACCCCTGGGCTCGTCTCCCGGTATTTTTAGTGACAAGAGTCACCCAGACCCAGCTTCGAATCCAAGCTCTGCCACCTGCTTGCTGTGTGAGCTTGGGCAAGTAGCTTCACCTCAGAGCCTCCACATGCCCACCTGTCAAGTGTGGATAATTGGGATGGTACCCATTTGAGAGGGCAGCTGCACGGCTTGAGCGAAGCCATGAGGGATGGAGCCTAGTGTGGAGCCAGCCAAGAGTGAGTGTGCTATGTGGCAGGTCACTCTCAGGGTGGAGGGCATGTGGGTGGACAGTCCCTGTCCCGCTCTAATGGCCTTGTTTGGGTGTCCCCATAGTGCACACTTCTTCCTGGAGATAGAAGGGTTCGATCCCAACCCCACTGTCTCCAAGACTTCTCCCCCGGTCTTCTCCAAGCCTATGGACTCCAACATCCGGCAGTGGTGAGTACTGGCCCCCATGCCTGCCCCTACTCCAGTCCAGTACGGGCAGTGACTCACCCGGGGCCTAATGGCCAGGCCTGGTTGTCTCTCTCTTTTAAACTTGTCTCTCTCTCTTCCTTCCCCACTCCCCCACAGCCTCTCTGGGAACTGTGATGACATGGACTCACCACAGTCTCCTCAGGACGATGTGACAGAGACCCCGTCCAATCCCAACAGCCCCAGGTAAGCCTGGCCATTCCCTTCCACCCTCTGTGTCCACCAGGTGGATGACAGAGGCACGGGCATCACAACCCAGGGAAGAGAAAGCAGCCTCCATTCCTGGGGCTGGGACAAATGTCTGGGCCCATGGCTGTGGCATGTAGGAATTTTCTTTTGTGGGGGGAGAATTACATTTCATAAACTCTAAGAAGTATTACCCATTCATTATAAAATATTCAGACAACAGTCTGCAGCAGAGCGAGAACTGTAACACAATCCCATACAAGTGAATTAAAAATACATGCACCCAAACCATGAAACACCATGTGCATTTTGCAAGAACACATACAAACAAAAAAATACGCATTGCCATGGCTATCTCTTTGGAGTGTGGGGGCAGGGAGAGACAGAGTTTAAGAATTCAAACACTGCCAAAGATGAAAGTGGGATTTTCCTTCCTTTCATCTCATATTTTTTAAGATAATCACTATTATTTGTCCTTTCTAGTCATCTTTGCTATGTGTACCCAGATATATAGTTTGAAAAACTGTGATTGCATTTGGATTCGGAGGGAAGCCTGCAGGGGGCAACACAGATGCCAGGGCCCCGGGGCGCTGATGGAAGACTCTGGGGCCTGGTGACTGGCTGTGGAGCTGCGGCTGTGCTGTCTGGGGCCAAGGACCCGGCTGTGGTGCAGCTCTGTGCAGGCACAGCGGCCCTGGCAGGAGGAGGGGGAGAGTAGGTTGGTGGCACCCATGTGGTGAACTGGAGATACTTTCTGGCCTCAGTGCAAACCTGGCCAAGGAAGAGCAGAGGCGGAGGAAGAAGCGGCTGAAGCAGCGCATCTTTGCAGCCGTGTCAGAGGGCTGCGTGGAGGAGCTGCTGGAGCTGCTGGGGGAGCTGCAGGAACTTTGCAAACGGCGTCGTGGCCTGGACGTGGCTGGTCAGTGCCTGGCTCTAGCAGAGAGAGTGTGGGGCTGGGGGCTTGCCTCCTGCTGTTCACCTTTCCCCACAACAACCCATGAGGGGGGCATGTGAGGAGCCCAGAAGGTTGGGCTGGGGACTTTGAACCTGACTCTGAGGGCATTGGGGAGCCACAGAAGGGCTTAGACAGGCGAAGGTCATGTCTGGCTACTGCATGGAGGGCGGGTGTAAAACTGGAGAAGGGCACTATTCAGGCAATGCTGGGATCACAGCAGCAGACCCAGGGGAATGTGACCAGCTCCTCAGCAGGGGATCTGGTCTGGAGCCAAGGACAAAGGGAGTGAGAGAAAGGGAGCGTTCCCAGGTAGTGCCTTTGGCGACTTGCTGGCTGGTGGGGCCCACGTTGTCTGGGGGACTGGGAATAGCTTGTTAGAGGGAGGTGATAAGCTTTATTTGCAGGCTGCCAGGAGGTGGCAGGCTGGAGATTTCGGGCGTCAGCACTGAGGTGGACAGTGGGAAGACATGCAGTGGGTGAGATTTCCCCCTCCAAGTAGCAGGTGCAGAAGGCAGAGAGCAGAAGGCCTCACATAAGGCTTTCGGGGGCCTCACGGGGGGAAGAGTTGGAGAGGGAGGAGGGGAGCAGGTAGCACAGGCTCCAGGAGGCCAGTGGAGGGCACAGCATGGGTGTCTCAAGATCGGAGACTGCAGCCCCCACATCCTGCCCCCCCCTCTCAGGGCTGGGAAGCCTGGGGGCAGCCAGGGCCCCTCCCGCGGCTCACCCCATGACCCTGCCTGCAGACTTCCTCATGCACAAGCTGACGGCCTCTGACACGGGGAAGACCTGCCTGATGAAGGCCTTGTTAAACATCAATCCCAACACCAAGGAGATTGTGCGGATCCTGCTGGCTTTCGCGGAGGAGAATGACATCCTGGACAGGTTCATCAACGCTGCATACACAGAGGAGGCCTACGAAGGTATGCTACTTGTGGGAGGTGCCATGTGGACATGGGCTGGGGTGGGAACCAAGCCATGCGGAGCCCCCCACTGTCCCTGTGGACCCAAAGCACGCAGCGGGCTTCAGTACCACATAGCAGGCCCTCCCCGCCTTCATCCTTGGTTCTGTAGAGCGATTCGAGTGCCCACCACAGGCCAGGCAGGCCTTGTTTTCAGCACTGGGGTGCAGTGATGAACAAGACAGATGCAGGCCACTGCTTTAAATAAAGTGATTTTAGATGGAAAACGCTAGGAAGATGATCTGAAGTGACTGGGTATGGGCAGCTTTAGAGCGGGTCCGCAGGGAGGGAACATTTGACCTGAGGCTGGCATGACTGGGAGCAGGGCAAGGGCTGAAGCCCGAGATGGGAACGAGTTTGGCCTATCAGGGCAATGGGAAGCCGGCCAGAGATGCTGTCGGATAGCTGGGCGAGGCCCACACACCTGTCAGTCTCACCATCATCATTATCACTCATTTGGGTCTCAATTTTGTGGCTTCTCTGTTAAGTGGACTAGAAAGGGGCAGAAGACCAAATTTGGGATAATGTTTCCCTGCCCAGCAGATCTGTTGTGAACAATCAGTAAGGTATGCCCTCACTGGAGTTTTTGGACTCAGTAAACATCCTGTTCATCTCTAATAAGGTGCAAACATGATGAGCTCAGGAATGACCAGATGCTATCTTGCTGACATGCCAAGGGGTGCTGAACATGGCTCTTTGCAGGGGATGGTCTGTCTTGGGCCCTCAACGTTTCTCATGGGAAAAAGTCATTTTTAAATATTTATTTATTTATACTCCAGACGTTCACAAGCATTTTTGCTATATTCAAGAAAAAGTAAAGGATTGTGAAAACTAACACCGTTCCTTGGAAGAGAGGGAATCCAGGGAAGATGGCTACAGCTGAGTGCTGAACTGCACGCTGAGCTCCCTGGTAGCCAAAGGAAAGAGAGAAACTAGATGAGCTGTGTATAATGTTCTCAGCCTGTCACTAGGGAGCTGATACTAGTCCTTAGCCAAAGAGTTTTAGGTCAGTGCCTCAAGCTTGCCTGTCTTGATTCTTCTCCCCTTTCAGTCCCTTTCTCTCCCCTTCTTTCTTCTTGTCAGTATATAGACACTTACACCTCTTTCTAGAAGCATGTTCTAGAAATCCCTTGAGGCCAGGGATGGAGTCTGTCTTGCCCATAGTGAATTCCCTGGGCCCCTTGGGGTCTCATATAAGAGGTCCTTAATAAACGGTTTTTGAATGAAGGTTACTATTAAGGCGTTGCTGTCCTGGCTGCAATTCCTTTTTTCTTTCTTAGCCTTCCCTGATCACTTCCTTCTTTCATGACTTTGTCTTTTGCTGGTGGCCTTGTTGGGGGCTGTGAGCACTCTCTCTGCATGGTGGGAGGAGCCATTTATTTCTGACTTCTCAGAAGCCAACTCCGCATTCTTCTCTCTGATGATATCTGCTCATACCTTCCCTCCAGTGTCTGGGTGGGTGCTCCCCGCCACTGGGGGCTGAGGGGCTACAACACCATGCGGAGTGGGAGTCATTTTTCCTCACTTTGGGCACGTTACTTTGCCTTTCTGAGTCTCGTTCCTCCATCTGTCAGGGGCTAATATTTCCTTCCTATGCTGCTAAGAGGATCCAAAAGCAACTTTTAAAATATTATTTTTAACATTTTGTTAAAGGCCTTCAGAAATTTGCCTTTTTTAAAGCAATGTATTCAACTAAAAATTATTATTAAAAATTTTAAACATGCATTTGAGATTAATATAATGAGTGATTTTATATCCATCAATATATCCATTCTACATAATTATTTTAATCACATAAATAACACATGAATAGAGTTTCATTGTAAAACATTCAAATAAAAAGAAAGAAATATGGCAGCAGAAATAAAGTAGCCAACAGGAGGGTTTGGAAGAGAGAGTCAAGGAAACCTTTGAGAAAGGAAATAAATAAATAAATAAATAAATAAATAAATAAATAAATAACTGTATGCAAAAGAGGACATAAAAAAAAATAAGGATAGCAAAAGATCTACCTGGGAAGCCCAACAGAAGAAATACAGAATAGAGAAAATGGAAGGGAGTCCATGGTCAAAGGAGTTATACAAAAATATTTTCCAGACCTGAAGGACCTACATCCAGATTTTAAAAACCCATTAAGGCGCTCCTAAGTGGCTCAGTCAGTTAAGCAACTGACATCTGCTCAGGTTTGACCTCAGGGTCATGAGATCAAGTCCCACATTGGGCTCTATGCTCAGCAGGGAGTCTGCTGGAGAGTCTCTCTCTCTCCCTCTGCCCCTCTCCCTGCACACACTCTAAATAAATAAATAAATAAATAAAATCTTTTTTAAAATTTAAAAATAAATAAATACCCTTAGAACATAAAAAAATTCAAGTATTTAATTAAGTTAAAACAAACCCCTTTGCCCGTTTTTCCAGTCTCCTCTCTAGAAATAATTATGTTCTGTACACCTTGAGGACTTTCCTAGGCTTTTTACACATGTGTACATGTGAACATAGAAACATGTTTGTTTATTCATGTATCTATTTAACATAGAACAATAGTATACTGTTTGTATTGTTTTAAACCTTGCATTTTTTTTTTAAACTCTATGCCTTAGACACTTTCTCATCCCAGAATATGAGAGTCTGCCTCCTTTTTTCCTGCCTAGTCTGAGTGTGGCTATCCTGTGGCTAATTTCTGTATTCTCCTGTTGATTGATTTATATATATTTTTTTTTCTTCAATTTTCACTATGAAAATATCACAGTACATATTCTTGCCTATGACCCCATGCACAGTGCACACGTTTTAGGAAAATTTTGAATTGGATTTTCTGTGTTCAAAGGCATGCACATTAAAATTTGTAATGATAATTGTCAGATTTGCTTCTAAAAGATACTAGTTTATTCTCCTCGAAATACCAAGTATTCATTCCCTCATTCTCTCACCTTTCACTAATACTAGAAATTATTTTTTTTTTTGTTTGGTTCTGCTTTGTTTTTTGTTTTGTTTTGCTAGTCAGTGAAAAGTAGAAAAGTGTTAAGTTGCTAGATTCTAACTTCATTTTCTCAATTATCAGTGATTCCAATCACGTTTCACTTTCTTTTTTGGCCATGCGTATTTTCTTCTCTGTGAGGTGTTTGTTAATTTTTTCTCAGTTTTCTTTTAAGTTGTCTGTTGATTTTTAAGTGGTCTTAATATATTAGGAACTTTACAAAACCTACTGTCTATTTATGTCTCAGATATTTTCCCCAGCCTATCACTTGCCTTTTAACTTTCTTTACTTTGTCTTCTGAATTACGGAAACCTTAAATTTTTTTCTTTGTGAGCCGACATGTTAGTTTTTTCTTTGTGGTTGTTTCTGCATTTTGGGGTTTTGCTTAAGAAGTTCTTCCTTATGAAAAGATTAGTTATCAATGAATTTTTGGTTTTTTTAAACACCTACTTCTTTAATCCACCAGGAATTTATTTTTGTATATGGAATGGTGGCAGCTCTTTGGAAAATGCTGTTTCTGGTGGGACATTCCTAGACCTATCCCCTGCCCCAGCCTTTCAGAGCCTTCGATCTGGAGAGTCCACAGACTCCACCATCTGGGTTAATGTCCCTCCAGCCCCTTCCCGCTGCTTTCTCCTGTTCTGTTCCTCAGTCATTGTGGCACCACTCTCCCAGCTCCTAGGCCAGTCATTCTTTCTTTCCCAGCCCCCCACAGGCCATTCTGAGGACACTTTCTCCCATGGGTCTCTGGCTCTCATCATCTCTTTCTCCACTGAAGTGGCGGTTCCTGCCAAGTCTGGGCTCCTTCTAATGCATCCTCCAATTTTGCATCTAGAGTGATCCGAAAATACACATGTACAAAATTCAAAACTCTGGTCGTGTCCCTTGCCTGCTTCAATGACTTGTGACTTCCCACAGCACTTAGGATAAAGTTCTAACCTGGCTTATGCAGTCTCGATTGCCCCCCACCCGCCCCTCCCCGCCCCTCTCCCCTCTCCGCCCCGCCCCGCCCCAGGTCCCCCAGCCCTTGCGACTCCCAGTATGGTAGCACTGAAGTCTCACTGGAGCATGGAGCAGGAAGGCAGCTGGTATTTTGCTGTCGCTCGGCGGGGAGTTCGGGGGCCAGGGAGGGTCTGTCCCCCAGGGCCCAGCCGCTGAGCGCCCCCTTCCTCCTTCCCCACTCCGTTCGCAGGGCAGACGGCGCTGAACATCGCCATCGAGCGGCGGCAGGGAGACATCACCGCGCTGCTCATCGCGGCGGGCGCCGACGTCAACGCCCACGCCAGGGGGGTCTTCTTCAACCCCAAGTACCTACACGAGGGCTTCTACTTTGGTGGGTGCTGCCCGCCCCTTCCGGCCTTCCCGACCCACCCCGGTCCCCGTAGGTGCTGGTGGGCTGGCCTGGAGCCCCCACTGCCGGTTTCTGCCCGCTCGGCACGTGGACCAGTGGACCCGCCCCAGGCCCAGAGGGACAGTGCCCGGGGTGGCCGCTGGGATAGAGCCTTCTGAACTGGGGGAGGGGGCGCGAGTGGGCACCCGCGTGAGCAGACTCAGCTTTGCCTCTGCCCTTGCGCCCGATGCTTTCCAGGACTGCAAACACGCAGTCAAGAGTCAGAGAGGAAGATTCCCTGACTGACAAATGAGGGCGTTCAAAAGGAATTGGGGTTAGGATACTCTGGGTAGAAAAAAAAGATTGTAATGCATAATTTAGATATAGTGAAATTCACCCGTTTTAATGGATAGTTCTGTTCAGCCCCACAAATGTATACAGTTGACTAACCACCACCATGAGGGCAGGGTATAAATAGTCCCAGCACACCAGAAACTTTGCCCCCACAAATTTGTCAACGCCTTTACCCTCTCCAGCCCTTGGCTGCAACCACTGACCTGTTTACTCTTCTGGGTGTTTTTTTGTTTCTTTGGTTGGTATTTATCTGTAGGACTAGCTGGGTCTGAGCAGCCATGAGGACAGGGTCTTATACAGTCCATTGTCCAACATTAGACCCTGTTGGAACCAGTGTTGGGAAATGTCTGTCAGGTGGGATGAAGAGAGGGAACAGAATGGAGATTGAAAGGGAAGCAGTTGGAGACCTCCTGTCCGGTCCTAGTTCCATCCCAGGTTTGCTGTGTGACCATGTATGAGTCACCTGCCTTCTCTTTTCTTAAAAAACGTTTATTGATCACTTACTATACACTCCTGGCACCATTCTAGGTATTTGAAATGTATCGGTGAATGAAACAAAGTTTCCCATCCTCATGGAACTTATGTTCTAGACTGGAGGAAAATGATCAATAATAAACATAATAAATAACACTATGTAATATCTTAGAAAATGATAAGTGCTATGAAAATATAAACAACAAGTCAGGGAAAGGGGGTCAGGAGTTCCAGGGCAGGGAAGTGGATTTCAATTTTAAATAGTGCAGTTAGGGCAACTCATTAAAAACCTGATGTTTGAGTGAAGACTGGTAGAAGTGTGGAGATGCCCAAGGCAGATGCTGAGAAACAGTACTATAAGCGAGGGGAACAGCCTGTGCAAAGGCCCTGAGGTAGGAAAAATGCCTTGGCATGTTCTAGGAAAAGGAAGAAGGCCACTGTGGCCAGAGAGGAGTGAGTGGGGGGGTAGGAGAGGAAGTGATGTCTGAACATGCAGGGCCTGTGGGCTTTTGCTGGATCCCGGGCTTTTATTCTGGGAGAGGTGAGTCTTTTGTGTCACTAGGATCAGTCTGGCTGCTATGCTGGGGATAGTGATGGAGGCCTGGGATGTTAGTAGGGAGATCAGTTAGGAGGTAATGGCGGTGATCCAGCTTTGGTCTCCCCACTCTTCCCATACAAGGCAGAAGGTGGGGGGAATTACAGGGAGGCCCGGGTGTCAGTCCTACTGAGGACGTGGGCCTCAGTCCTAGGGCTTGCGGAAACCAGGCACGTCTAGGAGAGAACTGAGGTCCAGTGCTCCCTACTGCCCCAGGCGAGACCCCACTGGCTCTGGCGGCGTGTACCAACCAGCCTGAGATTGTGCAGCTGCTGATGGAGAATGAGCAGACTGACATCACCTCGCAGGACTCACGGGGAAACAACATCCTACACGCGTTGGTGACAGTGGCTGAGGACTTCAAGACACAGAACGACTTTGTGAAGCGCATGTACGACATGATCCTGCTGAGGAGCGGGACGTGGGAGCTGGAGACCATGCACAACAAGGACGGGCTCACGCCACTGCAGCTGGCTGCCAAGATGGGCAAGGCCGAGGTAGGGCCCGGGGTGGGGGACGGGAAGGAGGGCAGGGAGGCTGACCACTCCGGTGCTTTGGCCTTTCTGGGGACCCCACAGATTGTACCGTGGCCTGGGAAAGGTCAGCCTGAAGTCTAGGAAGTACATTTGTGGCCTGGGGTGGGTTTGTTCTGAGTGACCACACAGAAATATGTCACATGGGAGCCCCTCTGGACTTTAGTCCCTGACACTCTGTGTTTCTGTGCCCTGCTCTGGGACTCCCATCTGGGGGAACTTGAAGGTTGTGGTGACGTGGGACCTCACAGGCTTTGTGGCTGAGGATTCCTGTGTGGTAAGGCAGGCACACAAGCCAAAGTTATGTCTGAAGACCGTCAGGGCCTTCAGCCTCTCTCAGGAGGCTAGGAGCCCCAGAATGCCGGCTCTGCCTCCAGAGCCAGTGAGCTGCCTGAGTCTAGAGAGACCTCTCTCTGTCTGTCATGTTGAAACTCTGAGCCAGGTCCCCAGCAGGAAGTGTGGTGGTTTGTGGCCCTTTGTGCCCTGTGTGGAGTGGCTGAGGAGCTCAAGGCTTAGCCTTGGTGAAGACTTGGGTTGAGGCGGGCTCCCATCGCTGTGGGTGCCTGGAGTCACAGCTGGGTCTGAGATCAAGGTCAGGACTCAGGTGGGCCCGAGGGTAAGGCCCGGCGTAGCTTGCTCTTCAGCCTCCATGTGTCCAAGCCCTAGGAGTGGCCTGAGGCTCCTGGGAGGCTGTGAGAGGACTGGGTGGGTGCAGGGGGCTATTGAACAATCACAGCTGTGTCCGCCTCAGGGCAGCTGACAGGGGAGGCGGGGGCCTTGAGGGCCTTGGGCCCAGTGTCAGTGGTCAGGGCTGGGGCCCACAAGGGACCTTTTCATTCTCTTGTGGGGGAAGGAAGGGTGGGAGATTGGCTTTGACAAAGGAGAAATTGTGTGCCTTCCCACCCTCCCTACCGTCTCCTACCCTCCCCCAGGAACACGGTTTGTGGGGGGCTTTGAAGAGAGTCAGATGAGGGTTGCAAGCAGAGCTTCCTGATAGCTGCTGTGGCATGCGCTGTGGTGCTTGGAGCATGGCCCTGTGACCATTTGACTCTCTAGAGGATAATGTGCTCCCCCGTGGCCAGTCTTGGGGAAGGGACACCCCCATTCCTGGCCCTCTCTCTTCTTCATTCAGTGTTCTTTGGAAAACCTTTCTGGATGCTGCCCAAGTTGGCCACTATGCTGGGAGTGGAAGGTGCAGAGATGCTTAGACACAGACTCTGTTCCTTGGGGCTCTTTGAGGCTGGGGCCCAGGATGGGGAGACTGGCCCTGTGTCTGGAGGCTCTCTGCCTGGACTGTGAGGACAAGGCTCCCATATGAGATGAGATGGGAACTCCACTGGGTGGTGTGAAACCAGGGCTCTGACACCGTTCTCCTGAACAGAACCCTCTTCCTGGGTCTTGGTTTGGTGCCCCAGGAAGCTCCGGCCCCAGTTTTGGAAAGGAGTGAACTGGAGAGCAGTGGCTCTCCACCTTGCCTGCACTTTGAAACTGCCCATGGAGCTTTACAAAACATAGATATCTGGGTCCCACCTACAGAGCTTTGGACTGAATTAGTCAGTGCTGTGGGATTGTCGAGTGTCCCTAAGTGACTCTACTGTGCACCAGAGTTTGAGGGTCACCTGGAGAGTGGATTTCTCAGGCCTCTCTGCCAGGCTGGCATCTTGTATGGCCCACAGTGAGCCTCAGCTGGAATGGTCTTGACCAGGCTAGGGAAGCTGGAAAAACTTCTAGTTTCTTCTCCCATCCAGGTCAAATAGAAATTATTTCTCAAAATTGTGTTCTCAGATGCTTCACTGAATGGGGTCCCCAACTGCTACAAGGTTTTATGATCTTACTGTGCAGCTTTCTGCACCCTGCAAAGGGCCTCTACACCTTTTGTCCCTTGTATTCTCCGTCCCTGGTGAACTAGGCATAGCAGTGAGGTTCACACGGGTTCTGCAGTAGAAGCCGAGCTGGGGGCTTACGGTGGCAGGTGCAGAGGGGGGCTCAATCCATCCAGGTGGGAACATCTTCCCGGCCCTGTTCAATGGCTGTTCCTCTTTCTGTCCCCAGATCTTGAAGTATATCCTCAGTCGTGAGATCAAGGAAAAGCCACTCCGGAGTCTGTCCAGGAAGTTCACAGACTGGGCATATGGGCCCGTGTCGTCCTCACTTTACGACCTCACCAACGTGGACACTACGACAGACAACTCGGTGTTGGAAATCATTGTCTACAACACCAACCTTGATGTGGGTCTCTCAGGGGGGCTGGGGACGAGGGGTTGGGCCTCAGGCCAAATGGGAAGACCTATGGCACTAGCTGGACATGTCTGTAGTCCTCCAGTTCTTTACCTCGCTGGGGAGAGTCAACACAGAAAGAGCAGGGCTAGGGCCGGTGCTGTGTTTACTTGTTCCTAGCTAACCTTGCGTTACAAACTTCTGTGGTGGGTGTCTCCTGGCCCCAGAATCCTGGGCAGTGTGAGATGGCGGGTGGGATGATTCCTGTTGATCTTCTCCATCTTGTTTCTCTTTCTCTTCCCTGATGGTTCTATAATCTCCCCTACCCACAGAGAAGGCACAGCTGCAGCAATCAGGGAGGCCTTCCTGGAGGAGGCAAGGGCTGGGGCAAAGATCACTGAAGCTGGAGTGGAAGTGAGAGGTTCAGCAGTGAGAGGTTTTCAGTTTTTGGGAGGGAATTGAGGCAGCAGATTAGACCATCATCATCCCCATGTTACCAAGAGCCATGCTTACTGGAGCCTGCCTCGTCTGTGGTCTCCCTGAACCCTCACAGCCTACTGGTTGGTAGGACAGGTTAGTTGATTTCAGTTTTATAGATGAGGAAATCGAGGCCCTGGGAGTACTGGGGGTTTTCCTAAGGTTACACAGTGAAGGGGCCAAGTTGGTTCCAGTCATGGCCCTTCCCCCTTGTGGCTCTTGCTCCCCACTGAGCAGTGGGTCCTCCCACTGGAAGCCCAGCTCCTGTGGGGTTTGGGAGCTGCCTGGGGGCACTGGGAAGGAGCTACAGGAGCCAGAAATGACTCTCCCACATTTCCCGCCAAACCAGCTCTTGAGACAGAATGATTGGCCCCTTCTGCCAGGGGTGGTACTGACTCAGAGCTCCCTTTTGGAACGAGGGCCCTTTGAAAGTGGGGGTGGTGTTCTACCCCCAGAACCGGCATGAGATGCTGACCCTGGAGCCCTTGCACACGCTGCTGCATATGAAGTGGAAGAAGTTTGCCAAGTACATGTTCTTCTTGTCATTCTGCTTTTATTTCTTCTACAACATCACCCTGACTCTAGTCTCCTATTACCGGCCCCGGGAAGAGGAGGTACGTGGGCCCCTGGAGGGAGGTGGGTGAAGTGGTCAGAGCTCCAAGAGCTTGCAGAGTCCCATGTGCAGATGAGGAAACTGAGGCCCAGAATGACATTTGCACGGCGTTCCCCAGTTGTTATCTTTCACAGCTTCCAGGGAATTGAATACGTCTCTGGTCCTCAGCAATTGTGGGGAAATCTGGAAGGTTGGAAGACCCAAGCTCCACCTAAATCTAGAGCTCATTGGGTGTTTCTGCCATGAGGGTCACAGAAATGGGAGGGGGGACTCCCCCTCTCTGGGTCTCAATTTTCCATTCATGACACGGGGCAGAGGTGTAGCTTTGAGTGTCCTCTAAGTGTCTGGATATGAATGGGTTCTGGAATGCACAAATGCCATGAGGTGTGAGGGGTCGTTAGCATGGATTGGACTGTTGAGTTCTGGGTCCCACTGTGGGTGGGGACAGGGGCACAGAGCTGCCGTTCCTTCTCTCCCATTGTACCGAGCTTGGGCTTCGCGTTGGTCTCCAACTCAACTAGTGGTCTTGGCACGTGAGCGTGAACCCTACAGCCAGAGGGGCCTTCCTCAGTCCCCGTCTTGCTCCCATCCATTCCTTCCCTTCTTCCCAGGCCCTCCCACACCCCTTGGCCCTGACGCACAAGATGGGGTGGCTGCAGCTGTTAGGAAGGATGTTCGTGCTCATCTGGGCCATGTGCATTTCTGTGAAAGAGGTGAGTGGCCCACCAAGCCCCTTGCAAGGCGAGGCAGAGTGACCACAGGCCTGGCTTTGATGCACCCTCCTCTGCCTGACTATGGGGAGGGGGGGTTCTGGGGAGTACTTCCTTTCTAAGCTTTAGATTTTGTAGATCCGAAATTAGTTTCTTAGGCAGGCCTGTCCCACCTACTTTATCTATCCACCCCTCGATCCCTCTATCAGCCATCTACCCTCCCAGCCACTCAGTGACCCGTCCTCCTGTCCCTCCATCCACACATTCGGTCACTTCTCTCCCTGACCCAGCCCTTCCTCTGGGTTTATCAGTCAGTCCCTTGCCAACCACCCAACCAAGGAATTGACAGGTATATTTTGAACACCTGCTATACGTGCAGCCCTGGGGGAGGTGAGAGGGAGAGAGGGAGTTGGTGCTCTTTAAACTCACAGTCTTGTGGGGGATTTCAGATGGGCACAAACATCTGGATCCTAAAACGGATGGTGTAAAGGGCCCTGTGTGGTGTTCAGACCAGCACTCAGAGGAAGAGAGATGACTTTTACCTGGGGAGAGGACAGGGAGGGAAAGCATGAAAGCAGAGATGGTATTTAGTCTGCAAGGGCAGGATTTGGCACGAGGGCACTGGAGAGAAGGTCATTACCGAGTGGGCAGGGGGAGCAGCATTAAAGGGCTCAGGGGCAGGAGAGCTAATCCATATCTTTTTTTTTGTCTTTTAATTAAAATTTTTAGTTTTAATTCAGTGTAGTTAACTTACAGTGTTATGTTAGTTTCCTTTGTACAATATAGTGATTCAGCAGTTCTGTACAAGACTCAGTACTCACCACAAGTGTACTCATAATGCCCTTTACCTAGTTTCCCCCAGACCCTTCCCTCCTCCCCTCTGGCCACCATCAGTTTGTTCTCCATAGTTAAGAGTCTGTTTCTTGCTTTGTCTCTATTTTTTCTTTTTTTTTAAAAGTAAGCTCTACACCCAACGGGGGGCTCGAACTCACAACCCCGAGATCAAGTGTCACATGCTCTACCAAGTGAGCCAGCCAGGTGCCTCTGTCTCGATTTTTTCACTTTGCTCATTTGTTTCTTTTCTTAAATTTCACATGTAAGTGAAATCATATGGCATTTGTTTTTCTCTAACTTCTATCACTTAGCATAATGCTCTCTAGCCCCACCCATGTCATTGAAAATGGCAAAATTTCATTCTTTTTTATGGCTGAGTAATATTACATTGTATATATGTCCCATGTCCCTTATTTGTTCATCTATCAGGGGACACTTGGGCTGCTTCCATAGTTCGACTATTATAAATAATGCTGCCGTAAATATGAGGATGCATGTATCTTTTTGATTTTGTGTTTTTGTATTGTTTGGATAGATACGCAGTAGTGCGATTACTGGATGATATTTCTGTTTTTAACTTTATGAGGAAACTGCACACTGTCTTCCACAGTGGCTGCCCCAGTCTGCACTCCCACCAACAGTGCAAGAGGGTTCCTTTTTTCCCGCATCCTCACCAACACCTGTTGTTTCTTGGTTTTGGCTTTAGAAGCTAGGCTGTGTCTGGGCAATGGCAGGGAATTGTGTGACTGTGTTGTTGCAGGGTCTGGGTGAGGATAAGGTGGGGGGAGTGAGAGATGTGAGAGGATTTGGGGGTACACCCACTCCTACCCTGGGATGCCTCTGCTCCCGGGCATAGGTCCCCTTCTGTATTTCTCACCTGGGCTCTAGCTTGGCCTTCATGCCCTCCCCCTCACCGAGTCTCAGTCCTGAGGAAACACTGCCTTCCTCAGATCCTCCAGTGAGAGGCATGCAGGGGTGCAGCTTTTCTTTCCTTTTTGGCCTCAGGGCATCGCGATCTTCCTGCTGAGACCCTCAGATCTGCAGTCCATTCTCTCTGATGCCTGGTTTCACTTTGTCTTGTAAGTAGGTCTGTCCCATTTGGTCACCACTGCACAGGCAGGGCCGAAGTCCTGTATGGTGGCCGCTGTGTCCTCTGGAACCACACTTCCGTGTCACCATGTCCCAGTCATTTGGCCATAGTCTCGCGTGAGAGAAGCCCATGGACACCCATGGAGAGGACCAGAAGAGCCTAGCACAGTGCCCACCATCAGGTTGCAGTGATGACTGCCTCCACCTTGGCAGGTGTGGCAGAGAAGGCAGGAAGAGGCTTAGTAGTGGTTTACTTCTTTAGGAAGAGATGGTCTGGGCCAGTTCCTCCTAGTTTTGTGGGGTCTAGAGCTTGCCATCTTGGACTCTGGCAGATCGGGGCTGGAAAGCACTAGAGAAATCATCAAGTCTCATCCATAGACACAAAAGCCAAAGGCCAGAGCAGGGAAATGAGTTACTCAAGTTCACACCAAGCCTCGGTGGTGTCTGAGCCAGGCCCAGCGACCCAGTCATCTTCACCTTATGCTAGAGCAGGGGTGGTTATCATGGGGCCAGGAAGCCTAGCTCAGCAGCCTCTCTGAGAGGTCACTAGCTGACATCAGAGGCTTATTGGACACCTGTCTCTCAAGGAACAGAGGCTGATTCAACATTGCTGCCATGCAAAGGAAATGGGACTTGCAGTGTGGAACGAAGTACGTTGGGCTCTTCGTCTCTGCAGATCCCACCAAAGTCCTGCCTCAGAGTATTAGGGAGGCTGGGTCTATAGGACCTTAAATCTTGGCCCAGTGTTTCCAAATACCTAGGTGTTTATTATGTATGCACCTGCCTTCTAGAGGCATACATGGAATTCTTCATCCCTGTGGGCAAGTGGGGTGCCCAGATACTGCAGTGAGTAGCTGGACCCCATGATATCTCCCTCATGGGAGTCTTCCACCTTTGAGAAAATACGAGAATTCCAGTGAAGCGTTTTGTTTATCCAGCCACTGCTTTAGTACAGACAAAAGGGACCAATGCATTGCCCTGCTTTTCAGCTCCTTAGGTGTTTTGTTAAGGAGGGATACATCGTGTTTCCTCACTTCAGTTTAGAATGCATCGATCGCCCAATCATTTGCTTTTCAGTGCACATGAAAAGCAAGGTTGCCTGTGTCCTAACTTTAACTCATTGGATATTTTATAATCATGGAGACCGTCTGATGTTCTAAGTAATGGAGCTTTTTATCTACATGTCTGCATCACTGATGATGTAGTGGTGTTTAGGAGTTGATGCTGGTCCTGTGTGTTTGTTATATGTTGTACTTTAAAATGTATATAACCTAAAAGTTGCCATCTTAACCATTTTAAGCGTACAGTTCAATGGTGTTAAGTACATTCATATTGTTTTGCAACCAATATGTTCAACAGAGCTATCATTTAGCACATATTATAGTTGTTAAAAGACTTTTGTTATGATTGGCTTTTAAGCATAGACGTTGTTAGCTTTCATCACTTTTGTTAAAAATGCAATCACTCACTTACCTCCCTTAGTCTACTCCAGCGGTTCCCTGATCTATGTGGGCATCAGAAATCACATGTGCCAGTTAAGATATATGGGCTCCTGAACCAGAATCTCTTTGAGTCCTCAGGATCTGTATTTTTAAAAAGTCCCTGCCAGCTGCAGTCTACCTGCTGTTGGCTCTGACAGTCTGCTGATGCCATCCGCAAGGCTGGATGTTCGAGTCGAGAGGGTCCGGGGCAACCTTACCTTCTCTTCCGCATTACCCTTCAGGTTGCCACTTCGGGGGTGGAAGGGAGATTGGGGTTGGACTGTCTCCCTGGATGCTGAGAAGTAAGTAAGGCCCTTGTCTCCTGTGTCTCCTGAACAGTTTTGTCCAAGCTGTGCTTGTGATACTGTCTGTCTTCTTGTACTTGTTTGCCTACAAAGAGTACCTCGCCTGCCTCGTGCTGGCCATGGCCTTGGGCTGGGCAAACATGCTCTACTACACGCGGGGATTCCAGTCCATGGGCATGTACAGCGTCATGATCCAGAAGGTGCGCTGGGGGGCTCGTGAGCGTCACAGACACACAGGCATCTGTGCTGGGGAGATGGGGAGTCCTCAGAGAATGTCCATTTTTCCAATCGGGAAGCAGGTTTGGAGAGAAGCCTGCTTCTCTCCCTCCCTCCCAAACACTACTGTCTCCCATTGCTTGTGGCCAGGCTTTAAGAGTCTAGACCTTGAAACACCTGGGCTTGTTGGGCCCTGGGAAGGAATGATCTCACCCTCAGGCTGTGGTGTGCTGACAAGTCTTTAACAAGTTTATCGCCCAAAGGATATTTACAAATAATCAACTATATAATGTCCTTTATTTAAATTCCACATAGCCAGAAGCATTTGTTGATTTTTCTTGGACTCGTGTATCTGCTGCCCATTTATGGTTGGAAGTGACAGATATGTCAATATCGGCTGATGTTTTCTTTAAGGAGTAAGATGGAAGTGAAACAGCACAGCCTTATGAGAACTTCCCTTGCTTGTCAGTGATGCGAACTACTTACTCGCTGACTTGAATAATAGTTCTCAAATATTGGGAGACTACTTCATGAATGTTACTGTTTTATTCATGACACAACAGCTACAGATAGGACACATTGTAAATTTTTTTTTTAAAGATTTTATTTATTTGACAGATCATATACTTAGGCAGAGAGAGAGAGAGGAGGAAGCAGGCTCCCTTGAGCAGAGAGCCCGATGCGGGGCTCGATCCCAGGACCCTGAGATCGTGAGGTAGAGGCCCAACCCACTGAGCCACCCAGGCCTCCCCACATTGTAAATTTTAATCTGCCTTACTGTCATCTCTATTGATATCTTAAATCTAGATCTAGAGAAATCTAGGTCTAGACAGTCAGCAAACATCATGAGTCTGTGATGTGTCCCGCTCACCGAGTCCCATAGTGTAAATCCTAGCATGGCTGATTTCCAGCTGCCAGGATGATGGAGTTAAACACAGAGTCAGGAAGAGATGCTCAGTAATGCAAGATATAGTAGGTACACAGTATGGCTGCCAGTGACGTAAATAACCTTAGTCACGTAGATAATTGCAAAGTGAGTGATGAGTTTTGAATATTTATTATCTTTGTTTTTACTATAATTTACTTTAATTATAAGTTTACGTGATTTAATTTTTCATAATGGCTCTGTTTAACAGCCAGGTTACAAAATTGATAAGAATGTAACCGTCAGCTCTGAGCTGACATCAGGCCCCAGCACACCACTGCCCCCAGGAAGCGTGAGGGTTTCCCACACGAGACACTATGGAAAGAGGCGCTCAAGTACAGAGTGAATCACCAGGGACAGGCCCAGACTATGGGCCAGAAGGGGGAGGGAGGAGAGCAGGATCGGAAGGGAAGGCTTCTTGGAGGAGATGGGACCCAGAGCGGAGCTTTGGGGCTTGGGAAGGGTTTGCTAGCGGGAGGGAGAATGGTCTGGGGGAAGGTGTGGTCGGCGGGGGGGGGGGGGGGGGGGGGGGGGGGTTGGAGAAGGGTGAGAAGCAGTAAGGAGATGAGGGTCTAGTGAATATGTACTCAAATCTTACCCTGAAATCATGTTTCTCCCTTTATAGGTCATTTTGCATGATGTTCTGAAGTTCTTGTTTGTATATATCGTGTTCTTACTTGGATTTGGAGTAGGTAATTTGTTTGTGGATATCGGGAACTGCCGCATTCGTAAAGCACTTCATACAGAGGTCAAAATGACAGCGTCCCCAGCAGCCTCAGCAAGTTGTGTCACCTACCAGCGGAGCACTTGCCGGGCTTAGCCTTTTCCAGGCATTGCCTTTTTATTTCTCTCAATATCTTGATCAAGGGGGAGTCATTGTCCCTGCTCATAAGGTAACTGAGGCTTAGAATCAGACCTGTCATCCACACTGGGGTGTGCCTCCCGCATTCACATCCAGCATCTTACGTGGCCCCCACAACCTGAGAGAGGATTGGTAGGTGGTGTTGGCCCCATTTCACAGACAGGGAAGGTAGAGTCTGCAGCAATGTGACTGAGGGTCTTTGAAAAATAGGAGTAAATTAATGCATCGAGGTAAGCTCCTTTGGCTCCCCACATCATGTTACTTGCGGTTTGGTTCAGGTATATCTGTGAGGGCCTCTGCTCTCCTGGGGACGGGAGATGGGGAGCCCCCTCTTAAAGTCTTTTCATTTATACAACCTAATTTTATTTCTACCTTCTGCATAGAGAGGTATCATTGAATTTTCCCATCTCCTCCAACCCCCTTCCCCACCCCTCACCCCCAGCCATGATCATTGGCATTTGAAATTAGGCAGGCATTCCCATCTTCTGGTACCTTTGCTGGGCCACAATGTGTTTATTTATTTGCTCCTTCACTTGCCTGTTTATTCATCCATGCATTTACTCACTCATTAATTTGGCCATCCATCCATCCATCCATCCATCCTTCCTTCCTTCCTTCCTTCCTTCTATCCATCCATCCCTCCATCCACCTCTCTTATCCATTTAGCAACAAGCCACTGCTATGGTGTGTTGGAAAGAAGAGAAGAAAATGGCGCCAGTCTTTTTGGCCTGGGGATCTCCCAACAGACTGTGAGGAAGAGACTCAGGACCTTACAGTCTTGGAGGAGATGACCCAGGCTACAGGAAGCTGGGAGCCCAAAGCGGGACACACAGAGATTATAGATCACAACTCTGGAAGGCTGGGAGTGATCAAGGGCTGAATGGCAGAGTAGAGGAAGGAGAAAAAAGTGTGGGCTTTGTTAGGCAGGAAGAGTTTTTTACAGGAGGTCATGGCAAGAGAAGCAGCCTGAGGAAGCTTCTAGGAGCTGGGGGAGGCGGGAGGTGAAATTTAAATAAGCAGAGAGGCTGAGGCTGTAGGCCTGCATGGTGTGTGGGGGAGGGGCGTGCACTTACATGCAAGTGTGCAGGAGCCTGTTGGGTAATTAAGCAGCCAGAGCACCAGAGGAGAACACCCTCTTCTGTCCTCCCAGCCCTGGCCTCGCTGATTGAGAAGTGTCCCAGTGACAATAAGGACTGCAGCTCCTACGGCAGCTTCAGTGATGCCGTTCTGGAACTCTTCAAGCTCACCATTGGTCTGGGTGACCTGAACATACAGCAGAACTCCAAGTACCCCATCCTCTTTCTGTTCCTGCTTATCACTTACGTCATCCTCACCTTCGTCCTCCTCCTCAACATGCTCATCGCCCTGATGGGAGAAACCGTGGAGAATGTCTCCAAGGAGAGTGAGCGCATCTGGCGTCTACAGGTGAGCCTGGCAGGGCGCCTGCTATGAGGGTCTTCCTGGGGACTCCATTCAGCACATTGTATGGACAGCTGTCTGTACCAGGGACCTGGGAATCTGCATCAGCTCCCTGTGGTTGGCCAGGTTTGGGGAGATCTTAGTCTAGGGTCCGTGCAGTATGACTGGATAGCAGCACAGGTGAGAAAAACTCAGGCTTAAAGGCATGATCTGCTCAGAGTCTGGTGTGATGTGTGGATGTTGAAATGTGACCTTTGATTGCATTAAGAGGAGTATATGGCATAGGACAATGGAGATGACAATTCTGCACTCCTCCATCCTGGCTGCAACATTCCTTACATGCTGGGGGGTCTTACACACTGAGGACAGTAACCCACAGGATGGTCCAGAGCAGGTTACCAGGCTTAGGAGAGGACTTGGAAACTGTGCCTCACAAGAAATGGTATTGGGACTAGGGTTGAAAAAGGTAAGAGTTTCTTCAGGTATCTGAGGAGCTACTTGTGAAGGGACAGCTTCCTTCTGTGGCCCCAGATGGCAAAACTGAGGTATCTGGGCAATTACAGGGGGAAAAGCTTTGCTTTATCACGAGGAAGTTTCTAATTATTAGGGCCTTCTTAATTGGATTGTTGATTCCATTCAGGAGAGATCTGACAAATTAGTGATAGTTAAAAGGTGAGGGGATTCCAAGCCAGGCATGCAGGTAAGATTACATGATGTCAGCACCTCTCTTCACCGTGGGATCCCAGGATCCCAACATTTTCAGTTAGGAAGCTCCTGGACTTCCAGAAACAGAGTTTATGTTGTGTTTAAAGTAATTTGAATACCTTTTCCTAACTTACTGGTTTTTCATTTTTGAATTCTGTAGATTAGCTGGACCCTTTGGATCTGTGCATTAAGCTTCCAGTTGGAGGTGAAGCTGGCTGTTTGGTGGGGTGTGTGTGTGTGTGTGTGCATGTGTGTGTGTGCGGGGGTGTCTGCACACTCATACAGAGCTGTGTTCCTGGGCCGGCTTCTCATTGATGTGCTTAGGCTCATGTATGTCCCCAGAGAGCCAGGACGATTTTGGAGTTTGAGAAGATGTTACCAGAGTGGCTGAGGAGCAGATTCCGGATGGGAGAGCTATGTAAAGTAGCAGAGGAAGATTTCCGGCTGTGTTTGCGGTAACAAAGGGAAAGGGGTCCCTTGGTGGGTGTCTCTGGGGGGCTGAAGAGAGAGGAGTCAGTGAATGTCAGAGAAATGGTGCTGTCCTTTGTTTCCCAAACCACACCTGCAGTCAGTTCTGGCCTCCTTAGAACATGGAATTTGTTCCTATGTGGTTGCTAGCACTGGGACAAAGCTTCTCCAATTTCTGCAGGGAGAGGGAAGGAGACTGCTGGTGGCCGCTCCCGTCTCTGCCCGTGCAGCTGCCTCCATGGCCTCTGCCGGTCCACTCTCTTGTTTAGGAAAGATTGGCCGAGCCGGCAATCTCTGTCCTTTTCTCTAGCCTGTGTGGGTTCATGGAACACCAGGCGACCTGAGCCATGTTTGTCATGGGTGACTGGAGACTGAGACAGCTACTTGGGACAGATCAAACTTTTTGGTTTTTAAAAAGTAACTGCACGTGCCACAACCAACTCTTCTGATGATGAGGCTACTTTATCCTCTGGCTGACTGCCTGACCTAATGGATGCCTTCCATGTCTACCTCACCGTGCCCAGCTTCTCTGACTGAAAGTCCCACGCTGTGGAAACCATTGTTTCCAGCTCTATAACGCTTACCCTGACGAATATCTCTAATGTTCAGCCCCTCATTCTAGAGCTGCTCCCTGAATGTGAACTTCAGCCAAACCACTGCCTCTGTTGTAATCTAGCACCTTAGACTCTACCCACTCTTATTGGGATCTGAACCCTAACTGCATTCTCCTAGTGCAACCTTAACTCTAGTTGAACCTTAAGCTTCTAAACTTCTACAAGTTTAATCCTCACACTGTCACATCTCTGCCTCGGCCCTCTCCCCCTCCTTCCCCATGGACTGCCTCTCGGCAATAAGGCACAGCTGTTGTGGTCTGAAAATGTCCCCTTGACACCTCTCTGAGTTTCTGGGCCCCACACACTGGGAGCAGACTGATCCCTGAGGGCTGAGAAGATGGGGAATTTTAAACCCCAAAACTGCTGAATGACCATGTGAGGTTGGAGTCCCAGATCCCGGGATGGAAAGAAAGGGAGCTATTTAGACCACTCCAAATGTCATGCTAGTTGTTTGCATTTAATGAGGTGCAGTTGAGAAGTGAGAATGATTATCACACACTTGCAGGATCAATGAGGTGAAGTGGACTGAATGGAAAACACATGTCTCCTTCCTCAACGAAGACCCGGGGCCCGTGAGACGGACAGGTACCGTTGCTGTCTCAAAGTGTGCTGGCCATGCCTGTCTGACCACGTGACCATGGGCAAACTGGTGTCTGAGGGCCCTGATTTTCCCCATCTGCAAAATAGGAGGTTGAATTAAATGGGTTCTCAGGCCCCTTTCAGCTGTGACATTTTATATCCCTGGTAGGAGTAACTTTGAACAATCAGGTGGGGAGAAAAGAACGAGGTGGTGTGCTAGACATGGAATCCCGCATTACAGAGCACCACCTTGCTAAAATAGGGATTTTGGTGTTTTGTTTTGAAAGCAGATTTTGGCAAAATCCAAGATTCTTCCAGAAGCAACAGCAAAACCACCCTCAACGCATTTGATGAAATAGATGAGTTTCCAGAAACTTCGGTGTAGAAGCAAAATCCAGAGCTGCTGTGATCCTGGGCTGTCTGACGCTGCAGTCTGGGTCCTGGACTCCGAGCTAAGGGCCTACAGCAGAACGTGGCCTTGCACTGCATGCCCAGAAGTGGAAAGCAACCTCATGCCAAGTGGTGGCTGAGCTAAGAGGCAGCTGTCAGTCTGTTTGAATGGGAAACACCCTGGATTATTTATTTATTTATTTTTTATTCAGCAAAGGGTTTGTGTAAACCCATGGCTAGGAGTCCTTGAAGTCCAGGGCGAAGGCCTGGGCTCACCAACTGCAGGACAGCTTGGCTGGGAGAAAGGGGTGGCGGGGAAGGGGCAGAGGCCTGAGGAGCAGAACTGCCTTCCTGCCAACATCTCCTCGACAGCCCCCAGCCCCAGCCCTCACTTCCCACTGTCTCCCTTACTGGGACTGGGTCTCCTGAATTTAAGCCATTCTTGATCCCATCCCATCCCAGAACAAACAGGACTGAACTAAGTCGGGCGTCCTGAGGGTCGAAGGGACTGAGCTCTGGAAATGCCCTTCCGGACCCTTCCGGGAACAGGAAACTACCCTTGGAATGAGTGCCTTGGTACCCCAAGGCTCGAACTGTCTCAAACTAAGAGACATTTTTAGTAGAGTAATTAACACAGGGTTTTTATTTTCAATGGAGAAAAAACATTTCAGTTTTGAATGAAAGTTACTTCAGATGAAGTACGTGATTTTAAAAGCTGAGAAACAGATTGGGGGATTTGGGGCCGGATATAAGTATTATCTACTTGGCCTCAGCGTGGCCAGAGCAGGGACAAAAAGCTTTTCTTTACGGACGCAAAAGTCCACATGAGACGTGCCAGGCAGGGCCCGTGTGGGCTGCTGTGACCTGGGTGGAAGAGCTTGGCTCTTGTCCTCGCTCTGGCCCTGCGGTCATGCATGCCTCCCAGCTGGGAGCGGGGCTTCTTCTGATATAGAAATAGCAGCTGCTCTGTTTCCATGGTCTTAAATCTCAGAGGTTACTATTATATATCAGTACTTCTTATGGGAGGAATTTAACCAAATACCCAGAATGCTCTGGTATTAAGTGTTTTTGTTAACTGTGAATTTTGAGGCTGAAGAGAGGGAGTGTGAGAAAGGAGTGTTTGCCGAAACATAGGGCTTCTTTTCAGAGCCTCATCCTCTGACTTTTCTCCCCCTGAAATTACGCAGAGTCAGTCTGAGGCAGAGGTGAATTGGGAATGGGAGACTTCTTCCGGATTACTGGGACTTAAACAACTATAAAATCTGCTCTGCCTTGGGAATCCGGTCAGGATTCATGTGAGAGTTTTTAGAGGCGGGATTATCAAGGTATTGACCACGAGTTTGAATTTTAAAGGGCGTAAAAATAAATTTGGCCTTTTAGACAACTTGGCAATTGGCTAGTGAAACCGGCAAACTGAGGAGTGTGAGCCAAGCACTCCGGGCCACTGTGGGCCCTTCTCTCCACTCTGGGCTGCTCTGTGTGCCAGCTTCCCTGGGTGAGTGGACACTTGGCCTTTGTGTCCCTGATGAGCCGGGGATGAGAGAGGTGGGGTGGGTCTAGGGTGAGCCTGAGGCCTGCACACTTCGCTGCAGCCCCCGTACTCCCAGCTGAAGCTGACCAGGGCTCTAAGCCGTGGTGCTCAGATCAAGCTCTGGTGTGAGCAGGGGTAGCAGGCATGAGGTCTGTTCTCTGGAAACAGATGATTGAGGGAGAAGGGTTGTCCTGGAGGCAGGAAGAGCACCTGTGTTCCAGATGGGCAGAAACAGTGCCAAAGGAAATTTCAAGGACAAAGATTTTGGTTCCGTCCAGTCTAGCAAATGCTCCAGATATTGAAGATGTTTAAGCAGAACTCATTAGGCATGTTGTTAAGGATCACAGTCAGATGGACTGTGAGGTCCTTTTAGGCTGGAGGTCAGCATCCTGTGTCTGGAGTTCCCTACTTGTGAATATCCAGAGCAGATGTCCTGGTCTGAAGGGCAGCCATTGGGATCCATGGTGCCATGATCTGGGAACTCCAGGATTGTTTTGATTTGGATAGGAGTGGATGAAGTGGCACAGCTCTCCATTTCCCACTTGAACAAGGACTGCGGGGTGAGGCGAATGGAAATCAATAATGGGACCTTGTTCCTCTCACGCATCTGAAGAGCTGTTATCTGTGGATCTGGATGGAATTTGTTGGCAGGGGCATTGTCTGTACCGTATTCATCCCTGAAAGACTTTCAGCCATCTGAGTCTGGGTGGGCTTACCAAGGCGAAAGGAAGCAATGAGTCAAAGATCATTGGTTTGAAAGAATCAGTTCCCTTATTTTATACCTGGAAACTAAAGACCAGCAAAGAAAGTGGACTTGCTTAAAGCCATACAGCCATGTGGGAAGTCACATCAGAACTGCTGGAGCCAGAGTGCTCTGGCTCCTGGGCCACAGGTTTCTCCCAGGACAGTTTCAACATAGTTATTCAGTAAATTTGAGCCTGCCTTTTGGTTGCCACATATATTACGTCAGGGGGCTAAGGGATTTTGCTCAGATGATTCATGTTGACAGTCTACATTGTCCCAGTGATCCCCAGGACAGGTTTAAAACTCAAGTGTGCACATAGGTGTGCACAAACCATACACACACACACACACCCCACATCACACCAAATCCACTGGCATATCAGGACTTCTTAAAACTTCAGGATTTACATTTCAGTAATGTAAGGGATAGGCATTTTTCCAGGGATGGAATCCCCCATGCTCAGATAATGGTTTTGGCTAGGAGTTTTCCTTTGGCTAAACTGCCTCAGGGGGAATCTGTTATTCTACACATTATGTGATGAATGCACCTGGAATAAAAATACTGCTTACCTTCCTCTCTGGGATGTAGCAGAAGGTGTGAATTACTGTGAAGTAATTAAGCTCTTAGAAGGCTCCTGCCTGAGAGAGCCCAGTATTATTGAAGTTCCTTTCCTTCCTCAAGGCCTGGTTTAACTGTGTCCCTTTGCTCCGGGCAGGGCCCAGGTGGATGGGCCGTATTCCTGGCCTGTAAGCCATACTTGAGTTTTGCACTGATTTACATGTTTATACTGTGATCTTGGTTCCAAACATAGAATTAACAGCTTGTTCTTCTTGAATGTGCCTAATCCTTGTCAATTTTAATTCACATACTTGTTCTTAGTGTTGTGTGTGTGTGAAAATCTGTGTTTAATTAAGAAATCATAAATAGAGTAAGAACATTTTAGTGCCATTGAAGAAATGCTCTCATGATTTCTAATAAATATTTATTTTGCCTTGCTATGATTGTAGTTTATCTTTTATCTTACGTATGCTACTATGAAGTCCAACTAGGAATCTTAGAGTGTTGCTTAATCTAAGGCAAAAGGAAAGACCTGAAATACTGGTCTCAACTCAGGGACAGAGTCAGCACACTGTGAGAGAGGTCACCTTTGAACAGCGTTTACATCTCACAGTGTATTGATGTCCAGTACTCTAGCTGAACCATGCAACAACTCTAGAACCAGTTTGAGTAAAGAGGGACTAAGGGAGTTGAAATGACATGCCCAAAGTATCACAGCCAGAAAATGTCAGCGGTTCAGGCTTTCATGACCCCCAAGCAGTGCTCTGTCTACCATGTCCTGCTGCCTATCAATTTATTTAGTGTGGCTATAAAACCATGGCTCCACGTAGAGATCAGAAAGTATAAATCCCTTCTGTCCACTTCACAGGACCTTTGTGAGGAGGTACTGATATTACTGTCATTACTGGCCAACTCATATGTAAAGTCATTTGTAAAATTTTCTTGTTATTTCATAAGGATGGCAGTTTTTAACTTGAATGCCAAGACACTGCTGTGTCTTGATGGGTTGCAGAACTTGCAAACAATTTATTAATCAGTGATCAGCTGCATTTGGGTGGATTATAACTTAATCGAAATAACTTCTAGAGCAGCATCCTTCACTGGGATGTGTCTTCTTGAATGGCAAAGAAATGGGAATTGTATGTAATCTACATCCTAACTCAAATAAGCTTCAGTTTCTAATCTAGGAATGTGCTGTCCATGGGAATGTTCTGGGTGGACTGATAGAAAAAGGGTGGAAACCCCGCTTAATAGGATATATTCTGGGAGTGGGATGTCTAGGTCAATGGATAGGAACAGTTTTATGGTTCTCAACATTGTACAAAGTTACCTTCCAAAAGGTGTTTTGCAACTTAAGCCTTTAGGATGATATATTTCCTATTTATAAAGCTTTTCCTGTCACACTGGTTTTCTTAATAACACAGTGTTATAGGTTTGATGAGTGTTATATCCCCATTTAACAAGTGGAGAAACGGAGACTTGGAGAGACATGGAATGATACGTAAAGGTCACAGTGTTTTTTCTTGGGCCATGGGTCCAGGTTCTCTGAGGTTTACTAGTTAGTGCTAGTCCGTCGTGCTAGCCTAGCCTGGGTCACATTTAAGAATACGTCTCATCCAGGTAAAGGGAGTGTGTGGATGGGAGGGGTTTCTAGAAGAGGGAGCAATGTGGGCAAAGACCTTAAGGAGCTAGGGAGCCTGATGCAGCTGAGGCTGGAGGAATCTGTGGGGCCAAACTGTGGGGAACAAAGGGACAAGTGACATGAAATAGGGCTGGAGAGGTAGGCAGAGGCCAGAGCACATAGGACATGTTCAGCTTTCATATCAAGCTGAGAGGAAGCTACTAAAAGACTTTACAGAGAGGAATGATGAAATCTGAACATTCCTCTGTTTTTGCGATGGGGCTGCAGGCTTAAAAGGGTATGTGTTCTCCCCGCCATCCTGTGGGACACGGTAATGTCTGAAGAGTGTACAATGAAGTGGATTCCAATTGAGAGTGATGGGCATACTCGGGGAGTGGCTGGGAGAGAAGGAAAGAAGGCCAGGACCTTGGTGGGATATGCAGACACTTCAGTAGAGAAGGGATGTTTAAGCGCACTCAGGCGACTAAACGCTACTGGGCACTTAGAGATTGCAGACACCGGCAGAGCTATCGGTAATGTCTTCAAGATGGGATGAAAGCAGAGGGGCAGAGGGGCGGGCCAGAAAGCCTTTAAGATGAAGGAAGAGGAGGAATTAGCTAGAGCGAGGGCCGACGGGGGTGAGGGGTAGAGGAAGGAGGGAGAGAATTCTGAGTGCAAGGACCCGTCTGTGTGAGGGCGGACAGGAACAGAACAGTGTGAAACGGGCTAGAACAGAGAGGACCTGAAAGACAAAGCCTCTAGAGAGGTTGTGGGGGAGAGAACAATACATCATAAAAGGCCTCTTGTATTAGGAATCTGAACGTGAATAACTTGTTATTCTGTGTTGGGCACTGTGCTGCGTACTTGTCTGTATCAGCTCACTTATCCTCTATAATAATTCCGAGAGAGGGACACTATTATGATCACCCCCATTTTACAAATGCAAAAACCGAGTGCGCAGACTGTTAGAAATAATCAAAACAGAACAAAACTGAAAGTGGCTAAAACCAAACAGCACTATGCTCCAGATTTTTAAAAAATCACATTGAATTTAGGAACTCTGAATTCAGTAAATACTGAGTCAGAATAAATAAGACTTTGCATTGGTAAAATTTTATAGGTGACTAAAATTTGGTGGAAGAATAAAAGGACTCTGGTCAACATTTACATCTGGAAAAAAATGACCCAGAAAAACTGGACTCGGACATAAAACAGAAGGCATTTTCACTGTGGGGGAAGGAAGATTGGTAAAACTTATGTATGAAAGCTCGTTGATAAATTGAATTTTTACTTCAGAATTCAGAAGGAAGAGAGTTTATTTCAATACAAAATCATTTTGGCAAAGTACAAAAATATTGGTGCTGAAAAATTTAGAAACAGTTTACTTGCACTTCATAAAACACTGAATATGAAACTGAAATTGGCTTAATGGGGTTTGCTCTGGAAGAATGAGATATCTTTGTTTCCAATAATATTAGTATGATTTTGGTACATATATTTGAAACCATAAACATGGGTTCATTTGGGTCCAAATCATAGGATAAAAACTCTTTTTAACTTGGCTGTGGGGGCCTAAGAGAGGAGACAGGCGCGGTTCCTGCAGGGGCTGGAGGGAGAGGGACAACTTTGAGGAGAAAAATCAAGAGAGGAGAGGGATTTGGGCACTTCAGTCATGGGCGCTTTCTTGAAAGAACGCATTTGATCAGAGACATGAAGTTGGGTCACATTTCCACTAGGGCCCACTGCCCTCTGCTATTTCTGTCTTCACCACCTATGCTGTAGGAGCCCAAAGACTTCCTCACGTGTTGGCTGGGGACAAAGGCAAGTGCATTCCTTCAAACTGAGAAGGGACAGTTGGAGGACTATGCCTCTTCCAGATTTTCCCAAGTTGGGAAGGGATGTTAGCTTCCCAAGGGGCTTGTGAGATGTCTGGAGGAGGCTCCCCACTCCCGGAGGTCAGCGCGGAACACGCGACCATGTGAGAGCAGCGATGCTGTGTGGGGGTTACTGTCTTGCTGTGGACAGAGGTCCATTCAGTTTCTAATCAGCCCTCATTTCTTGTTCACATTTCATCTTCAAAAGAGCAATTAAAAATCTCCTATAGATATCACAACTATTGGTAAACTTTACAGATGGGATACTTAATATATTATCATTAATTCAAATGTGAAAAATTTAAAAATAGCCAAGTCTGCATCATTAGTTTCTAGTAGCATTTCTACATTACTTGAAAACACATTTAATTCTATGTTCAAATTAATAACTTTTTAAGAAAATACCCATTTCAATTTTGAAATGTGAATTTAAAGGTGCTTTTATTCAGAATCTTAAACTATCCAAGTGTAATATATAAGGAGCTATGCAGAAATAAGAAATGCACCTCTTGGAATAAGCTACCTATGCAATATGATACTTTTAAAGATACTCATCATTCATTCATTCAGAAAATTTGCCTCAATGCCCACTGTGTGGAAGGCACTGGACCTAGGTGCTACAGGTATGAAGCTGAAGAAGGCACGATCCTGCCCTTCAAGAGCTTACAGACTGGTAGAGATACTGTACACAGGGGGTTAGAAGTGATTCCTAATGTAAAGAGGAGCGAATACTCTTTGCACTGAGTGTTAGTTTGGTTGTCTTTGCGAAAGCTTCTCTTTTTTCATAATATGCAGCTTCATTTACAAACACTGGGTACACAGTATCGTCTCCGCCCAACGGAATTATCTGTCCATCAAGAGTTAAAAACACAGGATCCCCAGGGTGCAGCGGTTTCCAGTCTTGATCCTCTCAGGAAACAATTAAAATAACATAAGTTACATTTGATTTTTTCCCTTGTTTTTAAAGGTCTAAGCTGGGCTCTAGACAGCTAACAGATTGCAGCACCGTATAAATAAGGAGATACCGGACAGATGTGTTAGGAAGCACACCATGGTCTCACTAAACTGAGGCCGAACCATTACTTTGGGCTGCAGTTTTAGGAGTTCGCATTTAATTTTTAGAACTGATACATATAATTAGAGTTTGCCTCAATACCAAGTTTGCCTTGAATGCTGCCAAGGAGATTTAGAGTATGAAAGGACAGAAATAACATGTGTCTCTCTAAGTGTATATTCTACCTGTTCAGCAAAATTTAGGAAATACCATTAAGACCCTTCAGTATGCTGGGCATTATACTGCTGGGGATGTGAAAATGGTACCATTGTGCCTGCCTGCGAAAGGATTCTACTTGGATGGGCTTCAAGCATAGACAGTGGGGGTGGGCTGGGCAAATCTAGGATAAGGTGAGTGTATTCCATGGTAAAAACTGAGTTATCTGAAATGTCCCACCCCAGGGATCTGGACCTCTGAGCCCTCAAACCCCAATGCTGTCACACCACAGGGACCCTAAACCAGTTCTTCCCAAACTTGAACATGTTTGCAGGTGGTGTTTGGATTTTGTTAAAATGCAGATTTGGATTCTATGGGTTTGGGGCAGAGCCCATGAGTCTGCACTTCTAACATCTCCCAGCAGCACATGCGAGTTTAGTAGAAAAGCACAATTTCATTCCCCACTGCAAACTTGCTAAATCGAAATCTTCATGTTAACAAATCTCCAGATATTTACATGCACAACATTAAAGATTGGGAAGCACTGCATTATGGCAATTTTCTCAACCACGACTGCACATTATAATCACCTGGGATGTTTACAAAATATAGATGAGGAGAAGGGCTGCCTGTACCACAGATACATAAAACTACAATTTCAAGGGTGGGGCTCAGGTGCCATTAATTTAAAAACATTTATTTCAAAATCTACAGAGAGTAAAACTTACTCATTTTTATGCACTGTTCTATGTGTTGGGATATATACAGTAGAGAGTCAGGTTAGCACAGAATGTGGAATGAAGGTGCATGATTCCATCACACCCTTCCCTCGCTGCACTATTTAGAGTTCCCTGTTGGCTGGTTTTGTTTTTCAAAGCCCCAGGTGACTCTGTAGGACAGCATGTGAAAAGCTGCTCTGGACCTGTGATTTGCAGCCAGAGATGTGCCTCTGGAACAAGTGACACAGCTGCTTTGCCACACCTGCAAGTGATGCTAAGGTCAGGCAGGGCTACCCAGACTGGAGCCAGGGGAAAATCACCTGGTGAGCCTAACTGATTTCTGGTGCCCACCTTGATGAATTAAATCAGAATCTCTGAGGATGGGACCTGGGAATCAAGATTTTTCAAAGCTCCTCTACTGTGACCTAAGTTTTGTTTTGTTTAAGATTTTATTTATTTATTTGACAGAGAGAGAAAGCACTGCGGAAGCAGCAGGCAGAGGGAGAAGCAGACTCCCAACTGAGCAGGGAACCTGACATGGAACTCGATCCCAGAAGTCTGAGATCATGACCTTAGCCGAAGGCAGAGACGCTCAACCCACTGGGTCACCCAGGAACGCCTCCTGTGGTCTAAGTTTGAGAAGCACTGTGTTGATGCTTTTGTAATGGGCTCCCAGCATTTGGGGGTACACACTTGAGGTCACTCCAGTGAACATCCTGATTAAGAACCATCACTCTTAGCATAAAACCTGGACTGTGTCTCTGGCTCCAGGACCTACTGTCCTCACTGTTCACCCCCTACTCTACACCGACACTGGTCTTCCAGGTCCTCAAACACTCCAAGTTTCTTCCAGCCCCAGGGCCTTTGGACTTGTTTTTCACGTGGTTGACTTCTCATGGTCCAGGATCCAGCTTCAATGCCGTCATCTCAGAGATGGCTCTTTCAGACCATTTCATCTAATAGGAACCATCTGCTAGCCTCTATTATTCTGTTTGTTTCTTTTATAGTACTCATTACAATTTGAACTGAACTGGTTTATGTATTGTTTACTTATTCATGGTGTGTTTTCCCTTGCTTGGTATGGAAGCTCCATGGGGGACTTTGTCTATCTTGAATCTCAGGGCCCAGAATAGGCTTAGTCATTCAAATATATTTTCTGCAATAACTAATGAATCACTTTTCCTTGTAGGATACAGAGCCATCAGAGAACAACTCTAACCTTCCTTTCAACACCTACCACTAACCCTGTTTGTCTGCCTCACTTCTCGGCCTCCCCATGATGATTTTTGTACTATTCAAGGATCCCCGAGGAATAAAAGTTCTTTAAAAATTCCTGTGTTGTAGTCAGTTAGGACATCAACATCTTGGCCTCTGTTTCTGGACTTGCTATTTTTGTTATCTGTAGGACTTCCTCTTTCTCCCTCACTCTTTATTTTTCTTTCCTTTAAATCACTGGCCAAGGTTCCTTCTGCTGTCTACCTGGATCACACAAAGGCTCTCAGCACAATTTGTTCCAATTATTTGTATTTTGGGGCAGGCTACTTTTTTAAGTTGTAAGTCTGCATGACTAGTATTAGGGTCATTAAATGGGAATCTGAACTGGATCAGTGGTTCTCCACTTGATTACTCAGGCCAATAAGATCAGATTATCTGAGTGGGATCCTGGCATCATTATTTTTCAAAAGCTCTCTAGGCAATGTGTAGCCAGAGCTGAAAGCCCCACATTAGATAATCCACCAGGTCTCTTCCATCTCTGATGTCTAAGGGTGAGTAGGGTACTCACAATGGGAATGGAAGTTTTAGCTTTTTGGAATCTTTTTTCCTCCTTTTTTCTACCTTTTTCTTGCCTTTCCCAGCTTTCAACTCTCTAAAGAGCCTTTTCTTCCCCCTTAACTATGCCATAATTGATCAAGCCAGACAAGGAACAGATACTAGGGTTCTGAGGAGAGTGAAGAATGTGGCCGAAAACATTGCGAAGGAAGAAATTTGAATGCTTTGCTCTAACTTATTCAGTACGGAGTGCAGGGAGGTGGCAGCAATGTGATCAAACTGCAAAGAACATTAGTTCTAGATCTGCCACAGAGAGCTACAGACTGTGGGGAAGATCTAACTTCTGAGCCTCTGTTTTCTTTAAAAAAATTTTTTTTGAATGTAGTTGACACACAGTGTTACACTAGTTTTAGGAGCACAGCATAGTTTATACTTTATACTATGCTCACCCCAAGCGTAGCTACTATCTGTCAGAGTACAATGCTATTACAATAGCATCGACCATATTCCCTGTGTTCTGCCTTTTACCCTGTGACTTATCCATTCCATAAGTGGAAGGCTGTGTGAACCTGTTTTCTTAATTTAAAACAGATACACTGATTCCTGCCCATTGCACTTGGGCAGGAATTTCACCTTCCCTGAGAGGCCTTGCCTGACCCCTTCCTCCCTACATCATTATTCGGTTATAGCATCTGGTTATCTTGATTTCTAAACCACAGTTTAGCATTTAGTATATCTGGTTTGTAAATACCACAAAAGTATTTGTGTACCCCCAGAGCCAGCATGGATCTACTCAGTAAATATGTACTGAATGAACGTTTGACTACCCTACCTATACTGTAGGGTTTTTGAGAACAGTATGTAAAATGGTTTATAAACTATAAAGTTCTATCGGAAGGTGGAGCATCATTATTTTGAATCCTTTAAAGAAACAGCAAATGTTACCTGCAGATTAGGGTGGATAATAGCAGCAATATCTCCATTTTCATTCCTGGGATAATCAACTTTCTCCATTATTTTATAGACTTCAATAGCACATGGAGGAAATTCTTTCCCTATGGTGAAAACAATATGTATATTTGGTGACTAAAAATGCCTCTTTTTTTTTTTTTTAAGATTTTATTTATTTATTTGACAGACAGAGATCACAAGTAGGCAGGCAGGCAGAGAGTGGAGGAAGTAGGCTCCCCGCTGAGCAGGGAGCCTGATGCAGGTCTTGATCCCATGACCCTGGGATCATGACCTGAGCGGAAGGCAGAGGCTTTAACCCACTGAGCCCCCTGCCGCCGCCTAAAAATGCCTCTTGAAAAAAAAGGAAGTTAACACTTTAAGGGAAAAACAACAACAACCAAAAAATGAAGACAGTTACAAGAACCTACCATTTTAGTTAAGGATATTTATAAACAACATCTGTCCAAAAGAAGTTCTCAAACTACTCCTATTGGTATATTGTCCATAAAGACACTAATGGATAGAAGTAGATGACAGGACTTGAGAAGCCAGTGTGGGAGAAAAAAGGCCTGGGATGGAAGTCAAGATACCCAGGCTTTAATCCAGCTGTGTAATCTTGAGCAAGAAACTTAACTTCTTGAGGCTCACTTTCTTCACCTGTCAGATGCAGATTTTCAATGATCTTATCTTGGAGGTTCCTTCCAGCTTTGACATTCTCTGATCCCACAACCTCAGGAGGACTTCCAGCAGGTCAGATGACTTCAGCATTGTGGCCCTTCTTTTAAATAGTACTGTGAGACATGGGGAAACAGGCAACCTACCAACAGTGGGGTCCTCTTTCCAAAGATGCAGCAACATCAAACAGCCCAGAAACTTGGAAAAGAAGTAGTGTACACATATACCAGGCAACCCTGAGTAAACAGGATGAAGTTTCATCCAACATAGGGCTCAGAGTGCACTATGGCTGCAACTCAAAGAAAAACCTTCTTTTGTCTTTAGAGCAGAAAGTGCAGCCAGGGTTGGAATGTGGTAACCTATGATCATTTCTGTATCAGTTAGTTTTTGCTGCTTAACACACTGCCCCAAACGCAATGGTGTCATACAAGGACCTTCAATTTAGTCATGACTCTGTGGGTTGTTTGAGCAGTTTGTCTGGTTTAGGCTGGCTTGCTGATGTGTTTGTGGCAAGCTGGCAGGTCAGCTGGGGGCTGGATGATCTAAGATGGTCTTACTCTCATGTCTGACATTCGACAGGCCTATTGGCTAGAGCTAGGGTGTCTGAGTCCTCTGCCTCATAATCTCCCATTATTTAAGAGCCTAGGCCAGGCTGATCCACATTCTGGCAAGGGGAGCAAGAGAGCACCCCAGAGGGCAAGTCCCTTTCAAATTTCTTCTGTGGCACAAAACATGTAAGATTCAGGAGGTAGGGAAATAGACTCCATTTCTTGGTAGAAGGATCTAAAAAAGCACATTGTAAGAACATGGACACAGAGAAGGAAAGAATTTGTGGCCATTTTTACAATCTACCCCACCTTTCAGGGGAAGATGGAAACTTATCAGGTGTCCTCTCTTTAAAGCAGAAGGTCCATTGGGAGTAAAGGAAAAAGTGATAGAAAATAAAGTAGCACGTTTTTGCTACTTTGAATCTCAGAGTCTGAAGGAGGCTCAAATGCCTAACTTCATCAGTGCTTGAGTATTCTCCATCTATTTCTGGCCCACTGGTGGTCATCTTAGTCTAGCTCAGACAGCTTCACAAAGTGTGGTCAGTGTTGTTAATTAGAAATTTATGTATGGGGCACCTGGGTGGCTCAGTGGGTTAAGCCGCTGCCTTCGGCTCGGGTCGTGATCTCAGGGTCCTGGGATCGAGTCCTGCATGGGGCTCTCTGCTCAGCAGGGAGTCGGCTTCCTCCTCTCTCTCTCTCTGCCTGCCTCTCTGCCTACTTGTAATCTCTCTCTGTCAAATAAATAAATAAAATCTTTAAAAGAAAAAAAAAAGAAATTTATGTATGTAGGTAACTCTATCCCCCTGATTCTACTCTGCCCTCAGTCACAGAAAACAAGTCTAATTGCTTTCCAATATAACACTTCTAAAACTCCAATATAAAGTCTTCTTTTGCTGATCTAAATATTCTTATTCACTACTCCTACATGGTCACATTCATGAGGTTTTATGTGAAGGTACTTTGTAAACTCAAGTTCTGTGTGTGTCTTGGGGATTACTCTTATTTTGGTTTTCAAACCTTTTAGCATTCTTAATTTACTCCTTGGCTAACCACTAATATGGACTCAGAATTTATTCACAGTTCCCCAAGTGGTGTTTATTCAATGCAGGAGAGAGACCATCACCTCCTGGATTTTTTTTTTTTAACATAAAAGCAAACTTTGTACCTGTAATGTATTTAACTTAAAGCATTTGCCTCAGACAATTGTTAAAGATTGTCAGGACTTTTTGGATCTACCTCCTGACCCCAAATATTTTCCTGAAAGCTTCCTGCCACCTTTCATTTATATATAAGCATGTCACATCTATCTTTATCCAACTTACTGACAATTTTGAGTAGCACAGGGTCAAGGACGGAGCTCTTCTGCACATTTCTAGAGATTTTTCTCTAGGTGGTTGGTTATCTCTTTGTCAGCATTCTTTGGGTAATTGTGCTCTTTCCGTGTTAGTTAAAAATCCACCAAACTAAAAAGTTATAGTGGTTTAACATTTCTGAACTGTAGAATCTTTTGCTCAAGTGAAATGTTACATGGCAGAGCAATCAGTCGAACGGCTCTGGAGCAGCTGTCCTTGAACTGTCCCGGAGCGACGGGGCGGCGAGGAGACTCCTAGCCCGGGAGTAGGATTCTGTGGACTCGGATTTGGAAACCATGCTTCTTCGCTCAGGTTTGTGGCCTTCTACCTGGTACATCATTTCTCAATGTACTGCAGTCCCACACTTATTACTGGAAGGGTGTCTTGTAAATTAGTGGTGACCTTCCCGATACCAGGTCCATTCAATGCTATTGACCCTGTCCTCAGACAAAGGTGGTAAAAATCTGATTTTCAGTCTTTATGACTTTGGAGTCAAAGGATTCCTAAGCAGAAAAGAAATTCCTGTGATTGAAGTAGGGTGCACAATCTGACATTAAGGCATTATATCCCCCACGACACTGAACTATTCTCCAGGCTTGTCACTATAATGACCAACTCCACAA
>NC_081572.1:49534718-49540204 GCF_022355385.1 Mustela nigripes | reverse complement strand
CACTGAACTATTCTCCAGGCTTGTCACTATAATGACCAACTCCACAACAGTTTCAATTCAGCCTTCTGGAATAGTTATTTCCATAGGATTTTCTCTCTCTTTCTTTTAGGAATATTTAAAAATTAAAATTTTTTTTTTAAGATTTTATTTATTTATTTGACAGACAGAGATCATAAGTAGGCAGAGAGGCAGGCAGAGAGAGGGGGGTGGGAGGCAGGCACCCCGCCAAGCAGAGAGCCTGATGCAGGGCTCGATCCCAGGACCCTGGGATCATGACCTGAGCTGAAGGCAGAGGCTTTAACCCACTGAGCCACCCCGGTGCCCCAAAAGTTTTTAAAATTTTATTAAGTTTTTAAAATTTTAATTCCAGTAAAATTAATATACAGTGTTATATTAGTTTCAGGTCTCTTGGGTTTTAATTATACTTTATTTTTATATTTTAAAGAAAATCAGAGAGGGAGACAAGGCATGAGAGATTCCTGACTCCTTCCAGGAAACAAACCTAGGGCTGCAGAAGGGAGGGGAGTGAAGGGTTGGGATAACTGGTGAACACTACATTAAAAACTAATGATGTACTATATGTTTGCTAACTGAACTTAAATTAAAAAAATATTCTTTTGAAAGAAAAAAATTATTTTTAAGTAATTTTAGTAACTCATAAGACTTATTTTTGCTGCAGTTTTAGGTTTACCAAATAAATTAGCAGATAGTGGAGTTCCATATATCACCCCACCACCAGCCCCATTTAATTATTTTTTAATTACACAAATAATAAATGAATGCATCATTCACCTTGAAAACAATAAAAACAAAATTAATCTGTTTTTTTACTCCCCTCCCCAATAATCATGGTTATCAGTTTACTGTATTTTCCTCTAGAACTTTTCCTGTGTATTAAGATATATGTGTAGGTGTATTTTAACAAGCATTTATTACTATTATTATTATTCTAAACAAATTATTATTATTCTAAACAAATATTACTACTACTATTATTATTCTAAACAAATTCTATACTGCATGCTTTGGTCTGTAGCTTCTTTTCTATAATTGACAATATATTTTGAAGATCTTTCCACATTAGTTTATTTAATTGTTCACCAATGGATCGACATTCAGGTCATTTCTATGTTTTGCTGTTACTATGACACTGATACCTACCCTTGTGTATGTCGTATTGGGTGTGCATGTGTTTGTGTTTCTTTGAGATATGGAAATGCTGGATCACAGGATTTGTGTATTTTAAAAAGTGGATACTGTAAAAATTATCTCCAAAGTGCCCTTACCAATTTAAACCAGCAGGGATGAGAGCATCCTCTTTTCGTATACACTTACCAACAGTTAGTATTATCAGATTTTAATAATTTTTTCACTTTAATGGGAGAAAATGGTTTCTCATTTTAATTTGCATTTTTCTGATAACTAGTAATATTAGACATCTTTTTATATGTTTACTGGACATTTTAATTAGTATTTGCTTTTTAAACTGGAAATTAGGAAATGAGGATTTTATTTGGAGAGCTTTATTTAGTAGCTGCTTTTCTTAACTGTCTACCTGGTCACTGAAGAATGGCTGAAGTGAATAACATTTTTAAAAATCATCTACTACCATGGGCATGGTAAATTTGACAATTGCTGTTTCAGTGTTCAGTGGTTAAGTCACTGTGTGCTCATTTCAGCTCCCTTTTCTGATTTCTTTACACACGCGCACACACACACTAACAAGGAAACAGTTCCTATCTCTTGCTTACCTTCATTGAAATTATGTATAAAATCAAGAGCATGTTTAAGCATTTTTCTCATTTGATCCAAAATATCCGCTCTCAGAACCCCTTGAGGCTGGGGACCAACTTCTATACCTCGGTACAAAAGGGGAAATAGTCATATTTATACAAAGAGTATTACAACACATTATAAAATTGATCATTTTAATGTATAAAGACCTATAATCCCATCATTAAAATTATTAAAAAGATAGACCATGTAGCATCATGGAAAATATTTGAGACAATGTTAGGCAAAAAATAAAAGCAGAACATCTGCATGTACATGCTATAAGCATAATGAATCAAGACTGGGAAAAAACATGGAAAAATATCAAAGAGTTATATTAGAATAGTAAAATCCTGGGGTCAATTTTCTTCAAATTTCCTTCAATATTGTCAAAATGCTTAAATATCATAACCTAGTAAACAGAGTAGGGAAATTTATATTGACAAAATAGTAAGTGGCCACAAAGAGAAACTGTCATAGACCAAATATTTAGTTTTGACTGGAGGAAAGTCACCTATTTAAGTCACAGAACTCTAGAGCCATGGATGTAAGTCAACATGACAATCTATGTGACCCTAGAGCAACATTCTTACTTACCTTTACATAACAGCCCATCCTGACATGATAGTGCGACAGTTTTAGTTTTCCTTAGAATAAATTTGTATTTATTTTTCACTCCTAGCCAATCCAATCTTTTTTTTTTTTTTAAAGATCTTATTTATTTGACAGAGAGAGATCACAAGTAGGCAGAGCAGCAGGCAGGAGAGAAGGGGAAACAGGCTCCCTGCTGAGCAGAGAGCCCTATGCGGGGCTTGATCCCAGGACCCTGATATCATGACCTGAGTCAAAGTCAGAGGCTTAGCCCACTGAGACACCCAGGTGCCCCGAGTGCCAATCCAATCTTACACCAAATACCTAGTCACTTCCCTCCTGTTCCCTCCAATCCCTATAGTTATCCCTCCAACACAATTACTCCTCCAGTTCTTACCTCCTCCACTTTTAAACCATTTACCAAGTATAATATCATCCATTCTCTTCCAGATGATTCATATGTATTCATATACATTCTTTTTCACCCATTCTGTTTTCACTCACTTCTCTCATTTCTTGATTCACACAATCTTGCTATATTTGATCTACATTTTTAAAGAATTTTATTTATTTGAGAGGGAGAAGCAGGCTCCCCGCCAAGCAAGGACTCCCCCCTCTGACACCCCCATGTGGGACTTGATCCCAGAACCCTGGGATCATGACCTGAGCTGAAGGCCGAGGCTTAACCCACTGAGCCATGCAGGTGTCCTGATCAACATTTTTTATTTGTTGTGCTTAGCTTTCTTTCTTTCTTTCTTTTTTTTTTTTTTAAGATTTTATTTATTTATTTGAGAGAGAGACAGAGAGAGAGAGAGATATCACAATTAGGCAGCGAGGCAGGCAGAGAGAGAGGGGGAAGCATGCTCCCCACTGAGCAGAGACCAGATGTGGAGCTCTATCCCTGGACCCTGAGCTCATGACCTGAGTCGAAAGCAGAGGCTTAACCCACTGAGCCACCCAGGCGCCCCTATGCTTAGCTTCCTTGTATACACGTTTGGACATATATTTAAGTCTGTGGTATAAGTGTGGCCAAGGTAAGCATCTTGTGTATAAATGATTTGTACAGATGTATGAAAACATGTTCAAGGACATGTCTACATCTGTGCTATTGAAGACATTGTTGGCTGCCCATCCAAAAGCCATTCTACCTCCTTCCATTAACAGAGTCCTAATTTTGGTTGGGTGTCCAATCTTCCAGGTAAGGGAACTTTTCTCCAGCTCAGGTGTAAATGTGGAATAATATAACTCATTAGAGTACTCCCATTACCCTAGTGACTGATTTAAGAATGGATATGTGACCCAGTTCTAACCAAGTGATTATAATAGAAGGTCTGCAGGGGAGTTCCTAAGAATTTTCTTTCACTCACTAGATATTACCTTGTTGGCATATGATGCTTAAAATTACAGTGGACATCTTGTGGCCATGGGGCTGCTAAAAAAATGCTAACAATGATAGACTTCTTAGTCTAGAAGAACCTAGCCCCTCATGATGCTGTTGAGCTGTTACATAAAATAATACATTTATCTTATTGCTTAAGCCATTTGAGCTTCTTGCAGCCAAAAAATATTCTACATTTCCTTGTTCTGGGGGAGATGGGGGGAGATGGAAGGTGTGGTGTGGGACAGTCCTATGTGGAGAGAAGATACGATGGTTAGGAGTGGGTATTTGACCCAGAAGTCAGTTATTGACAGTTTTTTCCCTTTCTGATTTTGAGTGGAAGATAATAGGGCAGCCTTATTTTCTAAACCAGCAATTAACCTTGGCACAAGATCCTGTGTCAGAGAAGAATGTTTAGATTTGTAGAAAACGGCCATGGCATAGTCCTGAGTGGAGCTGAAGAAGTAATGGTCATAAAATTAAATCTTCTGAGTCTCTAATGAGGCCATGGTCGACCTGGGACAGTTAGTAGAAAATTCTGTTTAATTTCTCTTCTGTGTGTGTGCGTGCGTGCACGCATGCCCATGCACACATGATAGGCAGAGATACAGACAAAAATGAAGAAGATTCTAGGAATGAGCTTAAGGCTGGCTGAAGCAAACGGCCTTTTTCTGGAATAAAGTTTATCTGGAATCATCCTGCCATTTTTTAGGTGCCTTGGCAAAAGAATGCAAAAGGAGTCCTTGTAGAAGGTCAATAGAAGCTAAAGCAAATTTCTATGAGCAGAAGTTATAGGTGTATTATAAAATGTTGAGGGGCACCTGGGTGGCTCAGTCAGTTAAGGGGCTGCCTTCAGCTCAAGTCACGAACCCAGGATCCTGGGATCGAGCCCCCACATCTGGCTCCCAGCTCAGCGGGGAGTCTGCTTCTCCTCTCCTTCTCTCTCTCCCCCCTTGCTTATGATCTTCCCCCCAATAAATAAATAAATAAAATCTTAGAAAAAATAAAATAAAATGTTGAGTTTCAGATAGTTTTTCCTCTGATCTTAAGTGGTTTTTTTTCCCCCTCAATGTGTGGATGACATAAAAATATTCCAAATAGCAAAATTGCAGGGAGAACATACGGTATTTCTAACTATTTATGATGATCTTAATACTCTGTCATATTAAAATGTTTGAAAGATTTGGTTTTATTTTTTAGGACCAAACATACTGGTAGATATTTGTTCTAGCTAAGAACAGCATTGGCCCACAAACATCACAAACCAGGACTGCTTTTTCAAAGTGTGGAAATCTTTTGATTTATTTGGTGTCCTAGAGAAATAGGCTCTCTATCCTTTATTGTTAAGCATTTTGTTTGTTTCAAATAATTACCTATACTTGGATACTGAGCCTGCCCCAGGAGATCCCTGATTTTACACCAAATTATCAACAACTGAATAACGAGGATGACTTTAAATTTGCTTATATTGTTTGACAACTTGTTTTTAAGTTAAATTACTCTTGTTTAAAACCATCTGAGAACTAACAAAAAAGGATTTTAAGTTGTGATAGCAATTTTAAAGATTGTAGTATATCTGCAAACAACTACGTTAGTAGGTCACTCAGGAAGAGAGTTGAATACAGAAAAAAGAGACTGAGTATGCAAACCTCCATGTTGGAAATTGCTAGAAGGCAAAGATGAATTCACAGCCAAGTAACATTAAGGTCAAACAAATGAATGGATAGCAAACAGTTTATGGGAG
>NC_081572.1:49435503-49534218 GCF_022355385.1 Mustela nigripes | reverse complement strand
GATGCTTAATGTCACTCACTATTAGGGAAATCCAAATCAAAAATACAGTGAACTATCACCTCACACCTGTCAGAAGGGCTAAAAATCAGCAACGCAAGAAACAACAAGAGTTGACAAGGATGCGGAGAAAAAGGAAGCCTCTTGCACTCTTGGTGGAAAACAGTATGGAGTTTTTCTCAAAAAGTTAAAAGGGGAACTGTCCTATGATCCAATGCTTGCACGGCTATTTACCTCCCAAAATACAAAAGCACTAATTCAAAGGGACAAAGAGATACACATCCCTATGTTTATAGCAGCATATTTACAATAACCAAATGATGGAAGCAGCTCAATTGTCCATCAGTAGATGAATGGATAAAAAAATATGGTAAATATATATACACAGTGGAATATTTTTCAGCCTCTTAACTACAGAGAACTGATGGTTACCAGAGGGGAAGTGAGCAGGAGGATGGGTGAAATAGTTGATGGAGATTAAAAGGTTGTAATGAGCCCTGGGTGATGTATTGAATTGTTAAATCATTATATTGTACACCCGAAGTTAATATAACAGTCTATGTTAACTATACTGAAATTAGAATAAAAACTTAATACATAAAAAATATTAACAGAAAATCCATGAAGATCTCAGGAAACAAACTGGGGGTTTATGGAGTGGAGGGGCATGGGAGGGATGAGTGGCTGGGTGATGTACGTTGGAGAGGGTGAGTTGTGTAAGACTGTGAATTGTGTAAGACTGTGGTGCACCCTGTGAATTGTGTAAGACTGATGAATCACAGACCTGTACCCCTGAAACAAACAAAACATTATATGTTAATGAAAAAAAGAAAATTCATGAAGAATAAACAGTATGAAAAGATGTTTGACTTCAGTGATAACCAGGAAAAAGAAAATTGAAAAACTAACTATTGATAATTGAATGACCACATAATTGACAAATATACCAATGATTGAATTTCTATTTTATAGTGAAATGTGGAATAGAGATTTTAAGAGATCAAATCCTGTGTCATTACACCTATGACATTCAAAACAAAAGCTACAAGCTTAATTTCAAATTAGTTTGTTTTGTTTATACTCCATCAGTTACTCATATCTGTTCATATCTCATTCATTCATATTTATAGCACATATCAAACTCTCTCCCTTCTAATCATTACCCCCAGCCCCCCTCTTCCTCTTTCTTTCTCTCCTTTTCTTTCTTCTTCTTCTTTTTAAAATGGCTGATCCATGTTGAATCACTATATTGTACACCTGAAATTAATGTAACACTGTATGTTAAAAGAAATTAAAAACTTAAAAAATAAGTAAAATGGCTGATCTATTTAAGATAACTTTCAGTCATCAAGACAGCCACCAAATTCAGCATTTAGGGTCTCCTAGAAACAAGAACATTTTCATACATAATTACAATAGCATTATCACACCTGAGATATTAAACATTAATATACATATATTTAGTACAGTCTATATACAAATCTCTCCAATGATAAAAACTTGGTTTTGGTGGGGAGGGCACATGGGTGGCTCAGTCGTTAAGCATCTGCCTTGGCTCAGGTCCTGATCCCAGGCTCCTGGGATTGAGCTCTGCATCAGGCTCCCTGCTCAGCGGGAAGCCTGCTTCTCCTTCTCCCACTCCCCCTGTTTGTGTTCCCTCTCTCACTGTGTCTCTGTCAAATAAATAAACAAAATCTTTTTAAAAAATATTTGTCTTTTATTAGATGTTTGTTAACATATAATTCACATACTATACCATTTATCCATTTAAAGTATAAAATTAATTTTTATGTACTCATAATTGTGTAACCATCACCATAATCAGTTTTATTTATTTTTTTTAAAAGATTTTATTTATTTATCAGAGAGAGGGTGGGGAGAGAGCGAGCACAGGCACACAGAATGGCAGGCAGAGGCAGAGGGAGAAGCAGGCTCCCTGCTTAGCAAGGAGCCCGATGTGGGACTCCATCCCAGGACGCTGGGATCATGACCTGAGCCGAAGGCAGCTGCTTAACCAACTGAGCCACCCAGGCGTCCCACCATAATCAGTTTTAGAACAATTTCATAACCCCCCCCCCCAAAAAAAATCTCATTAACAATCACTACCCATTTTTCCCTAGCAATCACCACCTTACTTGGTGGATTTGCCTGTTCTTAATATTTCATATAAATCATATCATATAATATGTTGCTCTTGGGATTGGCTTCTTTTAATTGGCATAATGTTTTCAAGGTTTATCCATATTATGGTATGTAAGAATACTTTATTTCATTGCTGAAAAATATTCCACTGTCTGGATATACCACATTCTTTATCCAGTCATCAGTTGATGGTGGTTTCCACATTAGGGCTGTTGTGACTGATGCTGCTATGAACACTCATGTACAAGTATTTGTTAGTACTTCAGCTTTTTAGGTATATACTGTTGGGTCCCCAGTGTTGGGTCCCAACAGTAATGGGTCCATGATTAAAGGAGCGAGTCTGATACAAAGCGAAGGTCAAGCAAAGCTTTATTTCGCACCAAGCATCGAGAATCAAACTGTCCGGCGCGACCCCTCTCAGCCTCACAGACTAGCTTTTATAGAGCAAAGGCCATGTGGTTGAACCTGGCCACACACAGGTAGCTAATGAGATTGCAATACACAGAGAAAGCTGCACAGTCATGCTAGGTCACACACAGGTAGCCAATTGAACTATAATTCACCCCATAGTAGACGTTTGAACTAGCCTATCACCTTGGTGAGAACTGGTGCCCAAAAGCAGGGCCCACACTCCTTGGTAGCTAGGGAGACTGTATGTGCCCTTTACTGATTGGATGTCTCCAGCAGACCCGACTCATCCCTGCAAACAGGCTGTAATCTCCACCTGACCTGACCCACACTTGTATTTGGGCTTTGTTACCTGGGACTGGTTTCCCGGACTTGCTTTTAAGTAATTTCCCCTGGGGGGAGGACGGGGCAGGGTCAATTTAAGTTTTACTGCATAAACAACAAAATGGCTGTTCAACTGAGGTGGGGCCACTCTGGCTAAATAGGCCCTTACAATACCAAGGAGGGGAACTGCTGGATCATATGGCAGTTTAACATTTTGAGGAATCACCAAACTGTTATCACTCACCTTCCCTCCTTCCAATGACCCCTGTCTTCTGCCTGCTTTCTAGCACATGCGCTATACCTCAGCCACACTGAACTTCCTTTGCCTTTAAAAAGCTCCAGGCTCTCTCACCTCTGAGTTTTTCTATACGCTATTTCCTCTCTAGATACTTTCATTTTCTTTTCTGGAGAACTCCTCAGGTTCTGCTTAAACTTCATTAAAAAAAAAAAAGTCTTTTCTGACCTAATGGATAAGGTTAGGTGTCCTTAATATGCACTCTTTTTTTTTTTTTTTAAAGATTTTATTTATTTATTTAACAGAGAAAGATCACAAGTAGGCAGAGAGAAAGGGGGAGACAGGCTCCCCATGAAGCAGAGAGCCCGATGCAGGGCTCAATCCCAGGATCCTGAGATCGTGACCTGAGCTGAAAACAGAGGCTTTAACCCACTGAGCCACTCAGGGGCGTCCTTAATATGCACCCCTAACACATCTAGTATTTTCCCTATGATAATATTTTTGATGCTTGGCAGTAGCTTGTTTAGTTACTACGTCTGCCAACTATCTAGCTGGTCTTTGAGGGCAGGAACCATGTCTATCTTGGTTTTTCCCACAGTTGTGAGCTCAGCGCCTTGCACATGGTAGGTACCCAGTAAATATTTCTAGAAGAAATGCATTAATGAACTAATGGATTAAGGATTTCCTTGGTGAATCAATTGACGCAATGCTTGCTATCATGGGGCTTAAAGCCCACCTGAGAAGAAAAAGTTGGTATATGTGGAAGAAATCATTGGACAACACATAACAGTGGTGACCAAGTGCTACAGTATTTGACTCTGATAACTACTGTAGTGGACAGATATTGGCAGAAGGTAAAGAAGGGAGATACTAATGTGGGCTGTAATGGCTGGGGAAAGCTTTCTTGAGATCAGTCTTAGAGTAAGCCCAGAATTTTGTCTCAGGGTATGACTTACTCAGAAATGTGCAGGAGTAAGGGTGGATGGGAGGACTGGGCTTGTTAATAATGAGTTTCTTTGGGACCCAGGGATCCCAGGGGTCAGAGCATTATAGAAGACAGGAGTTGGAAGACAATGGCAGGGCCTCTAGCTGAAGGGGAAGTAACAAACAGGAGGCAGGCTCTGCCACACTAAGGCAAGCTGGGTAAGCTGAGAGGGGGTTCAGAGGAGGTAGTTACTCCAAAAAAATCCCCTTTAACAGATTAAATTAAGATTCCATAATTATACAGTGCAATTCTTGCAGGATGATTTAGAAGTCATCAGCCTCATTGTTTTCCTCTCTCAACAGCGATTCCTATCTCTGAGCATAACTGGGAATCATCAGAGCTATTAGTGGGAAAAAATAAATTGTATGTTTGTGGAGTACTTTATACTTTGCAAGTGCCAATCATTCCAAACCTGCAATTCTGCAAGGTAGGTAAGATTCATTAATGATGGAGCGTAAGGTTGGAGGAGTTCAACAATTTGCCAAGGTAAATGATGGAGTCTGATTCCTGTGGGCTCCTAAATGTTTTGCTTGGGGGTGAGGTAAACAGAGTGTAAAAGACCATTTTGGGAGCCCCCTTCCATGAAGCCAGTTTTCCTCACCCTCCATTGAGTTATCCTAGTATTAGTATCTTTGGCTAGGGATAGATTTAAGTCATAACTTCAGAGGAAATCCTCACTCTTTGGGTTCCAAATGTTTGTCCTTTCTGGGCCAGTAGTTTCTTCCACCCCATAATATCCCTTTCCACTTACTTTACTTGCACAGAGATGTTCTGCTCATGGATAGTGTGGGGGATAGAGATGAGGGTAGAGGCACTTGGGAAAATACAGCATCCTCATCACAGAACTTAATGATGGCAGTAGTAAATCTTACCAATGTCACACTTGGCCTTAACTTTCTTTGCCAGAATAAATTAGGTACAGTTGTGTTACTTTTGAGCCTATTGGGGAACAACAACAACAACAAAACACCCAAACTGACGTCTTGCCATTTGCAACAATGTGGATGGAACTAGAGGGTATTATGCTGAGCGAAATAAGTTAATCAGAAAAAGACAATTATCATATGATCTCACTGATACGAGGAATTTGAGAAAAAAGACAGAGGATCATAGGGGAAGGGAGGGAAAAATGAAACAAAACCAGAGAGGGAGACAAACCATAAGAGGCTCTTAATCTCGGGAAATAAACTGAGGGTTGCTGGAGGGAAGTGGGTGGGCAGGGGGATAGCTGGGTGAGGGACATTGGGGAGGGTATGTGATATGGTGAGAAAAAAAATTGTTTTTTAAATAAATTAAATTTTTAAAAAAGTTTCTTGGCCAGGTCATGGTACAGGTATGGGTGTAGTAAGGGGATCCCAGATTGACTGGCTCCAGGGCCCAGAACTTAAATGCACACTGGGGTCCTCCCAAATTCAGCTGCTTACCCTGCTGTCCATCTCATTCCTTCTCCCTTCTAACTCTTGCTTCTCTGACTGGTGTCCCTTGGGTCAATCAAGTCTTTTTTTTTTTTTTTTTTTTTTTAAGTTTTGAAAGAGAAAACAGACAAGATTTTCATGTGGGTTAGGAGAGTATTAATGGAGGTAACAAAGAAATTAAAGTGGAGGAGCCATTTTTCTGGTAGTTCAAGTGTTTGGAACTGGACCTGAAGTGCTGGGGCCTGGGTTCTAGTGCAACTGACGATGAGAGAACATCTAGTGCCTTCTAATCTGCAGCAACTGAGACCTTCGTGCCATTCTGCAGTTGGAGGAACCCCCCATGGTTCTCAATGGTTCCCAGGCTGTGACAGGTGCAGAACATGGGCTCAGATCAGTTTTGACTCATCACCTCCTTTGCCACACCACTGAGGTGGGTGGTTGAGGGGGTGTGTAAACTGGGTGGGCAAACAAATAGATGGGCTTTTCTTTGGAGTAGGAGTGCTGGGTGCAGTTTGGTGAGAAGGATGCAGGTGCTGATGGTTATAAGGTGGTAGAGCTCCACTTGGTTCTGCACACTCCTTGCTCCAGATAAAGCTGGTTGAGAGGCAGCTTGGGAGAATACACACACACACACGCACGCATACATACACACACATATTCACACTTTCATACAAATTATTCTTAATTTTAAAAAGGTAAAACAAAAGCAATGTGAAAATGGGAAACCAAACTGTTGTCTCAGAATTCATTCTCCTGGGCCTGCCCATTGATCCAAATCAGCGAGACCTGTTCTATGCCCTGTTCCTGGTCATGTATGTTACCACCGTCCTGGGGAACCTGCTCATCATCATCCTCATTCGCCTGGACTCCCACCTCCACACGCCCATGTATTTGCTTCTCAGCAATTTATCCTTCTCTGACCTCTGCTTCTCGTCTGTCACAATGCCCAAATTGCTGCAGAACATGCAGAGCCAAGTCCCATCCATCCCCTATGCTGGCTGCCTGACTCAGATGTACTTCTTCCTGCTTTTTGCAGACCTGGAGAGCTTCCTCCTGGTGGCCATGGCCTATGACCGCTATGTGGCCATCTGCTTCCCCCTGCACTACACCACCATCATGAGCCCCAAGCTCTGTCTCTCCCTGGTGGTGCTTTCCTGGCTGCTGACTACTTTTATCTCATTATTGCACACCCTGCTCATGGCTCGGCTGTCTTTCTGTGCTGATAATGTGATCCCTCACTTTTTCTGTGACATGTCAGCTCTGCTAAAGTTGGCCTGCTCTGACATTCAGATAAATGAAATGGTAATCTTTATTTTGGGAGGGCTCATCATTATTGTTCCATTTCTCTTGATCTCTTCATCCTATGCACGGATTTTGTCTTCCATCCTCAAGGTACCTTCCGCCAGGGGCATCCGCAAGACCTTCTCCACCTGTGGCTCCCACCTCTCTGTGGTGTCTCTCTTCTATGGGACAATCATTGGCCTGTATTTGTGCCCATCAGCTAATAATTCTACTGTTAAGGAGACTGTCATGGCTGTGATGTACACTGTTGTCACCCCCATGCTGAACCCCTTCATCTACAGCCTGAGAAATCAGGACATAAAGGGAGCCTTGGGAAGAGCCTTTTCAAAGTGGACAATACAGCTTTTTTGGGACAGAGACTCTAAAGATTAAAGTATGTTTTCAAACAGTAGATGTAATATCGACAATGAGTAGTGTCTGTAAAGTCTAGTGGTATCCATGCTAATTCAGCCCTAACAGCACCTCTTGGGTTTTTCCCACATGTCACTAGTGGTGGGTCTATTGTACCTCTTGGGTTTACCACAGTTTCTGGGGGTGATGTACAACAAGACCGACATGTAGTGGACACTTAGAAATTATGATTCAAATTTGAATAAATACCACTCTAACCTTAGTGTTTATTGCACAATAAGAAAATGTTCAGTAGTTCCTAATTCTCTAAGAAGTAAATCCAAATTTCTCAACCACTTCAGTGCTTTGCTTCTGACAAATATGTTTATTCCATGAAGAATATCTTCTAATTTATTATGTACATCCTGTTGTAATTTTTTACTATCCCAAGGATCATCATTTCTTCCCTTGTTGACCTATTCTGTACTTAATTTTCATTTCATGTCTTGATTCACCTTTTTAATGAACACATTCTAAAATTTCTTTTTCCTTTGATTTGTTCTATCACTTGTCAGTTAATGACAGATTACTTCTTTTGATAATATTTGTATTTTGGATGAGAATTTATTTTTTGAATTAAAATCATATGATAAGCAATGAACCATGTGATTCTGTTATGAATTGTTAATTTATAGGAACTACAATGGAAACTCACATATAGCCTAAGGCAGCACAAACAGTGACAGAGGGATTAGAATCTATTTATTACTCTCAGGTGGATTTTTCCTCTGAATATTATGCTAATTTTGTGATGCTTTCTTCATTTATTTCTTTTTTATGAATTTCAGTGTCTTGAAGACAGGTGCTCTCTAATCTCTTTAATGATGAGTTCAGTGCCTTGTAGTTGCTAAATGTAGAATAGTAATTGATTTTAATTGAATGCATTTTCATATGTGTCTTGAAATTAATGTGTGCCTTTAAAAATCTCACCTTAAAAAAACGTTTTCCTAATAATTCCAACTTTGACCTTATTTCTTCTTCAAAAATTTTTATTGATTACAAAAAGAAAACATTCTCATTGAAAATTATCCAACCAATAAAGAAAGAAATAATAAAGTGAGAATGTGAGGGTTCCCCAAAGTTCTGCTCTCCCCGTGAAGGCAGTTAAAGGTTGGGGAATATTCAATATGCATAGATATTTTCTATGCAAAGACTAACTTTGCATGTAATAAGTGAGATTAAATTATGCGTTCCATTTTTTCGTGTTGTTACATAAAATATATTTTGAGTTCATTATTTCATATAAAGACATATAATCCTTTTAGAATCTGTATAGTGTTTTGTTGAATGGATGTATTAATCATAATTTATTTAAATAATCTGGGTTGTGAGTTCTTTATTATTTTGAACAATACTTCAATTTTATTGCCTGGTCCATGTGTTTTATTGTGGACTTGTGCTTTGATTTTAAGGACACATTCTTAGAAATGGGCTTACTAGATCAAAAATATGTTATAATTGGGTAGAAGTTTCCAAATTGCCTCCAAGGAATTCTGCTAACATATATTCCTACCAAAAGTGAATGAGCATAGTTGTTTCTTTACATGTTCTCAACACTGGATTTTTTGTTCTCCAACTATTTATCAACCTAATATCAAAACATGAGATTTTACTATTTTTTTTTTAAAGATTGATTTATTTATTTGAGAGAGAGAGAGAAAAAAAAAAAAAAACTCGAGCAAGGGGAGGGGCAGAGGGAAAGAGTTTCCAGCAGACACCCCACTGAGCGAGGAGGCCAAGACAGGGCTCCATCTCAGGACCCTGGGATCATGACCTGAGACAAAATCAAGAGCCAGCTGCTTAACCTACTGAGCCACCCACGCACCCCGAGATTTTACTATTCTTAAATTGAATTTCTAAACATATCAATAAGGTCAAACATCTCTTTATATTAACTGCTGTTCCTTGAGCGTGTAATTTGAGCACGTCCTTTCCCTCAAGTCAATTTCCTTTTTTCTTGTGATGCCACTTTATCTATCTTGTAAACCACATTTCCCTCAATCTGTTCAACTTCTAACTTTGGTAGTAATGCATTTTTCCCTCACTAAGATCATAAACTTCAAAGTAGACTAAGTTGATTTTTATTTCTTGATATATATTTTTTCTTTGACACGCTTAGAAAAGGCTTTTCTATACCCAAATTAATGTTATCATTATCATTATCATCATTATTATCTCATTATTTTTTCTAGTTCTTGCACAGTTTTAGTTTCTATATCTCTACTTTGATCCACCCAAAATTTTAAGGGCAACTGCCCCTTTTCTCTTCCCCCTTCCTATTGTCTTCACCTTCACAGATATGAAAAACTGATTTTATAATGTCCTAAGGCTCATGTACACCTCCTTATTGTATTATTATTATTGTATTCATCTCTGGACTCATTATACTGACATCATCCTATCTATAACAATACATGTTAGGTACCTTATGTAACAAGCCCTTCTCTATATTCTTCTCTTCCAAAACTTTCCTGACATTTTTCCCTTCAGATATGCTTTAGATCTATTTTCTTAAATTCCAATTAAAAAAAAAACCCATTGGGAAATTGACTGGAGTTACGTTGAATTATTACATTCATTTATGAATTAGAATTGGCTATTTATACAGTTGTCTCAAAAACTATAAATAACAAATATCTTTCCATTTACTCCAAGTTTTCATTACTCAGTTAAATTATGTAGACTTCTTAATTTGGTATATTGTTGTATATTGCTTTCTACATTAATTCCTAGGTATTTATTCCTAGGTATTTTACATTTTTAAAAAAATGTAAAAATATAAAAAAAATGGGGGGTCACTATTGTGTTTTTAGACAAGTAATTTTTTTACATAGGAGTTACTGATTGTTTTGTATATCAATTTTACCATAGTCCATCTTATTAAATTCTCTTTTATTTTCTAATAAGGGGTTTCAATGAAATATTTAAGCACTGAAGATACACAATCAAAGCTAATATCAGTATTGGTAAGTATGAATATTTTTTCAAATAGTTAATTCTGTTATTTCTCTTTTCTAATTGCATTTGAATACCATTTCGAAAACTACATAAAATAATAGTTATTCTAAGGAGAGTTCAGATGTTAGTGTCAGGCCCTACTCTTTATCCTTCAAAAGTTTTGGATAGCGAAGGGCATAGTAAACTTTCCCAACTTGTTTGGAGGTATTTTTGGAGAAGGCCCTTTGCAGAAGGGCCCACCAATGCATGGGGCTGCCGTATCATGGCAGTGCTAGACCACAGAAGAGAGTCTAAAATTCCGTCTCTACCTCAGCATGCACACAACTGAGATGAACCACGAGAGACCCTGGACTCTGAGAAACAAACTGAGGGTTTTGGAGGGGAGGGAGGTAGGGATTTGGGTGAGCCTGGTGGTGGGTATTATGGAAGGCATGTATTGCGTGGAGCACAGGGTGTGGTGCATAAGCAATGAATTTTGGAACACTGAAAATAAATATAAATAAATAAATACATGCACACAAACGCAGATCTTCTCAACCATGTTGGGCCATGAAGATCTGAAAAGTTCTTACACACACTGAGGGAGTGCAGATGGAATTGAAAGTTAGTGTATCTCCAGGGTCTATCAGGGTAATGAGGGAGGAGACCCTATAGCAGCAGCTCAAGTCCGAGCTCAGAACCAGAAAGAAGACATTGCTGAGTCTAACAGAATTGGTTTCTCTAAGCCTGTTTCCTGTCTTGTGCAATGAGAATAATAATATATTCCTCCTGGAATCTTGTGAGGTTCAAAGGAAATATATGCATAGAGTACTTACGTTAGGCCTCACTAAAGGTTCTCTTTTATTATTTTTAGTGCAAGGATATCATTACACTATTGTAATAGTGAAACAGTGGGAAGGCATAACTATCAATAAGGGGCTGGTTAAACTGAAGATAAAAATGAAGAAGTTCTATTTGTAGGATAAGAAAAGATCTCCTGGACTATTATTTCATGTAAAGGGAAATTGCAGAATATGTAGAGAGAGAGACTACTATTAATGTGTCAAAAGCAGGGAGAGAAAGGTAGAGGAGGTATTGAATTGGTAACTGGGATAAAGGTGGAGATCGGATTGAATGATAAGAAGAATTTTATCTTTATTTCTATTTTTGAGTTCTTGCCATGAAAATGATGGATATATTATCTAGGGAATAGAATTTTTAAAAATTTTTATAAAAATTACATCTTCCCTTAAGTTTCCAGAAAAAGAGTCTGAAGATGGTGTGGTCTACACTGCAGCACCCTGTCCCCCTAAAAACAAACAAACAAACAACAACAACAAGAAGGAACTCTTTTAAAAAGCCTTATTACACTGCTTCTTGGGTTTCCTCTCCATCCACTAGGTTGCTGCCGGCCACACTCTTCCCTCTTCCTCTCCAGAAGCTACAAGACTCATTCCCAAGTATCCTGATTGTTCCCTTCACTTTCCCAAAATTTAAAAATAATCTCTATTTTTTAAACATTCAGACAATGAGGAAACGAATTTAGCTTATTGCTATGTACCCATCCCTGTAAAATAAACATATTGCCACCTTTGCTTCAGGTCTAATTTTTCATTTCATTTCATTTTTAACTTATATACAATATAAAATTGATATACAAATAAATAAGGTGCTGCAGGATCAAAACTGCTAACGCTTGGCAAAGCTAGAAAAGGGGGGAGAGGTTCTTTTGTAATTGTTCTTATTCTTGAAATGCCTGTTAATCAGGAACTGCCCTCAGAACTCTTGGGACACAGCCCTCCACCTGAGTCCCCTTTTTAGGGCGCCCTTGACCTCCTTGTTGCGAAGGCTGTAGATAAAAGGGTTCAAGGTTGGTGTAAGCACTGCGTAGACTACGCTGGCCAGGCGGTCGTAGCGGGCTGAGTAGGCAGACGATGGCCGGAAATAGACAGAAAGGACAGAGCCAAAGAAGAGAGACACCACCACCAGGTGGGCCCCACAGGTGGAGAAGGCGCGGCGCCGGCCCCCCGCTGACCGCACTCCCAGCACCGCAACGAGGATGCGAGCATAGGAGAGCGACACGAGGAGCAGCGGGGTGAGCACCACGGCCAGGCCCTCGGAGAAGATGGCAGTTTCTGCGGCCGCCGTGTCTGAGGTCGCCAAGCTCAGCATCACGGTCATGTCACAGAAGAAGTGGCGCACAGGGGCAGGGCACGGGTAGGAGAGAGCAGAGATGAGCAGCGTGTGAAGCAGTGAGTGCAGGTGGGCCACGGTCCAGGACGCGGCCACCAGCGCTGCGCAGCGCCAGGGCGTCATGACCACCCGGTAGTGCAAGGGGCGGCAGACGGCCACCGCGCGGTCATATGACATGGCTGCCAGCAGGTAGCTCTCGGTGATGCCCAGAGCCACGAAGAAGTACATCTGGGCAAAGCATCCCTCGAAGGACACGGCCTGGCCAGGGTGGAGCAGGCCGGCCAACAGTCTGGGGACCGTGACAGTAGTAAAGCAGACATCCACAAGGCTTAGGTGACCCAAGAAATAGTACATAGGGGAGTGGAGGGCCCCATCCGATCTCACCACCACCACCATGGTCAGGTTGCCCAGCGCATTGAGCAGGAAGACACCAAGGAAGAGCAGGAAGAGCAGGGGGTGGGTGTCGGTTCCATCCACCAAGCCCAGGAGGAGGAATGCGGGGGCTGAGGTGAAGTTGGCCAGGGCCATGGAGCAGCGGGACAGGCGGGGCTGCAGAGAGCACAGAGGAGGAGCAGGCCTAAGTTCTGGCACTGCTAGCTAGGCTTCATGTCCGGGTTCATGTCCTATTTTCAAACCTCCGCTTGCTAAAAAGGCTTGGCAACCACAACTTTCCCCCAGCCCCCCCATTTTATGAAGACACGGAATCTCAGAAGGGTATCCTAAGACCTTGGGTGCTTTCAAGCTGGGAGTAAATCAGATCTGATTTTGAGACCTGTCTCTACTACTCAGGTGGTGTGACCCCTCTGAATGTTTCTTTTTCTTTCCTTGAGGAAAATACTACTAGCTACTAGCTAAAGTGTGTTGTAAAGACAAAGTGGGTAAGATATTGAAGGCACTTCTCCAAAGAAGATACACAAATGGCCAACAGACACATGAAAAAATGTTCAACGTCACTAGCCATCAGGGAGGAACAAATCAAAATCACAAGGAGAGACCAACTTACACCAGTTAGAATGGCAAAAATTAACAAGATAGGAAACAAGTGTTGGCGAGATTGAGGTTGTACACTGTGGGAATGCAAGCAGGAGCAGCCACTCTGGAAAACGGGATGGATGTTCCTGAAGACATTAAAAATAGAGCTAACCTACCACCCAGCCATTGCATTATTAGGTATTTATCCCAAAGATACAGATGTAGTAAAAAGAAGGGGCATCTGCACCCCAACGTTCATAGCAATCATGTCCACAATAGCCAAACTGTGGAAGGAGTGGAAATGTCCTTCAACCGACGAAGAGGATGTGGTCCATATACACACTGGAATATTACTCAGCCATTAGAAAGGATGGATCAACGTGGATGGAACTGGAAGGGATTGTGCTAAGTAAAATAAATCAAGCAGAAAGACAATTTTCATATGGTTTCAGTCATATGTGGAACATAAAGAATAGAATGGAGGCACAGAGGAATGGAGAGGACTCTGAATGGGAAGAAATCAGAGAGGGAGACAAACCGTGAGACACTCTGGACTCTAGGAAACAAACTGAGGGTTACAGAAGAGAGAGGGATGGGGGCACGGGGTAACTGGGTGATAGGCATTAAGGCACAGGGTGCTCTATGAAACTATTGAATTGTTGAACACTACAACAAAAAGTTATGATGTACTATGTACTATGCTGACCAAGGGAATATAATAACAAAGAAAAGAAAAGAAATGTAAAATACTTAGCACACCACCCAGCGCATAAAAATGTTACCCATCTACTTATCTACTATCTATGTACCTATCATCTATCATCATTTGCTTAGTCAAATAAGTAGCTGAGGCAGAATGGGGACCCAGACATCTGAATACCAGTTGAAGTTTCTTCATAAAACACCTTACGGCATTTGCCATTCATTTATTCACCACATATTGTGTGCTAACTGAGGAATTATTAAACTTTTCTGTCAAGGATATTAGAGTAAACATTTTAGGCTTGTGGACCATATGGTCTCTGTTGCAAGTATTCAGCTCTGCCATTGTAGCAGGAAAACAGCCATTGATGATATGTAAATGAATGGCAATGGCTATGCCCCAATAAAACTTTATTTTCAAAACAGGCAGAGGGGGCAGATTTGGCTTGTAAGACATAGTTTTCTGACCCCTGTGCTAGACACTTTGGATAACAGGGTGAGTCTTAGTTTTGCCTACAGTCCGACCTAGAGCAGATCGCAGTGTTTCACAGTTTACTAATTTTATGAACCACGTGAGAGTCAATTATTCTGCCGGAGGAGTCTGGGAAGAATTTAAAGAAGAGATGGGAATTGAATTGGGTCTTGGAGAATGAATAGAGTTTTATACTACAGACATGTTATGGTGTGGGAGGGGGAGGCATCCAGACAAGGGAAGGGGTTGTGTGGGGTTATTGGTAGAGGAGTTATAGAACGAAGAAGATAAAATTCATATATGATACTGGGGCAAGGCTTGTCTTTGTTCTGACCTCAGCTGACAGAGAACTTCAAAGTTTCTCAGTTAACCAAGTGATTCAACGATCTCAGAAACAAGGCACTCATTTTGTTCTCCACTCAATCTGTTCCTTCAAACATATTTTCTCCCATTGCTCTAAAGTTTCTATAAATGTTCTATTACTGGCCTTGTCTATGACCACTTTGCCAGGAAAAAGGGCCAGGTTTTGATGAGATCCCAGAGAGCAGACTCAGTGAGTTCTTAGCAGGAATGTTCCTTGCAAGAAGTCACTGGGGTTTGTTCTGTCTTGCCAGTGACCTAAACACAAAGTTCACCCAAGCAGTATTTGTTGAATGAAGCTTTTTAAAGAGCAATGACAGAAAAAAGAGGGAAGGGAAGGTGAAAGAGAGAAGACAGGCAACCTGCAGTGTCCACTCTTGTCGCTTCCCAGGAGAAACCCCAAATAAAGCCTATAGCCCGTTTTTTTTTTTTTCATTTCTTCTACATTTCTGCATTCATTTCTTCTGCATTCACTGTCACCCATTAGTTGTCCCAGGGAGTCATCTGCTTATGCCAACTCCACCGCTTTCCCCAGCAAAAAGCCAAAGTATAGAAGAGCCAGGACCGTGTCACCTCTCCTGTCCATCTCCTTGTGAGGTGCAGGGCTTCAGAGAGCCCGTGACCTTCCCTCCCCACCTCCGAGTGGGCAGTTGTGGGATGTAGAGGAAAGGTCACTGCCTTTGTAGTCAGAGCCACCTGGGTTTTAACGCTGATTGGCTTTGTAAACATAGACCTGCCTTCATTTCATCTCCACTCTCTTCATCTATAAAGCGGAAATACTAATCATTCCCCTCTGCATGACTGATGCCAAGACTAAATGAGGTAATATAAGTATGTAGCAGAGGATGAACGCTTAGTAGAAGTCGGTTCCCTTTCCATCAACTTCTGATGCCTTCTACCTCTTCCCCGAGGCTACTAGAAGCGGTCCAGTCCACTGTTAGTTATTTAAAGATCTTTTTTTAATCTCAGCTGAATCCCACTTCCCTGTAACTTTTCTACAAGTCACAGTTTTGGCCACCGGGGGTTAAATGTTTACTCTCCTTTCTGTGCAGCTTTTCATACCGTGTTAAAAAAAAACCCATCCTAAGTCTACTAAGTATTCTTTTCTCCAACCCAAACACCCCTGGTGCCTTAGACTCTTTCTTATAGGACCTCATTTCCAGGTCCTTTTCCATTCTGGTCACTCTCTGCTTTGTCTGTGTGTTTCTTAACTGGAACTGGACACAGTGGTCTTGCTGGGGTTGGGCTTTGTGGCTTCCCTGGGAGTAGTACTCAACTGCACACTTCATACCTATCTGTTGAGTACCTGCTTTGGGTCAGGTTTTGTATTGGTCTCTAGGATTATAAAGGCAGGTCAGCCATTGTCCTTGATCTCCAACTGTGCATAATAATAAGCACTCCACTGTGTATGTATGAACAAAGAAGGGGTAATTTCCTGTACTTGGCTGATTCAGGCAGGATTCCAAAGAAGAGGTGAGGTTTGAACTGGGGTTGGGAAGAGAATGTCAGGTAGGGGGAGAGAATGGGAACGCAGAAAAAGGTGTTTTGTAGGTGGAGAGAGCCCACATGTGGCTTCTCCCTTCCTACAACCGTAAGGCACAATATAGTGAGGCAGGGAGGAAGACAGGGTCCCAGTCAGGAAGGCAGCGGAGGAAAGTTGGGCTCTCTCTCTCACCTGCAGGGCTGCATGCCCGGCCTCAGTGCTGTCCACAGAGTTTGTGGGCTGATTTCCCTCCTGCCCAGAGGCCCCCAGTCTTCAGAACAGATGCATTCTCATCCATCTTCATCCAGAGACTCTGGTGTGTTTTCTGTGGGGTAAGACAGCAGCCTTAGAAAGAGAGAAAGCCAGAGCTATATGGACCCAGGGAATTCTTGGACCCACACTCTTTCTACTCAGTTTATGGCCCTTCCTGTCTCCACTGCCCACCAGGGACAGTGCAAACAGCTCAGCCCGGCAGCCAGAGCTTTCCACCTTGGTTCTCTGGTGGTCTCAGCTCCAACTGCTTCCACGTGCTTCCCTGTACCCTCACTGTAGGCAGGTCAGCATTGTCATTGTCCCTTATTTACACCTTTCTCACATGCCTTTGTGTACACTGCTCCCCACCCAAAATCTCTTTCTACCCTTTCCCAATACCCAGCTCTGGCTCTGCCTTCTCCAAGACCTCCTCCCCACACCATCCTTTCTTAACTTCTCGAGTCTGCACAATAACCTCTTTCCTCCATCTCTTGTGCTTAATAAATGTCAATTTCTTCTGCCACCCAGCCCTTAACACTTCTGGTGATGGGAGATAAATTGACTGAATTTTACATTGCCTCCCCTGGAAAGCCTGGCCCAGGACTAGTTTTATTTATTTCTTTCTTTTCTTTCTTTCTTTTTTTTAATAAGAAATTCTTTTTTTTTTTTAAGATTTTATTTATTTATTTAACAGAGAGACAGAGATCACAAGTAGGCAGAGAGGCAGGCAGAGAGAGAAGGGGAAGCAGGCTCCCCTTTGAGCAGGGAGCCCAATGTGGGGCTTGATCCCAAGGTCCTGGGATCATGACCTGAGCTGAAGGTAGAGGCTTTAACCCATTGAGCCACCCAGGTGCTCCCAGGACTGGTTTTCTTGAATGCAGAGCTGTTATAGTTTATTCAGAGCCCCTTCTTACAGTCTCTGATTTAATCACACATGACAGGTGTCTGCTTTGAAGTGACTAGGAAGGACTTATTAAGGTCACAGAATGAGGCAGAGATCCTCAGGATATAGAACCAGAAACCCCATTTCCCAGGCAGCTTGTAGAAGAGGTCACCTTTGTAACAAACTCTTAGACGCACCAAGACACAGAAGTACACAGGGATATGAGCCTGCACACAGACATAGACATACCCTGATAAACCCAGTCACATGGACAACGCAAGGACACACTCACACCCACCACCAGGACAAGAATAGACACACATGGGCACACTTGGACACCTGATAACAGTCATTAAACAGAGGTGTAGACATATACACAGATCGGTCCATAGACATACAGGCCAGGAACATGGAAAGACCCAGACGTAGACCCCTATACCCCAAAATGCCAGACATGTAGAGACCTGAATGGATTCTTCCACACAGCAGGAGTCAACATACAAACACCAACAGTTTCCTCCTTCCTCTCACTCTTGCCAAAGGTCTCCATTTGCTTTATCAGAGTGGGGCATGGTCAGTGACAAACAAGAGAAGCCATCACTGGCCCCCAGCACTCTCAGTCCTGGGAGTTTTTCTTTTCTGTCTTTCTCTTTTTTTCTCTTTCTTCCTTCCTTCCTTCCTTCCTCCCTCTCTTTCTTTCTTTTGAGGGTATGAGTCAGGGGATTGGGGGGCGGCAGAGGGAGAGAGAGAATCTTAAACAGGCTCCAACCCTGCACACAGCCAGATGTGGGGTTCAATCTCATGACCCTGAGATCATGACCAGAGCCAAAATCAGGAGTCAGACACCTAACCAACTAAGCCCCTCAGGTAACCCTCAGTCCTGAGAATTTCTATCCAATTCCTTGACTCCAGTCTCCTCCTGGTCAGCCCAGATTCTTCTCTCAGTAACATCCAGAACAGCCTTCTCTTCAACCAGTTTTAATCCAAGAGGAGTCCTTCCCCCTCCAAGGGCTTCCTCCTTCCTCTGTTTCCCTCTGCCAATTTCTTATTCATTTCTCTTTAATCATTTACACAGCAATCTTACCTGCTTTATCTATTCTATGTCAAGTGGCATTCAGAACTTTATGAATAAGACACAATCAAAGAGTTCATCTTCCTATCTTGGTATCAGCAACTGGCAATGATTTTAAGATCACCTAACTCAGCAGCCATGTCAACAATGGGAAACAAGGCCTAGAGAATACTGTGCGTGAAGTCATTCAGCAATCTGGGGACAGAGCCAGGAATTAAATCCAGGGCTCTAAACCCTACCTTGTCGTGTGCATTTCCTCATCCTCTCGGCCATGTATTGGCGGGTACGTCTCATTTTTCTCTCTCCCTCGCCCTCTCTTCCTTGCTTTAGCTCCTTGCCTTTTTGCCATTGATTATTCTGCTCGGTACCAGCAAGTGTCCTGCCTGACCTCTTACCTGTGAGTACAATGGGCTCTGCTCTCCACACCCGATACCAGAGGCTGATTTGCTACCATCAGGGGGAAAGTGAAGACGGAAGATTTACCTCAACAGCCAAGGGTGAGAAGAGTGGCCTGCTGGCTGGGAGCACAGGGGGCCACTCACTAATTAATTAACCAGGAAGCTTCATGGAGAATGGCCATGAGGCCCCGTCAGCCCTCATGCAACATGGCTTCTCTCCACCCCTTCTAGAGAGACTGAGTAAGGAGAGAGAATGAAAGAACCCAGGAATCCAGAATTGGGAAACACACCCTTCAATGTGGTGACAACCTGTGACCAACTGTGCTCAGAAGATACACTCAGGGCTCTGACTCTTTCTAAGAGGGTGCTAATGGCCTGAGAGGGACAGGGCTTGTTGGCAATCGTAGAGCCAGGGACCCTGGTCTGTTCTCCCTGCCGTTTAAACCCCACATCCTCCCAGAAGTTCTCCCTGAATATATTCTGAAACTCTCCTCAGTAGATATACTGAGCTGCAACCATCACCCCTAAATCTGGAACCTCACTGTGATTTGCCTGTTCAGAAAGAGCTCTCTCTTCTGACCCAGCTCTGGGGAAAGCAGCTAGGTGGAGCTGGGGACCCTGATGCCCAGTCTCCCAGCCTGGACTCACAAAGCCCTTCTTCGAGCCCCAGGCCCACCTCAGCCCCAGAGGTTCCTCCTGACCTAGAAGTTGAAGGAGGGAGGAGGGGCTGGAGTTGCCAGCAGATTGCCGCCAGGAAACAGGCTCAGAGAGTGCCTATGGAATTGCTCTTTGTGGGCTTCAGGAGTGTTGCCTTCTGTCGCCCATAGTCCCAGTCAGAGATGCTAGGATCTCAGCCCTGGCCAGCTGGAGCCAGGACAAGAGGATTTCTGCTCCTTGTTCCAGAGCCTTTGACTCGTCTGTCCTCTTTTGCCTGACACAGCAGCCCTTCCGCCTCTGAGGGGCAACCTAATTCCCAGGCTGACAAATTTCTTGTGAGGCAGTAAGCTTGTGGAACTAACTGGTAGCAACATCCCAGGGGATGAACCTCTCCAGGAAGACTACTGAAAGCATTGTTCACCATCCACGGGGTGCTGGCCCCACTGGGCTCTGAGGAGTGTCAGAGTAGTCATGGAACAAGTGAGGTATTCCAGTCCTGACCAGCTGTGGGACTCTGGGCAAGAGTCTTCCCTCTCTGGGCCTCTGTTTCCTCATTGGTAAATTGAGAAGGAGGTACTGACAGAGTCTGATCACCCCTTCTTGTTAGAGAATGGAACATTTGGACAGACCCTGAATAGTTGACATTCAAATCCGCGGGGTTGGGGGAGGCTTGGGTAGAGGAAGTATGATGCACTGTGTGTCTGCGGGGCTTAGAGTAGAAGGTGTGCCTGTGGCTTTGTGTTCAGGGAGAATTTCTGGGAGGAAGTGGGGTTTAAATGGCAGAATAATGGGAGGATGTGGGTGTTTAAGAGGGCAGTATGGGCAAATCCAGGGATGTGGGGAGCACAATTTATGCAGATGGGCCACCCACGAGAAATACAATGGAAGGGAAAGGCTGCCTGCACAAGTTTCCAGTAGGAAAGAAGGTCCATGCATCCACTTTCAGGTTCTCTGGCATCTTCTTGCCATTACTGGCTGTGAGACCTTGGGGAAGTTACTCAAATTTCCTGTACTTGAATGTCCCACCTGTAAAATGGAGAAATAATAGAACCTGCTTCATAGGGATGCTGTGAGGAATGTAAGCCCTTGGAACAGTGCCCAGCACACAGCAACCATAGGCTACATGTTGGCTGTTAGTGTTATCATCCTGTGTGCTAGATGTCTTAGGGTTTGCTCTTGTGCCCTTTGGACCTGGATTTTTTTTTTTTTAAAGAAAGCACCTTGGATCTTTCCATTCCCCTGGTAAACATGAAATAACTGTTGTTCAATGATAAAGAGACACTCTCTTCTTATTAGCTGACTCAAATAGCTAGTAGCTGTCTCAAATAGATCTGAGGATACTATCTAATGTCTTAAGAATATCACTGTTGTTACAACATGTGATAATATGTTCCATTTACTGTGTTCCTATTGTTTAACAATGCTAAGTACTACTGCATGATAGAAACATGTTTGCCATGGAAGAATGGCAATAACTCTTCAGAGACTTGCTTAAGGCATGAGTTTCTTTCCTTTTTTTTTCAAAAAGAATTTTTATTATGGTAAAATACAGATTAAATTTACCATTTTAACCATTTTTAATAACTTTTATAAACTAAGTATAATTAATACAGTGTTAGTTTCAGGTGACAATATAATGATTCAATAATTTTATACATTTCTCAGTGCTCATCAAGATAAACGTATTCTTTTTTTTTTAATAATTTTTTATTTTTTATAAACATATATTTTATCCCCAGGGGTACAGGTCTGTGAATCACCAGGTTTACACACTTCACAGCACTCACCAAAGGATAAACGTATTCTTAATCCCATTTTATCTATTTCACCCATTCCTCCACCTGCTTCCCCTCTGGCAACCACCAGTTTGTCCTCTGTATTTAATAGCCTGTTTTTTTCTTGTCTCTTTTTTTCCTTTTGTTCATTCATTTTGTTTCTTCAATTCTGCCTATGAATGAAAGCATATGGCATTTTTCTTTCTCTGACTTATTTTACTTAGTTTTATGCCCTCTAGATCCATCCATGTTGCTGTAATTGGCAAGATTTCATTCTTTTTTGTAGCTGAGTAATATTCCATTGTACATATACACCACATCTTATTTATCCATTCATCTATTGATGGATATTTGGGTTGTTTCCTCTTGTAAATAATGCTGCAATAAACATAGGGGTTCAGAGTAAAAGAGACTATCAACAAAACAAAAGACAACCTGTGAATAGAAGAATTTGCAAATAGTATAACTAGTAAGAGGTTAATATCCAAAATATATAAACAACTTAAACAACTCAACACACACACACACACACACACACACACACACACACACACACTACACAACAACCCAAAACAAATAATCCAATAAAAAAATGGACAGAGAACCAGAACAGACATGTTTCCAAAGAAGACCTATGGATGGCCAACAGACACATGAAAAGATGCTCAACATCACTAATCATCAAAGAAATGCAAATTAAAATCACAATAAGATATAAACTTTACATTGTCAGAATGGCTAAAATAAAAAACACAAGAAATAGCAAGTGTTGGAGAGGATGTGGAGAAAAGGGAACACTCTTACACTGTTGGTGAGGATGCGAACTGGTGCAGTCACTGTGGAAAACAGTGTGGAGATTCCTCAGAAAGTTAAAAATAGAACTATTGTATGATCCAGTAATCCCACTACTGGGTATTTACCTAAAAGAAAAAAGAAACACTAATTTGAAAAGACACATGCACTCCTATGTTTATTGCATCTTAACTACATTTAAGTATACAGTTTAGTAGTAGTAATTACTGCTTTTCTTTTCAAATTTATTTTTTCTTAAAATTAAAGAATGTTCTTATTTATTCCCCTCCTTATGTTTAAAATTTCTTTATTTCACTTTCCCCTATTCTAAGGGTAATAAAGAAAAAAATGTCTCCTCACATATCCCACCTCTACAAGGTAATCAGTTTGGACAGCCAGGTTCCATGCTTTTCTCCCAGCACCTACAAACTTATATCTGTCCATCCATCCACCTATCCATCCATCTACCCATCATCTGTTCATACATACACACACGCACACGTATAAAGTTTTTAAAAATACATATATTTTAGTAGAAAGAGAAGATAAGTATAAAGGAAATATGTAGAGATATTGGCAAAGGATTTTATCTTCTAGTAAAGCAAGTATTTTCATTGTCTTTATTCCCCTTCAACACACATGCAATGCTGAGCATTGTGGAAAGTTAAAAAAAGTTCCTTTTTTTACCAATTCCAGACCTTAAGTTAAAAAAATAAACTACATGGTGGTCACGTTAATAACTGCATTTTCCATGACATGGACATGTCACGAGTTATTTAATTATTATTGTCATTTTGAATGAATTATTAAGGAAGGTATGTCAACTCAGGCCTTATTTTTTTTCTTCCTTGACACTAACCTAGAACCCCACAGAGAAAATCCAGGGTCAAAGAGATGAACGTTTCTCTAACTCCTGACAAATGTGGAGAAGAAATCATCAAGCAAGCCTTTTTACTAATGACACTGCCATCAGCAGTGATGAATGTGCCTTCTCCTCACTGTGATGTACAATCCTGATTTTTAGTATTACCATTTTTTTTCTTCATTTTTGTCTCTGTGGAAAACAGAACCTTGCTTTCATTTCCTTTGACTGTGAGGGCATTTCTCTGCAATCACGTGAGGAACAGCTGTGCTCACCGAGTTTCATCTGCCTCTTTCAGCATAGTATAGATAACACCAGATCAGGGTCTTGGCCTGACTTGGCCTCTGCCCCTGAGAAGCATTAAGCCATAAAATGAGACATTTAATGTTTGCTCTTTCTTCAGTGTAAACCATTGGAAACAATTGTATTTTTATTTTATTTTGATTTTATTTATTTATTTGAGAAAAAGAGCATGAGCAAGAGAGCACACCAGCAGAGGGAGAGGGAGAAGCAGACTCCCTGCTGAGCAGGAAGTCCAATGTGGGGTTTGATCTGGGGCTTGATCTCAGGATCCTGAAATCATGACCCAAGCCAAGGGCAATTGCTTAACCAACTGAGCCATCTAGGCATCCCACAAGTTTTATTTTTATATTAGCATAGTTATAATTCTCTGACAAATGAATAAATGCAGGATAAATATCATCAAGTTTCACCTAGGTTTAAACTGACTTGTGCAGAAATTTCCAAAGATGCTGTGCCAGATGAACACAAAAAGACATACATATTATATTTTAAAATATGTATGTTATAATATTCATATATTGTAATTTAAAAATATAATTTTTGTGTTTAAAATATTCATGTAGGGCACCTGGGTGGTTCAGTCTTTAAGCACCTGCTATCCACTCAGGTCATGGTCCCAAGGTCCTGGGATCCAGCCCTGCATTGGGCTCCCTGCTTGGCAGAAAGTCTGCTTCTTCCTCTCCCACTTCCCCTGCCTGTGTTCCCTCTCTCACTGTGTGTCTCTCTGTCAAATAAATAAAATCTTTAAAAAAAATAAAATATTTATGTAATATTTATATTATATACTATAATTTAATAGTAAAATATATTTACTTTATATTATATAAATATATATAAAACATCAAGTTAAAGTGAAATAAATATAAAAATTTGGATAATTGTGATGTCCATATTTTTTTCTAAATTACAGTGAGAAGTTACGCTTGCAGTTTTTAGCATTATTATTTTGTGAAGAGAATTATCACATTACTTTGTGTTAATTTTTATTTTGATAAATATACAGATGCTGAAATTATACATCATCTTTATGCGGGATCAAAAGCCTATTTTGACTTAATTGTATTTAGAAGGAGTGTAAATCCTAGAGGAAGAACATCAGATGCCAAGTGAAGACTTTGCACATAGCTAGACATTTGATTGCCATTTTAGAAATATGTGAAAGTCACTGTCTCCAGGATTCTTGGACTCTAATGGTTGCATTTTCACTGTGGACTTCTTTTAAGGAAGTCTCATGTACTGAGGAGTTTATATACAGCTGGAATTTTGTTGAATTTTTCTTGTTGAAATAACTTCTTGTGCTAGAGCATGCTTTGTTTTACTTTAAAAATAAAATCATTTGAAAAAAACGAAGAGGCAACCCACGGAATGGGAGAAGATATTTTCAAATGACATACAGACAAGAGGTTGATATCCAGGATCTATAATGAACTCCTCAAACTCAACACACACAAAACAGGCAATCATATAAAAAAATGGGCACAAGATATGGACAGACACTTCTCCAATGAAGACATACAAATGGCTATCAGACACATGAAAAAAATGTTCATCATCACTAGCCCTCAGGGAGATTCAAATTAAAACCACATTGAGATACTACCTTATACCAGTTAGAATGGCCAAAATTAATAAGACAGGAAACAACATGTGTTAGAGGGGATGTGGAGAAAGGGGAACCCTCTTACACTGTTGGTGGGAATGCAAGTTGGTGCAGCCTCTTTGGAGAACAGTGTGGAGATTCCTCAAGAAATTAAAAATAGAGCTTCCTATGACCCTGCAATTGCACTCCTGGGTATTCACCCCAAAGATACAGATGTTGTGAAAAGAAGGGCCATCTGTACCCCAATGTTTATAGCAGCAATGGCCACGGTCGCCAAACTATGGAAAGAACCAAGATGCCCTTCAATGGACGAATGGATAAGGAAAATGTGGTCCATATACACTATGGATTATGATGCCTCTATCAGAAAGGATCAATACCCAACTTTTGTAGCAACATGGACAGGACTGGAAGAGATTATGCTGAGTGAAATAAGTCAAGCAGAGAGAGTCAATTATCATATGGTTTCACTTATTTGTGGAGCATAACAAAGAGCATGTAGTACATGGGGAGTTAGAGAGGAGAAGGGAGTTGGGGTAAATTGGAAGGGGAGGTGAATCATGAGAGACTTTGGACTCTGAAAAACAATCTGAGGGGTTTGAAGTGGCGGGGGGGTGGGAGGTTGGGGTACCAGGTGGTGGGTATTATAGAGGGCATGGATTGCATGGAGCACTGGGTGTGGTGAAAAAATAATGAATACTGTTATCCTGAAAATAATTAAATTAATATTTTTAAAAAATCAGAATTGTTGGTTTGATACTGTAGTATTGTTAAATTAAGAATATATTTAGCTTGGGGCACCTGGGTGGCTCAGTGGATTAGGCCTCTGCCTTCAGCTCAGGTCATGATCTCAGGGTCCTGGGATTGGGCCCCACATCGGGCTTTCTGCTCGGTGGGGAGCTTGCTTCCCCCTCTCTTTGCCTGCTTCTGCCTACTCATGATCTCTCTCTCTCTCTGTCAGATAAATGGATAAAACCTTTTTTAAAAAGAATATATTTAGCTAGTTATGAATAAAAGTAAAGGACTTAGACTTTCACATATGGTTCTGGTCTATGAGAACACTGTAATTTGTAAATGTGGGCCAATGATTTTGCATGAATGTTGCAGTCTCCTTTCTTTCTTTCTTTTTTTTTGTTTTAAAAAGATTTATTTATTTATTTTAGAGAGAGATAGTGAGCAGTGGAGAGGGGCAGAGGGAAAGGGAGAGAGTGATTCAAGCTGTAGGACTCCATCTCAAGACCATGGGATCACGATCTGAGCTGGAACTCATGATCAGAGCCATTTGGTCGATTAACTGCACTACCCAAGCAGTCCTCTTCTTAAGGTAATCTTTAAATCTTCTGGCCCAGGAGATTCTAAGTAAGTTAAGACCAAGATTTTAGAGAATGAGACCTGCTTCCTAAATTGATATATATACATACATACCGATATATATAGAGAGAGAGTGTGTGTGTGTGTGAGTGTGTGTGTGTGTATACACATTAATATACTATATAACATACTATATAATACTATATGTAATATACTAATATGTGTATGTGTGTGCATGTGTGTGTGTGTGTGCATGTGTTTGTATTCTTTTAGGTTCCACACCCAGGGTAGAGCTGAATGTGGGGCTTGAGCTCATGATCCTGAAATCAAGACCTGAGCCAAGATCAAGAATCAGATGCCTAACTGACTGAGCCATCCAGGCAACTCTTGAACTGCTATTTTATTTTTATTTATTCGTTTGTTTGTTTGTTTTTAAGATTTTATTAATTTATTTGAGAGAGAGAGAGAGAGAGTGAACATGAATAGGAGGGAGAAGCAGACTCCTCCCAGGACTGGAGATCATGACCTGGGCCAAAGGCAACCCCTCAATGGACTGAGCCATCCAGGCACCCCAAACCATTATTTTTTTAAAATTATTTTTATTAACATATAATATAACATATTTTTATTAACATATAATTTTATTAACATATAATATATAATATATATTGACATATATTAACATATAATGCCCCGGGGGTACAGGTCAGTGAATCATCAAGTTTACACATTTCACAGCACTCATCATAGCACATACCCTCCCCAATCTCAACCATTATTTTAAATAAAGAGTCAACAGTAACTATACATACAGAAAGGAACATGTATCAGCATCTTAGAAACTCACAGCACAAAGCATACTATCAGGGGTAGAAAACAGGGAATACAGAAATCAAGATTTCTTGGAGAGTAGTTCTCTATGGTTAAGTCTGTTTCTTGGTTTGCCTCTTCCCTCCACCATGGTTGTCTGTTTTGTTTTTTAATTTCACATATAAGTGAAATCATATGGTATTTGTCTTTCTCTCTCTGACTTAGCATAATATTTGTTTTTTTGTATGTGGTGTAAGAAAATGGTCCAGTTTCATTCTTCTTCCTTTTGCTCTCCAGTTTTCCCAGGACCATTTGTGAAAGAGATCATCTTTTCTCCATTGGATATTCTTTCCTGCTTTGTTGAAGATCAATTAACCATATAGTTGTGGGTCTATTTCTGGGTTTTCTATTCTGTACTTTGAAATGTGTGTCTGTTTTTGTGACAGTACCATATGGTCTTGATCACTATAGCTTTATAATAGAATGAGAAGTCTGGAATTGTGATGTCTCCAGCCTTGCTTTTCTTTCTTTTATTTTTTTTTCAAAGATTTATTTATTTGACAGAGAGAAATCACAAGTAGACAGAGAGGCAGCCACAGAGAGAGAGGGAAGCAGGCTCCCTGCTGAGCAGAGAGCCCGATGCGGGACTCGATCCCAGGACCCTGAGATCATGACCTGAGCCAAAGGCAGTGGCTTAATCCACTGAGCCACCCAGGCGCCCACCAGCCTTGCTTTTCTTTTTCAAGGCTGCTTTGGCTATTCAGGGTCTTTTGTAGTTCCACATAAATTTTAGGATTGTATGTTTTAGCTCTGTGAAAAAATGCTGGCGGTATTTTGATAGGGATTGTATTAAATGTGTAGATTGCTTTGGGTAGTATAGACATTATATAGTAGTGTATATAGTATAGACATGGAATGTCTTTCCTCTCTATGCGGGACTCGATCCCACTATTTTTTTTTTTTTTTTTTTTTTTTGTTTATTTTTTGTATCTTCTTCAGTTCCTTTTGGAGTACAAGTCTTTCACCTCTCCAAGAGGTGAAAGGTTTATTCCTAGGTTTAGGTTTATTCCTAGGTATCTTATTATTTTTTGTACAATTGTAAATGGGATTGTTTTCTTGATTTCTCTTTCTGCTGCTTCATTATTGGTTTGTAGAAGTGCAAGTCTCCTGTACATTGATTTGTATCCTGTGACTTTACTGAATTTGTGTATCAGTTCTGGCAGTTTTTTGGTGGAGTCTTTTGGGTTTTCTATAGAGTATCATGTCATCACCAAATAGTGAAAATTGTACTTCTTCCTTACTGATTTGGATGTCTTTTATTTATTTGCTGCTGTTGTCTGATTGCTGTGGCTAGGACTTCCAGTACTGTGTTGAATAGAAGTGGTGAGAGAGGACCTCCCTGTCTTGTGTCTTGCTCCTGACCTTAAGGGAAAAGCTTTCAGTTTTCCCCATTGAGAATAATGTTAGCTTGTGGTTTTTCATACATGGCCTTTATTATGTTCATCATTCCTTGATTATGTTCCCTCTGAACCTACTTTGTTGAGGGTTTTATCATGAATGGATGTTGTACTTTGTCAAATGCTTTTTCTGTGTTTTCAGATATTTTCTTGTGGTTGACTTCTAGTTTCATAGCATTGTGGTTAGATAAGATGCATAGTAGGACCATCTGGTCTGGTGTGTTTTTAAAAGCCATTTTTTTTTGTTTGTTTGTTTACTTTCTATTTAGATGATCTGTTCATTGATCTAAGTGGGAACTTAAAAGTCTCCTACTATTACTGTATTACTATCAATGAGCTCTTTTATGTTTATTATTAACTGTTTTATGTATTTGGGTGCTCCTATGTGAGGTATGTAAATATTCAAAATTGTTATGTCTTCTTGTTGGATTGTCCCCTTTATTATTATTATTATTTTAAGATTTATTTATGTATTTGAGAGAGAGAGAGCATGAGTGGTGGGAGGGGCAGAAGGACAGAGAATCCTAAGCAGACTCTATGCAGAGCACAGAGCCCAATTTGGGACTTGCTCCCAGGACCCTGAGATCATGAACTGTGCCAAAACCAAAAGTCTGACATTCAGTTGACTGAGACATCCAGACACTCCTGTACCCTTTATTATTATATAGGGTCTTTCGTTTTCTCTTGTTATAGTCTTTGCTTCAAAGTTTATTTTGTCTGAAATAAGTATTGCCACTCTAGCTTTCTTTTGACATGCATTTGCATGATAGATATTTCTCTGTCTCCTAACTTTCAATCTGCACGTGTCTTTAGGTCTAAAATGAGTCTCTTGTAAGCAGCATTTAGATGGGTCTTGGTTCTCTTATCCATTCTGTCACCCTATTTCTTTTACTGGGGCATTCATTCTGTTTATTAGTAATTATTGATAGATACATATTTAGGTACATTAAGGTAATTATTGATAGATATGTATTTAGTGCCATTTTATTATTGGTTTTTATCGTTGTTTTTGTAGATTTTCTCTGATCCTCTCTTGTCTTCTGTCTTTTATGTTTTGCTGATTTTCTTTAGTGATTATTTGGATTTCTTTCTCTTTATGCATGTTTTTTGGTGGTTTTTGATATATGGTTAGCGTTAAGTTCATATATAATCTCTTCTGTATATAGCAGTCTATCTTAAGTTGATAGTAGTTTAAGTTTGAACCCATTCTTTTCTCCTCTCTTCCCCACATTTTAGGTATATGTTATTATTTTTTATATCCATTTTTTGTGAGTTCCTTGACTGACTTTTTAATAGAAATATTCATTTTTACTGCTTTGGGTTTTTTTTTTCCCTTTTGTGTCACTTTTGGTCTCTCTTTTACACTGTAAGAGTCCCCTTTTATATTTCCTACAGGCTTAGTTTGATGGTCATGAAGTCCTTTAGTTTTTGTTTGTCTGGGAAACTCTCTCTCTCTCTTTTTTATTCTGAATGATAGCCCTGCTGGATAGAGTATTTTGGGCTGCATATTTTTCCCATTCAGCCTTTGAATATATTATGTCACTTTCTTCTGGCTTAAAAAGTTTCCACTGAAAAATCTCCTGCTAGCCTAATGGACTTCCCCTTCTAAGTTAATGATTTCTTTTGTCTTGCTATTTATAAGATTTTTTTTCTTTATCACTCTATTTTGTGAATTTTATTACAATATGTTTTGATGTTTCCCTGCTTTTGTTGATTTTGATGGGAATTTTCTGTGCCTCCTGGATCTAGATATCTGTTTCCTTCCCTAATTTCTTCCAGATTAGAGAGGTTTCCAGCTATTATTACTTCAAGTAAATTTCCTATCTCTTTTTCTCTCATTTCTTCTTCTGGGATTCCTGAATATGAATGTTTTCATGTTTGATGGAGTCCTTGAGTTTCCTAAATCTATTCTAGTTTTATGTAAATCTTTTTTCTCTCTTTTGTTCAACTTGATTATTTTCCATTCCTCTGTCTTCTAGGTCACTAATTCTTTCCTCTGCTTCTTCCATCATGCTATTCATTGCATCAACTATATTTCCCATTTCATTTATTTATCCCTTTATCTCTGCTGTGTTATTCCTTATCTTTGTGCTAAGGGTCTCACTCAGGTCCTCCACTCTTTTCTCAAGTCCATGAGAAAATTCAATTATACAAAAACCCTCTAAGTTGGGAGTGTGTCATATATATGTTGCTTATACCCTGCTGTTGTCTCTGAGTCACTTTTTCTCTCATTGTAGTCACCTGCACTAAGTATCTGCCTGCTGTGGGCCACACTTAGTCTTTGTGGCATTAGTGGGACCCAGGCTGGGCAGCTCTGAGCCTGCCAGGGAATTTAGGAGCAGGGCTGCAGTAGTAGCAAAATTTTAGCTGGACCAGTAGTCCTGTGTTGGATATCCTGAACTGCTGTAGCAGTTGGAGGCTGCCCACTGGAGGGCGAGGAGGTTACAGGTAGGTGCGGCTGACAGGCAAGGGTTGGGCATGATGGCAGCTGGGTTGCAGTGGAAGCACTATACCCTGAGGTTGTGTGCTGCATGCGTGGAGCTTTAACAAAACTTGCCCTGAGCCCTGGGCTGAGGCTCTAAGTGTCCATGCAGCCCTTCCTCCTGCAGGTGGTTCTGTGTTTATGCTGGAGGACAGTGGGAGGAAAATGGCACCTGCCATCTTTATTGTTTTTGGAGAAGTCCCCACACTCATTCTGAAATCAGTATGAATGGACCTGTCTCCTGTTTGCCCCAGCATTAGGTAAACTGCCATTTTTACATTGTCTCTCCATGCACGCTGCTGTCTCTTTAAGGGCCATGGCCTATCATCCACCCTCTCAGCTTTCCCAGTGCTGAGTCAGCTGACTTTTAAAGCTCCAGGCTCCAGGTCCTGCAGTTTATACAAAGTCTTGGAATTCAGTGCCTTGTTTTTAAAAACACAAACATTATGGGGATTAGTCTTCCCCTGTGAGCTCCCTGATGTGAGAGCCTCTTTCTCTGCCCTCTCCCTGTACACAGTACCTGCTGGGCTCCCTCCCACTTGCTGCTGCTTCCCTCCACCTTTCTGACCTTCCTAACCTTTCAGATGCAGCTTCTTCTCTATATTCAGTTGTGCTGCCAGTCTTCATACCACGCTGTGTTTTGTTGACTTGGATGTGGATAATATCTAGTTGTAAATGCCGGACAGTATGAGCTCATGATCCTCCTACTCTGCCATCTTCCCAAGCCCCTCTCTTTTCAGAATCAATACTATTTAAAAAGCTATGATCCTAAAATAATTGTAGCAGAAGAAGCAAATAACTTTACATATTTTTTTAAAAAAAATTTTGCCACCATGCAGAACATGTCACTTTTAATGCAATTAAAATAAATGTTGTGTTTAAATTTCTTTATTATGCCTAGAGAATACATTTTTTAAAATCAGTAGCAAAAATGACAACTAAGAAAATATCTAGTCAAGCATAGATAGATCATACTCTGAGCTAATAAGACTTTCTCCATAATCCATGTCATGGAAACAAGTGTTACTTTGACCATAACAAACCCCAGATGGTGTCACTAGAGTTCATCAGGTCACTGGAAAGCAGTGTTATAACTCCATGAAAAATCTGGGAAACAGCTATTCATGCTATAAATATTTACTGTTCCATTCTCTATATGAAGTACGCTGTGATGCCACAGAAGATAAAATGAATATAATAACTTCCTACCCAGAGTTTACCACATGGGCAAACATGAAAGTCAGGAGTAATTTGAAAAAAATAATATTGGATCTGATGGTTCCAATAGGAAGCAATACTTTTGGGGGGGGGGGAGAGAGTAATTGAGACAAAGACAATTTTTTTTGTATGAATGTGTGTCAGAAGTCACAGCACTGAAACTATCATATTTTGTTCCCACCAATTTGTGTTCTATTTTAGTAAGGAAGAGGATGGCTATACTGACGTTACAATTACCTTCAAAAATCTTGGGAATTAACAAAACAAAATTTATTGCTCAATTATGCTTTATGTCCATATGGCATGAGATGTCTGCTCCACATATTCAAGGACCAGGTTGACAGAGGCTTTACCATCTTGAACTGAGAACCCAACACCTGAGGTCACTAAAGCAGGGCAGAGGGGAGTGGGGGAAGTACATAGGCCATTAATTTAAACCAGAAATGACACAACATTTCTGCTCACAACAAAACCTGTGTATGGCAGACTGAGAAATGTAAGGGAATACATGGTTCCTGCCAAAGATTCTTTAATTACAAGCAACAGAAATCAACTAACTTACTTAGGCAGAGAAGAAAAATTATTGGAAAGACATGGGGGAGATCACAGTATCAAAGAGACATTGAAAGAAGCATCTTTGCATATAGGACTCAGGAAGCCTCAGGGGTTCTCGAGAACAGAGTCCTGGGCCACTGCTAGAATGGGTGACCCTAGTCTTTCTTCAATTCTTGCATATTTCTACTCAAGAGTCAAAGCCCCAGGGACCAAGTGGGAAAAGAAAAGTGATCGTGGAAGCACTTTCCTTCCTTCCAGTGATTCCTTCAATTTAATATAGTGCAAAGTCAGGGCCCCTGGGTTTACTGCCCCAAACCAAGACCACAATGAATGAAGGAATTTTCCCAAAGGGAAATCATAGCCCTGTTATAAACGGAGAACGGACTTAGGGTGAGCACTATGTTGATATTCTCACTTTAATATTTATCTTGGTGATTCCAGGTAGTGACCTCTTTGACATGGCTATAGCAACTTTCTTCTACATATGTCTTTTGAGGCAAAGGAAATAAAACAAAAAATAAACTACAGGAATTACATCAAAGTAAAGGCCTTCTGCCCAGTGAAGGAAACAAAACTTAAAGGCAACCTATGGAATGGGAGAAGATAACTGCAAATGACGTATCCATCAAAGGGTTAGAAAACATGAACAGATATTTCTCCAAAGAAGACATCCAGATAACCAGCAGACACATGAAAAGATCTTTATCATCATTTAACATTAGGGAAATGCAAATCAAAACTATAATGAGATATCACTCCATGCCTGTCAGAATGGCTAAAATCAACAACACAAGAAAAGAGTGTTGATGACAATGTGGAGAAAAAGGAACACTTCTGCCCTGTTGGTGGGAATGAAAACGACACAGCCACTGTGGAAAAGAGTATGGATATTCCTCAAGAAATTAAAAAGAGAGCTACCTTACAATCCAGCAGTTGCGCTTCTGGGTATTTCCCCAAAGAATACCAAAACACTAATTCCAAAGGGATACCTGCACTTCTGTTTACTACACTGGCTTATTTAGAATAGCCAAGATATGGAAGCAAACCAAATGTCTATCAATAGATGAGTGGACAAAGAAACTGTGGCATATATATACAATGGATTATTACTCAGTCATAAAGTGAAGGGAATCTTGGTATTTACAAGGACATGGATGGAATTAGAGAGTATAATGCTAAGCAAAATAAAAGAAAGAAAAATACAGTATTATTTTACTCAGATGCAGAATTTAAGAAAGAAAACAAAAGAGCAAAAGGAAAAAGAAAGAGAGAAAGACAAACCAAGAAGCAGACTCTTAATTATAAAAAACAGGTCACCTGGGTGGCTCAGTGGGTTAAGCCTCTGCCTTCTGCTCAAGTCATGATCTCAGGATCCTGGGATCGATCCCCGAATTGGGCTCCCTGCTCAGCAGGAAACCTGCTTCCCCCTCTCTCTGCTTGCCTGTCTGCCTGCTTGATCTGTCTCTCTCAGTCAAATAAATAAATAAAGTCTTTTAGGAAAAAAAAAAGAAAGCAAACTCATGCTTACCAGATGGGAGGTGGAGGGTTGGGTTAAATGGGTGATAGAGATTAAGGAGTGCATTTGTTGTGATGAGCACAAGGGGTTGTTTGGAAGTGTTGAATCACTACACTGTACTCCTGAAATTAATGTAACACTTTTAATTTTTAAAAATAAAAAGTATTGATTCTAACACTTCACATATTTTGTTTCTACCTACGCAATTTTTTTTCTTTGCCATCCAATAGATTTAATTTTTTATTTGTGTAGCATACCTTCCTTAAATATCATTCTCCTTTTAGAAGCAACTAAGATTGCTTATTTTGAAAAATTATGCATGAATTTTAGAAATTACTTCTAGAAAAATCTGTGATCTTTATATTGAGATATGGTGTTCACTAAGTAAAATTCTTAAAATCATAAACTTATATTAAAACAAATTCAAATATTAATCCTAAAGAAAAAATGTGCAACCAGTTCTGTAGCATATTATATACATTTACATTTAAATGTAAATTTTTTTCAGTTATCAACTCCAATTTTTTTATTATAATATGTCAGTCACCATACTAACATCATTAGTTTTTGATGTAGTGTTCCATGGATTCATTGTTTGCGTGTAAAACCCAGTGCTCCATGCAATCTGTGCTCCTTAATACCAACCACCAGGCTCACCCATCCTCCCACCCCACCCAAAACTCTCAATTTGTTTCCTGGAGTCCCTAATCTCTCATGGTTTTTTTCCACCTCTGATTCCCCCCCCCCTTCATTTTCCCCTTCCTTCTTCTACTACTGTCCTCCATGCTATTCCTTATGTTCCACAAATAAGTGAAACCATATGATAATTAACTTTCTCTTTGACTTATTTCACTTACATAATCTCCTCCAGTCCTGTCCATGTTGATGCAATTGTTGGGTATTCATCCTTCCTAATGGCTGAGTAATATTCCATTATGTATATGGACCACATCTTCTTTATTCATTCGTCTGTGGATGGGCATCTCCATTCCTTCCACAGTTTGCTATTGTGGACATCATTGCAATGAACATTGGGTGAGTGTGCCCCTTCTTTTTACTACAACTCTATCTTTGGGGTAAATACCTACAAGTGCAATCACTGGGTCATAGGGTAGCTCTATTTTTAACATCTTGAGGAACTTCTGTACTGTTTCCCAGAGTGGCTATTCTAGCTTGCATTTCTACCAACAGTCCAAGAGGGTTCCCACTTCTCATCCTCTCCAACACTTGTTAATTTTGGCCATTCTAGCTTGTGTAAGGTGGAACAGTATTGTTTAGATGTGCTAATCAAAGTGTGGGCCACCCACCAGGAATACTGGCTTCATCTTTAGCTTCTTAGAAATGCAAACTCTGGGACACCTGGGTGGCTCAGTGGGTTAAGCCTCTACCTTCCGCTCAGGTCATGATCCCAGGGTCCTGGGATCAAGCTCCTTGTTATACAGGGGGCAGGTTTAGCCATCTTCCCTAATGGACTTAGTGTTTGGGGTGATAACTGCATAGCTTTCTCTCTTAGGAAAACTAAGAGAATAAGACCCTTAAAAATAAATTTTCCATCTTACATTCTTTTCAAGTACCCTTCTCCTCTTTTTCTCCAGTACAGATAAAATATTGATTATTAGAAAATTCAATTATACAAAAACCCTCTAAGTTGGGGTTAATACGTTTATTTTGGATAACATTTTCAGATGCACCAATTGCAGAGTAATAACTTGAAATTACAAGGGAAACAAAAGCAAAAAGCTACTGGGACTTCATCAAGATAAAAAGCTCCTGCACAGCGAAGAAAACAGTCAACAAAACTAAAAGACAAACTTTGGAATGGGAAAGGGTATGTGCAAATGACATACCCAATAAAAGGTTAGTATCCAAAATCTATAAAGAACTTATCAAACTCAACACCAAAAAAACAAATAATCCATTTAAAAAAGGGGAGAAGACATAAATAGACATTTTCCAAAGAAGACCTACAAATGGTCAACAAACACATGAAAAGATGTTCAGGCTTTGGTGAGTGCTGTGAAGTGTGTAAACCTGGTGATTCACAGACCTGTACCCCTGGGGATAAAAATATATGTTTATAAAAAATTTAAAAAAATAAAAAATTAATTAAAAAGAAAAAGATGTTCAGTATCACTCATCATCAGGGAAATGCAAATCAAAACTACAATAAAATGTCACCTTACATCTGTTGGAATGGCTAGAATTAACACAGGAAACAGGAGATGTTGGCAAAGATGCGGAGAAAGGGGAACCCTCTTACACTGTTGGGGAAATGCAAATTGGTGCAGCCACTCTGGAAAACAGTATGGTAGTTCCTCAGAAAATTAAAAATGGAACTACTCTATGACCCAGCAATTGCACTACTAGGTATTTACCCAAAAGATAAAAAAATAGTGATTCTAAGGAATACATGCACCCCAATGTTTACAGCAGCATTATCAACAACAGCCAAATTATGGAAAGAACCCAAATGTCCATTGACTAATGAATGGATAAAGAAGAAGTGTCCACACACAGACGATAGAATATTACTCAGCTATCATAAAGAATGAAATCTTGCCATTTGCAGCAACATGGGTGGAGCTAGAGAGTATTAAGCTAAGTGAAAGAAGTCACTCAGAGAAAGACAAATGCCAAATACTTAAAACAAAGCAGATAAAGGGGAAAAGAGGCAAACCGTAAAATAGACTCTTAACCACAGAGAATAAACTGTGGGTTGCTGCAAGGGAGTTGGGTGTAGGGAGGGGTTAAATGGGTGATGGGTATTAAGGCGGGCACTTGTGATGAGCGCTGGGTATTACATGTAAGTGATGAATGTCTAAATTCTACTCCTGAAACTAAATTATACATATGGTAACGAACTGGAATTTAAATAAAAACTTGAAACAACAGCAACGAAAACAGAAAGTACAGAACAGGAACTGTGCCACGTGACCTGAGGTCTTTCTGGGCAGAACACAATTTCAAAACAATCACGACCTATCTGGAGCTATGTCAGTGAAATCTGTTTTCAGGCCCACTTTATGGAGTGGAAGTGCCATGGAGTACTTCGCAGCTGAAAAGTAAGCAGCCATGCGTATTAGTCAGGGTTCTGCAGAGAAATAGAACCACATCTATCTATCATCTATGTATTTATCTATGTATGTATTTCCTCTTGCCTTAGTTCAGTTCCTCTGGAGAAACACATATATGTATAAATACATATACACAGATATAGACATACAAACATATATATATATGCATATTAAAAGGAGATTTATAAATAAAAGATTACATATTATAAAAGTTTATGGAGGCTGAGAAATCCCATAATCTTCCCTCTGTAATCTGGAGACCTAGGAAAGCCAGTAGTTCAGTCTGATTGCAAAGACCTAAGAACCAAGGGAACCGTGGTATAAATTCCAGTCCAAAAGCAGAAGAGATGAGATGTCCCACCTCCACCAGTGAAGCAGAAAAAGGAGTGACTTCCTCCTTGGTCTTCCCTGTGCTCTCTTCAGCCCTCTCACAAAGGAGAGTGCTGTCTGCTTTCCTCAGTCAATTGATTTAAATGCCAGTCTCATCCAGAAACAATCCCCCAGACTCATCTACAGCAGTGTTTAATCTGGGAACACTGTGGCCAGTCAAGATGACACTTAAAATGGACCATAATGGTATGAAAGTTAAAACACAGTTACAGACTAATTTATTGCAGTCAGGAACTCTTAGTTTCTCCAGAGAGAAGCAAGAAATTAAGAGAATCCTATCATCAGGGAGGCTGAGCAGGAGGATAGAGGCTGGACACAGCTAGAACTAATAATCTCTATTGAATGTTACATACTGATGGCAAGTCTTTGGATTTGTAATATTAGCTAAAGGAGAGAGAAAGTAAGGCCAGTAATAAAAATAACCATGTGAGGGCTTCACCTTGTGCAAGGCACTTTCATATGTGGTTTAAAAAGTCACTCCCGTGGCCAGCTCAGAAACCTCCCTCACCCCAACTTTGGTCTTTGCTGGGCACCCCAGAGTAAGGGGTTCCCACCCAGCAAGCCATTATAGGATGTCTTCCAGTTTCACGGGCTCCTCCTGTGTTCATCATAAGGGAGGTCCTTCTTGTTCCCAACCTGGGTGAAGGCACAGCAGGGGGGAAATGACTGATCTCTGGTGTCCGTTTTACTGGGATGTTTTGAACACTGTAAGGGCAACCACAGGGGAGCAGGTGGGTATAACTAACGTCGACCTTCGGGTAGGAGAGAGGCCTCGTGAGGCCAGTCTCCCCATCCAGCTGGGTGTCCCAGAGCCCGCTCCACCTCAGGTCCTCCAGGGAGCTTTCAAACCCCTGGCATGTGACTGAGAACTGGTCCTTGACGAAGCAGCCCCTGCCACATTCGCCATCACCCATAGGCGCGAGCTTCTGTGGACGGCGACCCGCCCCCACTCCCACGAAGGGACCTGCTGACCAGGTCCCTGGGCACTCCTTAACCTTCTGGCAAGAGTTTCCCGGCTTTCCATGCGCTGAGGCTGCCACCTGGCGGCAGGGGCGCCGGTAGTGGTTGGCCCAGACTCCGGTAAGAGAGAGAAGGGGATCCGGCTCCGGGGGGATAGCCGGGGACCTCGTGTCCCTCCCTGGCGTCCGTGGAGTTGGCCCGCCTGCGTGGAAGGTTTTGTAGAATGCCCTCCTGAGTGTGCGCCTCCCTGATTACTGACGCTGTGCTTTCGTAAGTTGATTGACCGCTTGGATGTCTTCTTGTGTGATATCCAAGCCCACTTTTTTGTTGAATTAATTTGTACAGATTCCTTAGTTACTTGGTTGGTTGGTTGGTTAGTGAGTTAGTTAGTTGTTTATATATCTGTTGCTGTGCTCTTCTCCAGGTCTGTGGCTTTCCTTTTTATTCTCTTAGGGGTATCCTCTGATGAACGGAAGTTTTTCATTTTAATGTAGGCAAGTTGTTCAGTGTTGTCCCTTTATGACTGAAATTTTTGTCTTATTTAAGAAAATTGTCTCTATTCTGAGTCCTAAAGTTCTCCTGCCTTATTATCCGCTTGAAGATTTATTGCTTAATGTGAGATATGGGTCAAATTTCATAGTTTTCTGTTTAGATATTCAGTTATGCCATACAGTTTATCGATAAGACCATCCTTTCCCTAGTGCTTTGAAGTGCCACCTTTTGTTGTAAATCAAAATCTATTTGTGTGAAGATACTTCTGGACTCTTTAGTACATTAATTTGCCTATCTTTTATCAATACCACATATCTCAATATCCAGTAGAGATAGTTGCTATCACAAATAAATCTCAATATCCATAGAGAACAAAAAGCTTGTTCTTCAAGCTATTTTGGAACCTTTGCATTTTCCACAAAAATTTTAGAATCAGTCTCCCTGATTCTCCAGTCTCCCTGCTTCCCCCCTCCACACAACACACACCTGTTAAGACTTTGATTGGGATTGAATTAAACTTAGAGATCAATCTGGGGAGAATTTACTCATGTATTATATTTTTCAGTCATGAACATGAAAGCCCATCATTTATTTTAGTCTTTTAAAATTTATCTCCTTTATGTTGTATAATTTCCTACTCAGTTTTACGTAGCTTTTATCAATTATGTATTAGGGTATTTGATATTTTTGGTGCTGTTTTAAGTGCTACCTTTAATCTTTATGGTTTAACTGGAAGTTGCTGGTATATAGAAGTGCAACTGAGTTGGTATCCAGCAATCCTATTAATCTCAATCTTAATGGCTTATTGTGTAATTTTTAGATTTTCTAAACACACAAATATATAATCTATGAAAAGTGATAATTATAGTTCTCCCTTTCAAGTTCTCATTATTTTAATTATTATTACAGTTTTGCCTTATCAAACTGGTAAGAACTTCCAGGACAATGTTGAATAGAAGCGGTCATAGCACTTGCTTTTGATCTCAGAAGGAAAACTTGCTGTATTCTTAGTTTGGGCTCCTCTAACAGAATACCATACATTGAGTGGTTTATGAACAACAGGAATTTATTTCCCGCGGTTCTAGAGTCTAGGAAGTATGAGAATAAAGCACTGGCAGAATTCATGTCTGGTGGGACATGCCTCTTGGCTCACAGGCATCCATCTTCTCTCTGGGTCCTCACATGGCGGAAGGTGTGGGACTTTCTCTGGGATCTCTTACAAGAGCACTAATCCCATTCGTGAGGGCTCCATCCTCATGAGCACCTCCCGAAGGCCCCACTTCCAAATACCACCACATTGAGGATTAGGTTTCAACGTATGAATTTTGGAGGGACACAAACCTTCAGTCTACAGCAAGCATGATGTTTGCTGTATTATTTGGTAGATACTCTTCACTAGATTACAGAAGTTCCTCCTATTCATACCTTTTCCATGTTATTATCATGAATAGATATTTAATATTAGTCCATTTTTTTTAAAGATTTTATTTATTTATTTGACAGAGAGAAATCCTAAGTAGATGGAGAGGCAGGCAGAGAGAGAGAGAGGGAAGCAGGCTCCCTGCCAAGCAGAGAGCCCAATATGGGACTCGATCCCAGGACCCTGCGATCATGACCTGAGCCGAAGGCAGCGGCTTAACCCACTGAGCCACCCAGGCGCCCCCTCTTAGTCCATTTTTTTTGCATTTAATGACAAGATCAATTGGCTTTTTTCCTCCTTTATTGTGTTAATTTGGTGAATTACCTTGGTCTTTGAATGCCATGTCAACTCTGCACATCTGGAATAAACCCATATTGTTGTATTGAATCCTCTATATTATGAATGGCTGACTTATCTTACCTTATTTTATTTAAGTTTTTTCCATAATGTTTATGATGACACTTGCCTGAATTTTTCTTTGTTTTAATGTTCTTGATAGATTTTGTTATCAAATGTATTCAAGTCTTATAAAACAGTAGGGGAATGAATTCTGTTTTTCTATTCTCTTGAGGAGATTGTGTAAAATTGGAATTATTTATTCCTTAAATATCTGGTACAAACTCACGTGATGCTTTTTTTGTATGTTGAACGTTTTTCATTAAAGATTTAATTTCTTTAATAACTACACACTGTTCAGATCTCATATATAGTCTTTTAAATTTTTTAACTTTTGGGGCACCTGGGTGACTCAAACTTATTGTGGACATTGCTGCTGTAAACATTCAGGTGCACATGTGCCTTCATTCAGATCACTACATTTGTATCTATAGGGTAAATACCCAGTAGTGCAATTGCTGGGTCATAGGGTAGCTCTATTTTCAACTTTTTGAGGAACCTCCATGTTGTTTTCCAGAATGGCTGCACCAGACTGCATTCCCACCAACAGTGTAGGTGGGTTCCCCTTTCTCCACATCCTCCCCAACATCTGTTGTTTCCTGACTTGTTAATTTTAGCCATTCTGACTGGTGTGAGGTGGTATCTCATTGTGGTTTTGATTTTTATTTCCCTGATGCCAAGTGATGTTGAGCACTTTTTCATGTGTCTGTTGGCCATCTGAATGTCTTCTTTGCAGAAATGTCTATTCATGTCCTCTGCCCATTTCTTGATTGGATTATGTGTTCTTTGGGTGTTGAGTTGAATAAGTTCTTTATGGATTTTGGATACTAGCCCTTTATCTGATGTCATTTGCGAATATTGTCTCCCATTCTGTCAGTTGTCTTTTGGTGTTGTTGATGGTTTCATTTACTATGCAAAAGCTTTTGATCTAGATGAAATCCCAATAGTTCATTTTTGCTCATGCTTCCCTTGCCTTTGGCAATGTTTCTAGGAAGAAGTTGCTGTGGCTGAGTTTGAAGAGGTTGCTGCCTGTGTTCTCCTCAAGGATTTTGATGAATTTCTGTTTGACATTGAGGTCTTTCATCCATTTTTATTTTTGTGTGTGGTGTAAGGAACAGGTCCAGTTTCATTCTTCTGCATGTGGCCATCCAATTTTCCCAACATCATTTGTTGAAGACACTGTCTTTTTTCTATTGGACATTTTTTCCTGACCATAGAGTTGAAGGTCTATTTCTGGGCTCTGTATTCTGTTCCATTGACCTATGTATCTGTTTTCATGCCAATACTATACTGTCTTGATGATTACAGTTTTGTACTAGAGGTTGAAGTCTGGAATTGTTGAGGCCACCAACTTTTTTGTTTGTTGTTTGTTTGTCTGTTTTGTTTTGTTTTCAACATTCCTCTGGCTATTCGGGGTCTTTTCTGGTTCCATACAAATTTTAGGATTATTTGTTTCATTGCTTTGAAGAAAATTGATGATATTTTGATAGGGATTGCATTAAATGTGTAGATTGTTCTAGGTAGCATAGACATTTTCACAATATTTGTAATTCCAATCCATGAGCATGGAACTTTTTTCCATTTCTTATGTCTTCCTCAATTTCTTTCATGAGTACTTTATAGTTTTCTGAGTCAAAACTCTTTGCCTTTTTTGTTAGGTTTATTCCTAGGCATCTTATTGTTTTGGGTGCAATTATAAATGGGATTGACTCCTTAATTTCTCTTTCTTCTGTCTTGTTATTGGTGTATAGAAATGCAACTGATGTCTGTGCATTGATTTTACATCCTGACACTTTACTGAATTCCTGTATGAGTTTTAGCAGATTTGGAGTGGATTCTTTTGGGTTTTCCACATAAAGTATCATATCACCTGCAAAGAGTGAGAGGTTGATTTTCTCTTTGCTGATTTGAATGCCTTTAATTTCTTTTTGTTGTCTGATGGCTGAGGCTAGGACTTCTAGTACTAAGTTGAATAGTAGTGGTGATAGTGGACATCCCTGCCATGTTCCTGACCTTAGGGGAAAAGCTCTCAGTTTTTCTCCATTGAGAATGATATTTGCAGTGGGATTTTCATAGATGGCTTTCATGATATTGAGGTGTGTACCCTCTATCCCTACACTTTGAAGAGTTTTGATCAAGAAAAGATGCTGTATTTTGTCAAATGCGTTTTCAGCATCTATTGCATCTATTGAGAGTATTATATGGTTCTTGTTCTTTCTTTTATTAATGTATTGTATCACATTGATTGATTTGTGAATGTTGAACCAACCTTGAAGCCCTGCAATAAATTCCACTTGGTTGTGGAGAATAATCCTTTTAATGTACTGTTGGATCCTATTGGCTAGTATTTTGGTGAGAATTTTTGCATCTGTGTTCATCAAGGATACTGGTCCATAATTCTCCTTTTTGGTGGGGTTGTTGTCTGGTTTTGGGATCAAGATGATGCTGGCCTCATAAAATGAGTAAGGAAGTTTTCCTTCCATTTCTATTTTTTGGAATGGTTTCAGGAGAATAGGTATTAATTCTTCTTTAAATGTTTGGTAGAATTCCCCTGGGAAGCTGTCTGGCCCTGGGCTCTTGTTTCTTGGGAGATTTTTGATGACTGTTTCAATTTCCTTGCTGGTTATGGATCTGCTTAGGTTTTCTATTTCTTCCTGGTTCACTTTTGGTATAAGTTTATATGTCTCTAGGAGTGCATTCATTTCTTCCAGATTGTCAAATTTGCTGGCGTATAGTTGCTCATAATATGTTCTTATAATTGTATTTATTTGGTGTTGGTTGGGATCTCTCCTCTTTCTTTCATGATTTTATTAATTTGGGTCCTTTCTCTTATCTTTTTGATAAGTCTGTCCAGGGGTTTATCAATCTTATTAATTCCTTCAAAGAACAACCTCCTAGTTTCATTGATTTGTTCTACTGTTGTTTTGATTTCTATTTCATTGATTTCTGCCCTGATCTTTATTATTTCTCTTCTCCTGCTGGGTTTAGGCTTTCTTTGCTGTTCTTTCTCCAGCTGCTTTAGGTGTAGGGTTAGGTTGTGTGCTTGAGGCCTTTCTTGTTTCTTGAGAAAGGCTTGTATTGCTATATACTTTCCTTTCAGGACTGACTTTGCTTTTCCCAAAGATTTTGGGACAGTTGTGTTTTCATTATCATTTGTTTCCATGAATTTTTAAAATTCTTCTTTAATTTCCTGGTTGACCCGTTCATTCTTTAGTAGGATGCTCTTTAGCCTCCATGTATTTGAGTTCTTTCCTACTTTCCTCTTGTGATTGAATTCTAGCTTCAGAGCATTCTGGTCTGAAAATATGTAGGGAATGATCCCAATCTCTTGGTACTGGTTGAGACCTGATTTGTGACCAAGGATGTGACTTATTCTGGAGAATGTTCCATGTGCACTAGAAAAGAATGTGTATTCTGTTGCTCTAAGATGGAATATTCTGAATATATCTGTGATGTCCATCTGGTCCAGTGTGTCATTTAAGGCCTCTATTTCCTTGTTGATCTTTTCCTTGGATGATCTGTCCATTTCAAAGAGGGGGGTGTTAAAGTCTACTACTATTATTGTATTATTGTTGATGTGTTTCTTTGTTTTTGTTATTAATTGGTTTATATAGTTGGCTGCTCCTATGTTAGGGGCATGGGTATTTAAAATTGCTAGATCTTCTTGTTGGTCAGACCCTTTAAGTATGATACAGTGTCCTTCCTCATCTTTTATTATAGTCTTTAACTTAAAAATCTAATTTATCCGATAAAAGGATTGCCCTCCCAGCTTTCTTTTGATGTCCATTGGCATGGTAAATTGTTTTCCACCCCCTCACTTTACATCTGGAGGTGTCTTTGGGTCTAAAATGAGTTTCTTGTAGACAGCATATTGATGATTTGGGGTTTTTTATTCATTCTGATACCCTGTGTCTTTTGATTGGGGCATTTAGCCCATTTACATTCAGGGAAACTATTGAAAGATATGAATTTAGTGCCATTGTATTACCTGTAAGGTGACCCTTACTGTATATTGTCTCTGTTCCTTTCTGGTCTACTACTTTTAGGCACTCTCTTTGCTTAGAAGACCACTTTCAATATTTTCTGTAGGGCTGGTTTGTGTTTACAAATTCTTTTAATTTTTGTTTGTCCTGGAAGCTTTTCATCTTTCCTTCTATTTTCAATGACAGCATAGCTGGATATAGTATTATTGGCATCATATTTTTCTCACTTAGTACTCTGAATATATCATGCCAGTTCTTTCTGGCCTGCCAGGTCTCTGTCAATAAGTCTGCTGCCAATCTAATATTTCTGACATTGTATGTTACAGACTTCTTGTACCAAGCTGCTCTGAGGATTTTCTCTTTATCACTAAGACTTGTAGGTCTTACTATTAGATGACAGGGTGTAGACCTGTTTTATTGATTTTGTGTCTCCTGGACTGATGCTTGTTCCCTTTGCTATATTAGGGAAATTCTCTACTATAATTTGCTCCAATATACCTTCTGCCCCCCTCTCTCTTTCTTAGTCTTCTGGAATCCCAATTATTCTAATATTGTTTTGTCTTCTGGTATCACTTATCTCTTGAATTCTCCCCTTTTGGTCCAGCAGTTGTTTATCTCCCTTTCTCTCAGCTTCTTTATTCTCTATCATTTGGTCTTCTATATCACTAATTCTTTCTTCTGTCTCATTTATCCTAGCAGTGATAGTCTCCCCCCCCTTTTTTAAAAGATTTTATTTATTTATTTGACAGAGAGAGATCACAAGTAGGCAGAGAGGCAGGCAGAGAGCGAGAGGGAAGCAGGCTCCCCACTGAGCAGAAAGCCCGATGTGGACTCGATCCCAGGACCCCGAGATCATGACCTGAGCCGAAGGCAGCGGCTCAACCCACTGAGCCACCCAGGCGCTCCAAGAACCTCGTGTTTTGATTGCACCTTATTAATAGCTTTTTAAATTTTAACTTGGTTAGATTTTAGTTCTTTTATTTCTCCAGAAACAGATTTTATTTCTCCAGACAGGGTTTCTTTAATATCTTCCATACCTTTTTCAAGCCCAGCTAGCACCTTGAGAATTGTCCTTCTGAACTCTAGTTCTAACATACTACCAATGTCTGTATTGATTACGTCCCTGATCATTGGTACTGCCTCTTGTTCTTTTTTTTTTTTTTTTTTTTTTTTTGTGGTGAGTTTTTCCACCTTGTCATTTTATCCAGCTAAGAATATATGAATGAGGGAATAAAAATACTAAAAGGTTGGCAAAGACCCTCCCCCCCGCCAAAATGTACACTAACTAGATCAGAAGACATCCAAAAGTAGGGGGAAAAGAAAGGGGGAAAAATAAATAAATACACACACACACACACAAATAAGGGTAAACATAATAAAGGGATGGAATATGGCTGTAAAGATGAAAATTAAAGAAAATTCTAAAAGTTCTTTAGAAATTTTAATTGGAATTGATAAGATAGTTTGATAGGAATTGATAAGATGGTTGGAAAAAGAAAAAAAAAGGAGGGAATGTGCTCAGGTTGAAGACTAGAACAAAGCCATGTGCTAGATTAGGGTATATTTGATCTATTAGAAGAAATTGTATCCCAAAATTTCTTAGGAAAAAAACCCTATATGTACACAAAAAATAAAGTTAAATACAATGAAAGGATAGGATAAAATATGACTATAACAACGAAAGTTTAAGAATATTTTTTTAGAAAGGTATTAAGATAAACTAGTTAAAAAACATTAAAAGAAGAAAGAGGAAAAGTTAAAAAAAAGAATAAGAAAAAAATAAAATAAAAAGAAATTTAACTTCACAAGACTGAAGGATCATGGGGAAAAAGCCATGAATTCTACGTGCTGTTTTCCCCTGGCTCTCGAGTTCCTCTGTTCTCCTTGATTAGTGGGCTTGGTCCTGGCTGGATGTCCTTGCTGATCTTCTGCAGGAGGGGCCCATTGCAGTGATTCTCAAATGTTTTTCCCTAAGGCAGAATTGCACCACCTTTGCCAGGGACGGGGCTAAGTAATCTGCTTAGGTTCACCTTTCGGTAGCTTTTGTTCCCTGAATGCTTTCTGTACTGCTTTGGAGGACAGGAATGAAAATGTCGGCCTCCCAATCTCTGGCCCAGAGGAGCTGAGAGCTTGGTGCCCCCCTCTCAGTGTCCCCTCAGAGATAAACAGTCAATCACTCCCATCTTCCTGGTCTCTGGCTGCACTCCATGTTCACCTGGCCTGTGACTGAGCATTTCTTTCTTTGGCACATGGCCCTGTTTGGAGTCTCCAAACCCAGCAGATTCCTGCTGTGCTGCTCCTCCTGGAGGAGGATGGTGAGTCTCCCTGGATCTGCCACTGTGGGGTCCCTGCTTGAAGAGCAGTGGTCCAACTGTGCCTTGGATCATGACTTAAGGAAACCCCAAGCTGTGAGCTCACTCCTTGGCTCCAGGTCCATCTTTGCAGCTGGCTTCCCCACTCCAATACATGGCAGCTCTGTCACACTCAGACACCCCTGATCTTTCTGTGGCCCCATGGGACCTGAGACTACATTGTCCTCACGAGGGCTCCACCCCCACTTAGCCTCTGGAGCAATGTCCCCCAGTGGAGCAGACTTCTTCAAGTTCTGGTTTTGTGTTCCACCGCTCCACCACTTGCTAGGAGCCAGCCCGTCCCCACACAGTCTATCTTCCTATTGCTTGGGATTCACTTCTCTGCACATCCAACCTTTTAGAAAGTGGTCAATTTTCTGTTTCTAGAATTGCTGCTCTTCTCTTCTATCTCCTGTTGAGTCTGTAGGTGTTCAGAATGGTTTGATACCTATCAAGCTGAAATCCTGGGATATGATGTCATTTCAGTCTGCTACCTCTCTGACATCTTGCCTCTCCCCCGCTTTGTTTTTTTCTTGGTAAGTCTTGCCAGGCTTTATCAATTTTATTAGTCAGTCTTTTCAAAGAACCAACTGGTGGCTTTGTTGATCATCTCTGTGATGATATTTTTTTCTATTTTATTGATTTCAACTCACATCTTTCTTATTTCCTTCCTTCCTTCTTTGAATTTAACTAATACTTTTTTGTTTTGAACTTCTTTTTTTTTTTTTTAAAGATTTTATTTATTTGACAGAGAGACAGAGAGGGATTACAAGTAGGCAGAGAGACAGGTAGAGAGAGAGGGGGAAGCAGGCTCCCCACTGAGCAGAGAGCCCGATGTGGGGCTCAATCCCAGGACCCTGAGATCAACCTGAGCTTAACCCACTGAGCCACCCAAGCACCCCTGTTTTAAACTTCTTAAGGTGGGTGTTTTGTTCATTGATTTTGAAATATTTTTCTTTCCAAATATGCCTTTAAGTGCTTTTGGCACTCTTCAAGGTCATAGAGAGAAAGGGTTAGAGTTCAGGTTGTAATGAAACCCCTTGGTTTGGGTTGGGATGCAGAAAGGTTGCATTTTAATAACAAAGGGTGAACTAAAAATACAGAGACAACAGCACAGCTCCACCTTATCTCAGTTCTTTTTTTTTTTTTTTAATATATTTTATTTATTTCTTTGACAGAGAGAGATCACAAGTAGACAGAGAGGCAGGCAGAGAGACAGAGAGAGAGGGAAGCAGGCTCTCTGCTGAGCAGAGAGCCCGATGTGGGACTCGATCCCAGGACCCTGAGATCATGACCCGAGCCGAAGGCAGCGGCCTAACCCACTGAGCCACCCAGGAGTCCCTTATCTCAGTTCTTGAAGTCCAGTCAGGAGATCCTGAATTTCTAGCTGGCGCACTCTGAAAACAGTGAAGGGCTCCAGGGAAAAATCCTGAATGGGTTCATTTCTGTGGGGACTTCCCTTCCCTCTGGGTTCTGTCCTAGCAATTCTTCTTCTTCTTTTTTTTTTTATTTAATTAGCTCTGTGATACCTTCAGGAATATATTTTAAAATATTTTGTTGCGTTTTTATAATTGTCTGGATAGGGAGGCTTAGTCCAAGTTACCGCATCTGCCATTATGAGAAAAGGAAGTGTATCTGAATCCTTTCTCTTCATGTGTGAACTGACAGTTTCCTTCTCTCGCACCTCCACTTTGAAAATCCTCCAGGATTTTAAAGTTTTGTCAAAGTGTGTATGGAAATTATACTTTTGGGATATGTCCACAATTGCTTGGATTCTGAAATCCCAGTGACTTGAAATTTCATGATTGCCTTAGGGTAGATGTATTTTCATCCACTGCATTTTGATCTTGGACATTTTCTTGAGATAAAGAAATTTAAAGACAACAACAACAACAACAAAACCACCTTTACTCCTCCCATTGCACCCCCACCTCATTCCATTTTCTTTGCTCTCTCTAGGCCACTTTCATTATCCAGATATTGAAAATTCTGGTCTTTTAAAAAAATGTCTTTGATTTTACTGCTCCTGCTTCTGCATTCTTCTTAAGTAAGGTCCTTCTTGTTCCCAACCAGGAAGATGGGCACAGCAAGGTAGAAATGACTGATCTCTGGGGTCCCTTTTACTGGGTTGTTTTGGAAACTGTTAGGGAAAACCACAGAGAAGCAGGTCAGTACCATCTTGACATCTGGGCAGGACAGAGGCCTCAGGCAGCCACAGTAATCCCTCTCACTCTGTCCCACAGAGCCAGCTCCACCTCCAAGTTGGCCAGGTAGTTGAAACACCCTGGTGTGTAACTGAGAATTGGTCGTCTTGTCACATCCACCATCACCGATGGCCACAAGTAAATGAAAGCAAGAAGAGGCATATGAAACCTTAGCAATCTTCACAGCGAATCACTAGGTAAGGTAGACTGAGCCTATTTTGGTCAATAAGTCAAATTCTTACTGTCTTTACATTAGGTTTTCCTATGAGGAAGTGTGTGCTTTGCTTCTGGGAATAAACTATCCAGTTGGGATTTGGAGACAGAAAGAAGAATGAAGTTAGACACATATACCAGAACCCTAGTTTGCAGTTTAACCCAAGAACACAATCAAAGGAGAGGAGTAACCACTGTTCCTGAGAAGGAGGTGAGTTAGGCATTAGGGTAGGAATGAGGAGAGCAGCACTATCTGTTCATTCAGAGGCTATTTACTAATGACTACCACGTGCCTGGTTCTGGGAAGGTTTCACAAAAAAATACACAAATTCTTGATCTTGTAGCGAATGCTGTCTAGTCTGGGAGGGGGAAGAGTTAAGAAGACATCTCTGGTGTGAGCACAGCTGAACAGGTGTGTGGGCTCCCAGATGGTGTAATACTTGGATATATTTTCAAATTGATGTTTTTATGCAATTCCTCAAATTTTATTTATTGTGGAGTATGGAAAAGATTCTTTTATTTTTTTTAAGATTTTTTATTTGTTTATATGACAGAGAGAGACACAGCAAAAGAGGGAACACAAGCAGGGTGGGTGGGAGAGGGAGAAGCAGACTTCCTATCGAGCAGGGAGCCTGATGTGGGACTCAATCCTAGGACCCTGGGATCATGAACAAAGGCAGACACTTAATGACTGAGTCACCCAGGCGCCCCTGGAATGGATTCTTAATTAATAAAAATTGCATGTCTCTCTCCCTTGGGTACCATTAATGGATTTAGTACTTGCTGGAACATAACTTGACTCAATAAAATAAAATACTCTCTTTGTAAGGCTTATTTGTTTTCTATTATGTTGATCAATGATCATCATAAGAGTATTAGAAAATGGAGAAACAGATAAAGAAAACATAAAGGTCATTCAAGATGCTATAAGTCAGATAATAAAATTCTTTTTTAAAATTTTATGCTTCTTCCACTATTTATAGCTGAACACTGCTAGTTACATTCCTTAAAAAATAGAGGAAGTTTATATGAATATGATTTTAAAGTTTTGTCAAAGTGTGTATGGAAATTTACTTTTGGGATATGTCCACAATTTCTTTGATGCTCCTCCCCCAAGGAGAACTTAATTTCTGTCCCATGAAAGTGGGCTGGACTTAATGACTCACTTCTAACAAACAGAATATCACAGAAGTGATGGGCTGTCCCTCCCAAGATTCAGTTCTTTGGTTTCCATCTTCAGTGTTCTCTCTCTGGTCTCTCTCACCATTCACTCTGGCAGAAGCCATGGTAAGAACATTCCTATGGAGAGGACCACATGGTGATGAATTGAAGCTTCCAGTTACAGTCAAGTCTTAGAGTCTTTAGCCCTGCCAGCAGGGTTTGAATACAATATCATGAAAGACCCTGAGCCAGAACCACCCAGTTAATAGACTCCCAGATACCAACCCTCTGAAGCATATGAAATAAGACAAGTTATTTTAACCTGCTTTAAAAAGTATTCTTTTCCTGGCTTGCATATCCCTTCTGAAGTGTTTAAAATTAAGATAATAAAAAAAAGAAAAAAGTCATTTATTCTCCCTAAAAATTGCTATGCTGTGACTTATTCGGTTTAGAATTTTAGCCCACTTCACCTACTCTATTCAGATGACCAATACTGGCTGATTTCAAAGCTGGTTACACGTCTTTATTTCCATACGCACTTCACAAAATATAAATCAAAGATAGGTCAGCATTGCTAAGAAGAGTTTTAAAATTTTCCACTGGAAGTACACTGGAGGGTTTTATGTTTTTCAGCAGGATAGTCAGTGAGCTTGCTTCTTGTCAGTTGTGAAAGAATTTGCATGAGGGGGCATCTGGGTGGCTCAGTCAGTTAAGCAAATGACTTTGGCTCAGGTCATGATGCCAGGGTCCTGGGATCAAGTTCCCCATCAGGCTCTTTGCTTGGTGGGGAGTTGGCTTCTCTTTCTGTCTCTCTCCCCACTTCCTGGCTTTTGTTCTCTCACTCTCTCTCAAATATCTCAAATAAATAGATAAAATCTTAGTTTAAAAAAAGAAGTTGCATGAGGAACTCTGAGTGGAAACGTTGCAGCAGTGTCTTATCCTTTGTTGTGCATTGACACTGGTGCTTCTTTGGCTCATCTGGTCCTTGATCCACTTTAGGAGGTGTGGCGGGAAAGGCTGTGTGCATAGTGTTAAAGGCCTTAAGTAAGGTCGACTGGGGATTGAGAGAAGCCAGGTGATGTACCCTTAAACAAACTGAAAAAAAAAAATAAAAAAAAGACACTGGGCACCTGGGTGGCTCAGTGGGTTAAGCCTCTACCTTCAGCTCAGGTCATGATCTCAGGGTCCTGGGATTGAGCCCTGCATCGGGCTCTCTGCTCAGCAGGGAACCTGCTTCCTCCCCTCTCTCTCTCTCTGCCTGCCTCTCTGCCTACTTGTCATCTGTCAAATAAATAATTAAAATCTTAAAAAAAAAAGACAAAAATGAAAATGTCACAGAGCATTTTCTGTCAGAATTTTCCTGCTGGGGCTGTCTTCATGTGTAAAACGAAAATTCTAACATTCGTCTCAAAGGAATTTATTGTAAGGATTAAATGAGATGGTGTATGTGAAGCTTAGTCCCTGGCCAGTTGCTAAATAAATGGAAATAAATAGGTTTGTTATTGGATGACTGGATGACTTCCAGTCAGTTAAGTATCTGCCTTCAGCTCAGGTCAGATCCTGGGGTCCTGGGATCAGAGTCCCGAATCAGGTTCCCTCTTCAGTGGGAAGCTTACTTCTCTCTTTCCCTCTGCCTCTCCCCCTACTTGTGCTCTCCCCCACTCACTTTGTATCTCAAATAAACAAACAAAATCTTTTAAAAAAATACTGAAAGAAGATATAAAAGAACATTTTAATAGATATCACGACATTCAAATCAAGAATCATTTTTAAGCCTCCAAATTACTAACAAAAACAATGAATGCAGAAAAAACCCTGAAATGTGTATATATTAAAGAAATGACATTTCTACTGTAAAAATTTCCGTTTAGGTTCCTTTTAGGATTTCTTCTTAGGTTTTTATGAGTTAGTCATAAAAATTGTCTTGAGCATGAGGGGAGCCTGGGTGACTCAGTCGGTTGAGTGTCCCGATCTTGGTTTCAGCTCTGGTTGTGATCTGAGGGTTCTGAGGTTGAGCCCCGCATCAGGCTCTGTGCTCAGTGGGGAACCTGCTTGGGATTTTTCTCTCTTTCCCTCTCCCTCTGCCCCTCCCCTCACTCCACTCTCTCCCTAAAAATAAATAAATAAATAATTTAAGAAGAATTGTCTTGAGAATGAAAAAAGTACAGTGATCTTTATTTGGAAGTAGACAATTGTAGAATGGAAGACATATGCCACAAAATTTTTTTTAGCTTTATAATAATTTAATATGTACATGAAGTAAGCATACAAATAACTTGGGCGGGGAATAGAATATTCAATAAATAGTGTTGAGGCAATTGATGGGTCATATGAAAGATGAAGATGCCTTGGATGCATATACTCTCTGATGTGGCAAAGCAAATGCAGGATGGGTTTAAGCGTTAAATACAAAATTCAAAATTGAAAAAGTACACGGGATGGCAGACATTCTAGGAACACACAGAATGGAAGAAGGCTCAAAGGAGAACATCCAAAGATTTGACTATATGCACATTTTTAAAAACTTATGTAAAAGGTTACCCAAATTAAAAGACAAACAGCAAACTTGGAGAAATAATTGAAGAAAGTGTGAAAATGTTAATATATTTATCCTTTAAAGATTTACTAGAAATGTACACAAAACAGACTAAAAAAAAAATGAAAAACTGAAGTGAAAACACTGAGGTCTCTCTAGATAAACAGCCCAAGGACATAAAAAGCCATTTACAAGAGAGAAAAATGCAAACATGGTTACCTGAAGAAAATACTCTGCTTTCTAGTAAGCAGAAAAAGCAAAATAATATTATAATAAATTTTTGTCTCTCAAATTGGAAATGATAAAAAAAAATCAGTATTTACAATAGTATGATGAAATGGACAGGGATCATTTCTAGGTGGAGACTGTTGTAGTTTAACAATATGTATTAACAGAGAAAGACAACTATCATATGATCTCCCTGATATGAGGAAGTGGTGATGCAACATGGGGGCTTAAGTGGGTAGGAGAAGAATCAATGAAACAAGATGGGATTGGGAGGGAGACAAACCATAAGTGACTCTTAATCTCACAAAACAAACTGAGGGTCGCTGCGGGGAGGGGGTTTGGGAGAAGGGGGTGGGGTTATGGACATTGGGGAGGGTATGTGCTTTGGTGAGTGCTGTGAAGTGTGTAAACCTGGTAATTCACAGACCTGTACCCCTGGGGATAAAAATATATGTTTATAAAAAATAAAAAAATTAAAAAAAAACAATATGTATTAAATCCTTAAAATACTAAAATATTAAAATATTTTAATATGAATATTCCTAAAATATTTATAATTTATGTTAAAATATAAATATAAAATATTAAAATATTTGCTTCATAATAGTAACAAAAACTATCATTTAAAAAAAGATTTTATTTATTTGACAGAGAGAGACACAGCATGAAAGGGAACATAAGCAAGGGGAGTGGGAGAGGGAGAAGCAGGCTTCCCACCAAAGAGGGAACCCAATGTGGAGCTCCATCCCAGGACCTTGGGACCATGACCTGAGATGCAGGCAGACGCTTAATGACTGAGCTACCCAGGCAACCCAAGTATTATATATTTAGGAAAAAACTTGATAGAAAGGTGGAAATTCTTATTTTTAAAAGCCTTCAAAACTCTTCTTTAGAAGTAAAACTTGAGGGGCACCTGCGTAGCTCAGTCTTTAAGCAACTGCTTTCGACTTGGGTCATGATCCCAGGGTCCTGGGATCTAGCTCCGCATCCAGCTCCCTGCTCAGCAGGAAGCCTGCTTCTCCCTACCCCTCTTCCCTGTTTGTATTCCTTCTCTCGATGTCTCTTTCTCTGTGTCAAATAAATAAATAAAATCTTTTTAAAAATAGAAATAATACTTGAATAAATCAATAGACCATATCATGTCCCTACCTGGAAAGATATAATATTGTAAAGTTGTCAATTCCCCCAAAATCATCTGTAAATTTTACACATTCTAATTAAAATTCCAAAGGTAGAAGATTCCAATCAGAATCATGATTCTATAGTTAAACATATGAGACCAATCAAGTCCACATGGGAGGAAAGAGATCAATGAGAATGCTACCTGAATATGTGATTTCTAAACCAATATGTGAATGACTATGTATTCTGAAGCTACAGTGGTTGTGGCACTAACAGAATGATGTAACAGAATAGAATGTCCAGAAGCAGACACAAGTGTAGGAGATCATTTAATGTTTTGACAAAAGGAGGTACTTCAAATTATTGGGAACAGGCTTGGGACCTAAGCTATAGAATTAAAAAATAAAGCTGTATTACTATGTCACATCATGTATGAAAATGAATTCGAGATGTAAAAATGTAAAACATAAAATATAAAAAAGGAAAAGTGAATTAGGGTAAACTGGAGTGGGAGATGAAGCATGAGAAACTGTGGGCTCTGAGAAACAAACAGGATTTTGGAGGGGCGGGGGGTGGGGTTGTGTGAGCCTGGTGGTGGGTATTAGGGAGGGCATGTATTGCATGGAGCACTGGGTGTGGTGCATAAACAGTGAATCTTGGAACACTGAAAAAATAAAATAAAATTAAAAAAATATATATATAATTAATAATAAAAGATAACTATTTTTTTAAATGAAGGAGCATTGCTACATTCTATTTATTTAGAAATATAAAAAAATACTATAGTAAGTATATTAATGAAGGAACACTGTTACATGCAACAAAATGGATACATTTCACAGGCATAATGTTGAAGAAATAAGAGGGAGTGGATATATTTAAAGCTAAAGACCAGGCAAAACTAGAAGTCACAATCGTTAATTTGGGGAAGTGACACTTTCTTGTACACTCCAGTGTTCTATTTCTGGAGCTGCAGTCTTGTAAATGAAGTGTTCACTTTGTAAACAGTGATTATTTTACTGGTGACTTGTTCAATTTTCTGTATCCTTCAGCAATTTAAAAGTGGTGTCTGATTCTCGGCCTTTATTAATAAAGAGTTAAATTTGTTAATGAAGAATCATATATGTCTATAAGTATAATAAACTAGTAATTCTAAGTAAAAAAATAAAATCATAAAATAAGTAGCAGAAAACAGAGATGAATATTTACATAAACTTGAAATGGGGGAAATAATATCAATATGACAGCAAAGATAGAAGTCATAAAGTAAAATATATACTTGACTACAGAAAATTATAAAAGTCTGTATATCAAAAACACCAGTAACATTAATGAGACACAAATATAAATAAGGAAAATATTTGCAGCATATATGAAAAAGAGTTACTATTTGCATTAATATAAGAAGGAAAGCTCAGCCTCTCTCACACAAAAACACAAACTGAAACAGTAATGAAAAATACTGATTCACCCACAACACTGTAAAGATTTTTAAGAATGGTAATATCTAGGGTTGGTCAAGACTAGGAAAGTAACCTGGTTGCATTGAATTGGTAGAAAAGTCAATTGGTACAATCCATCTATTGGTAGTTTGTCAATATTCCTGGAAGTGAAGAACAAGCATGTCATCCATTCAAGGAAATAGCTGTGCAAAGACATATCAAAGTTTTGTCTTTAAGAGTGAAAAACCAGGGGCGCCTGGGTGGCTCAGTGGGTTAAAGCCTCTGTCTTCAGCTCAGGTCATGATCTCAGGGTCATGGGATCGAGCCCCGCATCAGGCTCTGCTCAGCAGGGAGCCTGCTTCCCTCTCTCTCTGCCTGCCTCTCTGCCTACTTGTGATCTCTCTCTGTCAAATAAATAAATAAAATCTTTAAAAAAAAAGAGTGAAAAACCATAAGCAGTCTAAAGGGTCAAGGCAGGAGTTTGATTAAGGAAATCCCGGTGCAGTTATTAAAAAAATGCACCCTTACTACAAAGAAGATGCATTTATTAATATGGGATTGAAGACGACTAGGCTGTGATGGGAGGAGAGGGAGAGCAGGAGAGTTCTAGGTGGGAAGAAGGTGGACAAAATGCTGAAGATCAGATAGAAAGTGAAGAAATGGGAGGCCAGTGTTTACAGGAAACTGAGACTCATGGGCAGGCATTCTCGGTTTGAACACATTTTCCCTCTACTCACAGCTTCGCAAATGAGCCTTGCTAATGATGCTATTGCAACCTCCCATCACTAATTGGCCTCCTCCACTCTCCTCCCTAAGGTCTAGTTTCTTTCTGACTTAAGGACCAAAAAGAAAGAAAATCTTCTCTGAGCATCCCTCCCCTCTGGCCTTATTAGTTGAGATGCAGAAGACAATCAGCAAATCCCACTTTCCCTTAGCCTCTAGGCTGCATTATCCCAAACTCTCATTTGGGAGCTAATTAGAAGCTTCTGTTTGTGGAACTCGGAAGGATTATATTCCCCAATCCTGCTCCTGGCTGTCTCCGTGGAAAACTTTATTAGAGCAGTTGCTAAATAGGTGGGACTCCCAAGGTCCTGTAGAGCTGGGGAAGTTAGCAAAGTTTATCAATTAGTTGACCCTTATGAACAGAGCAAAAGATACTATGGTGTTTTGGGGGCCCAGGAGATCAATCATGCTCCCTCCCAGTCTCCATGGTGTGGGGGGAGGTGGTACAGGACAACAGCTGCTACATGACTGCGTTCTTCATCAGCGCATTAGAGGGAGATGAGGGCCAGTGCGGTAAAATGGACATAGTACCAGCTGGTACTAAGCTGGAGTATTAGGGAGGAAATTCTTGCTCTGGTCCATAGAAGAGGAAGGGCACAAACTCTAGAAATATGGCACATGCCTTCTCCTGGAAACCCAGTGGAATTTAACATCACCTTCCCATTGTACTTGCCAACTCAGTTATTCTCTATTTCAGTTCCCTTAATCTTCAGAATAATCGTTTGAAGTGCATGTCAGGATTCCCATTCCATTGATGAGAAAATTAGGGCCCGCAGAGAGGAAGTGGTCTGCCCAGCTTTACACAACCAGCTGGTAGCAGTCTTAACCCGGAAGCCAGGTCTCCCAACTTCTCAGTCCAGCTCTTTCCACTTGACCACGGCTGATTCAATTCCACTAGGAGCACGGGCTTCTCAGGTTCCTGCCTGGCACAGAAAAGATGCTTGCTTATTTGTTTTCCTTGTATCTTGGCCTGGACAACTACCTGTCAGTACCAAATAAAGGTCTGAAGTCTTTTAGGCCCTGATATCATTATCTCCCCAGGTCCTGCAAACATAAACTCGGAAAATGAGGTTAAATATTTTTCTGACTGATGTCCCAAGACTCCTTCCCAAACTCTCTTCTTTCTGTTTTAATGATTGCTAGCAGTCAGGCCTTCTCTGCCTGGCCCACTGCTCCATCTCCAATCTGAGCCTCTCTCCAGTTGCTGACTATCAAGAACTGACTTTTACCCATCACAGGTCCACTGTGCATGAATTAATTGTTCCTGGGTTTGTACACTTGTTTTCAACCTTATCCCCTGTCCATTTAATTGTCGATGGTCCTTTATTTTCCCTCAGCCTTTTGCATCCTATGTGGGTCTGAGTATTTATCATGCATGCAGTATGTGAGTGAAAAAAGCCCAAGATATTTGGAAGTGACTAGTTTTCATGTAGCCTAAAGTGGAAGAGGCTGGATTAGAACCCAGGTCTCCAGATGTCCTGTCTAAGGCTCTCTCCACTCAACTACACTGCCTTTCCCATTTCTGAGACTCACTGCATCTAGCGTCAGTATCACTGTTTAGTTTTGAGTTCTTTGGTGATTTACTAGAAGAGGGTGGGGAGGGAGACAAAGATGCCGGGCCAGGAGTCAGCACTCAGAGGGTGTCTTACCTTTTATACCTCTGATCTCTGGGAAATCACTTAGCTTGTTTGTACCTGTGCTTTTTTTTTTTTTAAATCTACAAAGTAAGGATAATAGGAACAGGTCTTCTTACTCTGCAATCCTGGCCCTGGGTGTGGGTGACATTCAATTGTACAGTTGCAACATTCAAATGAGAACAGATTTCAAATTGCTTTGTAAATACTGTTATATGCTAATAGAATAATAAGAGAAAATGAACTACTGTTGTAATTCTCTTGAGTCCTAAGAGTACCTCTCTCTGTGCTGGACAAATGATTAAGCCTCTGGATGGTAGGACAGATGTGGGGAAGGAGGCAACACGGAGTGTGTAGGAAAGCATTTCCAAGTACTTGTATGTAGATGCCCAGTGTGTATAAAATGACATCTGTTATGTTTGATACATCGATCCTGGATGTCCTCAAAAGTTCCCAAAGTGGGGCTCCTGGGTGGCTCAGTGGTTAGATCCTCTGCCTTCGGCTCAGGTCATGATCCCAGGGACCTGGCATCGAGCCTCACATCGGGCTCTCTGCTCAGCGGGGAGCCTGCCTCCTCCGCCTCTCTCTCTCTGCCTGCCTCTGCCTACTTGTGATCTGTCTGTTAAATAAATTTAAAAAAAAATCTTAAAAAAAAAGTTCACAAAGTAACTGATGACATCTGGAATATGTCAGCTCATCTTGCCTTCCCAACTCCACATTGTCACTATTGGTACTTAAAATTTTTTTTTTTTTTCTGATTGTGTTCCTCTGATCAACGCACAATTATCATATGGTTTCACTCATATGTGGAATATAAGAAACAGCACAGAGCACAATAGGGGAAAGGAGGAAAACTGAATGGGAAGAAATCAGAGAATGAAACAAGCCAAAAAAAGATTCTTGACTCCAAGGAAACAAACTGAGGTTTGGGGAAAGGGACGAGGGTGGGGGATGGGGTAACTGGGTGATGGGCATTAAGGAGGGCATGTGCTATGATGAGCGCTGGGTGTTAGACTCAACTAATGAATCACTGAACATTATATCAAAAACTAATAATGTACTATAACTTGGTTAATTAAATTTAAATAAACAATTTTTTTGTTTTTAATTTTCTTAAAGATTCTACTTATTTATTTGAGAGAGAGAGAGAACGAGAGAGCACAAGTGAGAGCACAATCACGGAGCTCGATGCAGGATTCGATTCCAGGACCCCGAGATCATGACCTGAGCAGAAGGCAGACACTTAACTGATTGAGTCACCCAGGAGTCCCTTGTTTGTTTTTTTAAATTACAGAATCCAGTTTAAAAAAAACTTCAAATAAAAGTAGATAGCATAAAAGCAAAGTGCTTCTCCACTTCCCATAGCTCTCAGTCCTACCTTCTTCCACGGAGGGAATCACCATCTATAGCCTGAGATTTGTTGTCCGGGATTTTTTTGCCCCACACACATACACATATCACATTATCATCACTTTCTCAGTTTAGCAATAGATGCGATACATCTTCTCATGTTAATGCATGCACATTTCTTAACCAAAAATGTGCTTTCTATTCAAATTATTCACATGAAACACGAATAGCTCATATGTGCATAGCAGAGTTAAAAGCTATTTACTTTAGATTCCACTGGGGGAGAAGTAGCTTTCTGAGACATGTTACGACTTAGGGTAAATAACAATATTCACAGTACCTAAAGGTAGTCCTAAAACAAACTATTCACTTCAGGCCATGAATTAAAGAAAGACAAACACTTTGTCATAACATACGATTACTTATTCATTAGAACCCCTCCTCTGTAATGTGCTTGATGTTAAATAGATCCTGGTATCTGGGTTTTATCAGATTTCATGCCCTGGCTTGATGGTCAGCTTGTGCAACTAAATGCTCTCTTTTTTTTTCTTTTATTTAAGATTTTATTTATTTATTTGAGACAGAGAGAGAGAATGAGTTGGGAGAAGTCAGAGGAAGAAGCAGGGAGCCCAATGCGGGGCTCAATCCTGGGACTCCAGGATCATGATCTGTGCAGAAGGCAGTTGCTTAACTAACTGAGTCACCCAGGTGCCCCAAATGCTCTTTTTCTAATTCTCTGCAGGAAGGAGACTCTTCTTTGTCTTAGCTTCAGGCAGTGTCTCTTAGTTCTGAGGAGAGATGATATGGTTCATAAGCAGTCAGGAAAGCTTCTCTCTTTTACATCAAACTCAATGATTGTCTTTATTTCACCAAGCGGAAGGTTTTGTTTTTTTGTTTTTTGTTTTTATCCTTTTCCTTTTATAGCTTTGTATCCCCCTAATATTGGACCTTTGGGGTATTTGAGGGGGGGCCTAGAAATGTGAATCATACTTTCATTTCACCAAAAGTTGTCCCAGTTGTGTCCTGCAATTTCTTCATCACAGTAAGTTCATTAAAGTTTGAGAGGGGCCCTTTTTCCTAACTGCATTGGATAGTGCTGTAATCTAACAACTTTTTTATTGAGTAAGGGGTTCTTTCAGATTGTGGCTGTGGCTTGTATTCGTCTGGCATCCAAAATCGAGGAAGCACCTTGCCCTCGTTCGCAAAGAGCACTGCGGATTCGGTTTGTGGAATGGAAGATGCAGAGTACACAGCTCGTGCCTGAAGGCCTGCTGACCCTGAATGCACCTGGCGGGTAGGCATTGGGCCACCTTGTCTGAGCTGCTATGGGGCCTCTGGCCTCCTTCTTTTGGCCCTGGCCCTGCAGCCACAAGATGCAGAGGGGTTCTGAGCCTGGAACTGCACTGTCACCACCAGGACACCATGCAGGTTACCAACCTCCTTTGGCACTTTTTTAAAAATAATTTTTTTATTATGTTACATTAGTTACCATATAGTACATCACTAGTTTTTGATGCCGTGTTCCACGATTCCTTGTTTGCGTATAATGGCCAGGACTCCATGCAATCTGGGCCCTCTTTAATCCCCATTCCTGGGCTGAGCCATCCCTCCACCCCACTCCCCTCTAAAACCCTGTTTGTTTCCCGGAGTCCATAGTCTCTCATGCTTCATCTCTCCCTCTGACTACCCTTCTTCATTTTTTCCTTCCTTCTCCTAATGTCCTGCATGCTATGCCTTATGTTCCACAAATAAGTGAAACCATATGATAATTGTCTTTCTCTGCTTGACTTATTTCACTCAGCATAATCTCCTCCAGTTCCATCCATATCAATGCCAATGGTGGATATTCATCCTTTCTGATGGTGGAGTAATTTTAATAGTCCATTGTGTATATGAACCACATCTTCTTCATCCATTTGCCTGTTGATGGGCATCTTGGCTCCTTCCACAGTTTGGCTATTGTGGACTTTGCTGCTAGGAACATTGGGGTGCGTATGGCCCTTCTTCTCACCACATCTGTATCTTTGAGATAAATACCCAGTAGTGCCATTGCTGAGTCATAGGGTAGCTCTGTTTTTAACTCTTTGAGAAAATCTACAGTTTTTCAAAATGGCTGTACCTTTAGCATTTTGAAAACATCTAGCAGTTACACTGGTCTCCCATGAGAAAACAAATTTCTTTCCAAAGGTCATGCTTCCTATTACTAATTAATCAGTTTGCAAAATTGTTTTCTGTACTCAGGACTATGCTAGGTATATGGAGAACACAATATGATATTAAAAATGGTTCCTGTCTTTCAGGAGATAATGATGTAGTTCAGAGAGCAAAAGAGGCTGCAGGGAATCCAGAAAAGTTGATGATGGTGTCTTGCTGCTCAGGACACAGTCTGTCAGAGGAGTCACCTAGCAAGGAGAAGCCCTCCCTGAGTGAGAGGTTGTGGCTAAGAGTTCAAGACTGAGTGGAGAAGCAGGAAGAGATGACGGAGGGAGGGCCATGCACACCACAGAGGTCTGGATGTGATATCATGGTCAGAAATCAGTGAAATCAGTGGCTTTTCAAGGTAGAATGATATGGGACAGATATATCTCCAGGGGTTAATCAGGCACGTGTGGGGAGCAGCTTGTGGCGGGGAGAGTACAGACTCAGAGGTCACTGCGGGAGTCCCAGTGGGACTGGATGGCACAGGCCTGAATCAGGAAGCAGTTGTCTGCAGAAGGACAAAGGTGTGGGTAGAAGAGAGTGTTAGGGACTGTTTAGCAGGACCTAGTAGGTGACTGGACTTGGAGAATGACTGTTGATCCATTTGATTTGGGAAATATTCTTCAGGGTTCCATGCTACCCTCCTCAAGCAATTAATAAGCATGCCAAGTAAGGTTACTCTTCTCAGACTTTCAACTTCTAGGCCAGGAAGTGTCTGAAATGGTTCACAGAAAAAATTCTAGAGATAGTCATGACAGGACACGAAACGGGCTATTATTCTATTCACTGTTCTTCTCTGGATTGCCTTAGCTTTTCTCTTTTGGCAAAACCCTGGTTTCTAATATTCATTCACTGGCAAACTGCAAACACTATCTCCATATTCCTTTCCCTCCTCACCTTTGCTAAGTATGTACACATATTAAACAGAATGCCCATTATATATCAATATATATACTGGCTGTATTTTGTGTATTGTATATTGTCAATTTTAAAAAATTGGCAAAATTTTATTTTGCCAATTAAAAAAAACTTGCTATTCTGGGTGCTTCTTCTGAAATATGTAATATCCATCCTCAGTTTTTGGCGGAGGAGTTGTGAGTCAGCTAGCTCACACACAGACATGAAAATGTGGTGTTCCCCCTAATAGTTACTCAGGATGGAGACCCTGGCTTTGGAAACAAGTATTTGATAATGTTGCTCTGAAGAAGATGCTGGTGGGTCCTAACACTTTATTCCTAGGCTATGTCAAACCTCAATTTAGTTTCACAGTCCTGGGTTTATTTCCTGAAGAAGAATCTTTTAAAAACCATACCCCATTCTCCAGTACAGATATATTTTATCTTAAAAGGCGGGCGGAGGATGCAAACATTTTGCTTTTATTAGCATTTTAAACATGTTTCAATTAAATACTCATTAAATTTTTTAAAATAGCCAATTTCCGTCCCATTTCCTGACAGGCATTATGCTTTTCTCCCCCCTCCCTTTGATCCATCTTCCACCAGCTTTAGCTTTTCTCCCCAGTCCAAGGTAAACCATATTCTACTCTGGTCCATACTATCTACTTTCTTCCTATCCTTCCAGCCACCCCTGAAGATCCCCACTGCCCACATCCACACCTTCAGCATGAGAAAGTCAGTGGGTGCTTAGGGGCATGCTGGTGTCCCGCTTTCTCATTCAGGTGGTCGCTTCCCCGTCAACACCCTTTTCAGGGCACCCTGAACATCCGGGTTGCGGAGGCTATAGATGACCGGGTTCAGCATGGGGCTAAGGATAGTGTTGAGGATCCCAATCCCCTTGTCCTTATCTGAGGCTGACACCGAACCCAGACGCATGTAACTGAAGAAGCCAGTTCCATAGAAGATACAGACTACAGTGAGGTGGGAACCACATGTGGAGAAGGCTTTCTTCCTCCCCTCCACTGAACGGATTCGTAGCACTGCAGCGGTGACATGGGCGTAGGACACTGAAATGAGGATCATGGGGAACACCCCCATGAAAGTGGCCCCCACGAAAAGTAGCTGCCCATTGACGTGGGTGCTGGAGCAGGAGAGCTGGAAAAGGGGTGGGAGGTCGCAGTAGAAGTGATTGACCACATTAGGGCCACAGAAGTCAAGCACAGATATAGCCACTGTGTGAGTCAGAGCGTTGATAAAGGAAATGGTGCTGCAAATGCCCACCAGGGCTCCTTGGACTTCACGGCTCATGCGGGTGCTGTAGGTGAGGGGTTGACAGATGGCCAGGTAGCGGTCATAGGCCATGGCTGTCAGGAGGTGACAGTCCACACCAGCCAGGAGATGGAAAAAGAAGAGCTGTGAAATGCAGGCAGCATAGGGAACTCTGCACTGGTGGTCCAGGAGACATGCCAGCATCGGAGGGACAGTGACAGTGATGCATCCGATGTCTAGCAGAGACAGATTCCCCAGGAAGTAGTACATGGGCGTGTGGAGTTTGGGCTCCACAAAGATGGCAGCCAGGATACTGAGGTTGCCTCCAACAGTGATTACATAGGCAAAGAGGAAGATGACAAAAAGGATGGGTTGCAGTCTTATGTTTTCTGTCAGGCCAAGAAGGATGAACTCAGTGACAGTTGTCCTATTCCTCCAGGCACCTGGCTCCATAGACTGCTTCTGAGCTCCGCAGTGGGAAAAGACCTGAACCTGCCACAGGAGGAGAGAGACACATAGTAGGCACCTAATCTGAGACTACTGGATGTTGGGGATTGTGGCATGAGCACCTACCAGCCTAGAGCTTGAGTGGTCTCCTGGAAGCACCATGATGCCAGACATGAACCCTTTAATTGCTTTTTCAGGCTCAAGTCCAGAGGATGCTAGGGAAGGGACTGGGGCAGAAGAAACTACTCTGTGGTATAGGGCACTGGCTACCTCACAACATTTTTAATAGCTATTGAGGTTGTGTTGGTATAGAGTGACTGAACAGTAGTTTTGACTAGCTCAATGAATAGATGAATGTATGATGTTCTAGAAAGGACATTATAGAAGAGTAGCAACAGCATAAAGAACAGTAGGAGGATGAAATAAAAAAAGAGATGCAAGAGAGAGTGAGAAGGAAAGGATCAAGGAGCAGACCAAAGTACAGAAATACTCAGAGGCTAAATATGGAAGTCATGAAAGCAATTTAAGAGAGCATGGATAGCGTTTTTAAAGTGTAAACTATGAGTGTTGTGCTAAGAACTTCATATTTAATTTTATTTAATATTATAAATAAATAAATTAAATAACATTATTTTATTTCATTTTCACAGGGCTCTATGGGTAGCTGCTATTATATCTATATTATCAGGACACTGAGGTTTTTAAAAGGTTAAATAAGTAGCCCAGTCTTCAAACCCAAGACTGTCTGACTCCCCAAATCCACAATTTAACTTTGTACAGTCTCTTACAGAACTTGGACATGTGGTTACTGATGTCTTATAAATGACATTTTGTGTGACAAAGAAAGGAAAGAAAGATATTTCTAAGTCTTCAGGTCTTGTAATCACCACAGCTATTCAAAGAGGTCAGGATTCCATCCATCCATCCATCCATCCATCCATCCATCCATCCATTCATCCATCCATCCACTCTTCTATTCAATAATTGTGTACTTGTTAAATGAAGTAAGATTCTGCATATGTTTTGGTGGTGGAACTAATAGATTGGGCATGAAGTATGAGAGAAAGAGAAGGTACAGGGATGATCCAAGATTCTTTGCCTGAGCAACTGAAGTTGCTATTAAGTGATATGGAGAAGACTGATGATTTTTTAGGGGGTGGGGTCAGCAGTGTTGAGGAGCTTTTCCAAGGGAAAAGAGGGGAGTTGAAATCCCAGGGAACATATAGCTAGTTTCCACTCAATTGCACATGGTAGCAGGTTGGTTTTCCCAACAAGTGCCCAGACAACTGAGAAATGAACCCATGATGTCAAAAGTTCGTCAATGTGACTGCATAATAGCTGTGGAAAGGTAACTTTGGGGCCCCTTCTGCTGGACTCTTGCTCTGCTGGGCCACCCTTTGTCCATGACTGTGCTAGTGCTCCTTTCTAATTAGAACACTCTTCCATTCCACATGTCAAAACTTCATCCTTCGAGGCTCAGTCCTGGGGCATTGCCCGGTCATCTCAAGGAAGTCCTCCTTATCCATCCTAGTTTTTAATTGATCTTCACCTCCTCTGATGAGACAATTAATAACCTGGATCATTCTGGCACTTGCAAATGGAGAAAGGGGTGGGGAGCTGAACCATTAGGAGGTATAGCTTGCCCAAAGTCACACTGGAGGGCTATTTAGAATCAACAGCACAAGAAAAAGAATGTAGATTATGCTAATAGGCTACCACAGGAGACTCTACACTACCCCTGGCACCTCAATTCTGTCCTTTCCTGTGAAAACTGTTGGCAATCTTTTGGGCTCAAACTCTGTTGGGCCGATATTGACTTTCTTTTGGAGAAAGAAGACTGCTAGGCTCTCACAGGTTTTGTCTTAATTTCCAGAATCTACCTCCCACCTGCAACCACCACTGATCCTCACAGTAGGAAGTCAGCCACAAACGTCTCAGACACTATACACTTGGGTACACTTTTCTATCACAACTTCAGTCTTGGGCAAACTAACTAACTCTACCAACAGCTAGACTCAGACACAGTGCAGAGTGACAATGCCTCCTTTGCCCTAAGCAGGAGATACATGTCTCCTGATTATGCCCTTCCAGAATGCTGGAGATGCTGAACTCTAGGAAACAAACTGAGGATTGTTGGTGGGGAGATGGGTGGGGAGATGGGATGACTGGGTGATGGGCATTAAAGAGAGCACTTGATGTAATGAACACTGAGTGCTATATGCAACTGATGAATCACTAAATTCTACCTTTGAAACTAAAAGACAAAGAGGGGGAAAAAAGGAATATCTCAACACCTGCCACTGCCGGGAGAGAAAATTTGTGGATGCAGGTTATTTGGTGAGAAGAGAGAGGATATTTGCAGGGATCCCTAGTGTCACCATAGGAAATGTCCTCACAGATGGATTTTCTTAGCTTAATATTAAGCCCAGTGTGGGTTTGAAATCATAGCAGCAACACCACATAGCACAGGGGCAAGAGTTATTCTTGCTCTCAGCAGCAGCAATACCTCTTCATCCTGGATGCATTTGTCCACTCCCCACTTCCTCAATCATCTCCCACCCTGCCTGTTCATACAAGGGTCAGTTCCCCTCAAGTTCTCTCTTCCAATATGCTATATGTAGTTCTTTCTCTCCACGAAGCCATGCACAAACTCCCACTCTCCCTTTCTCTCTTCCCCTCATCTCCCCTTCTTCTTCCTTCTCCCCCCCCCCAATTCTTCTGGTTTACAAGAATGACAACTCAGCACAGCTGAAAGAGCTGTGGAGTTGGAGTTCAGGTGCTTATGTTATTTGTGTTATAAACAAGTTTCTACTAGCGTTGAGGCTTTGAGAAAGGAAAAATGGGGGGAAAAGAAGGGAGGGATGAAGAGAGAAAAGAAGGAATGAAAAGAAAAATAAAACAAAAAGCTAATGTTTCCATAAATGTATCCTCTGTTATACGTCAGTACCTTATATGTTATATTTAAACTTTACAGATAGTCTTGAAGAAAGGTAATCATTTTACAAATGAGAAAGGTGAGGCTCAAAAAATTTAACTCATCAAAGATCACATATGCAAGAGTTTGTTCCAAATGAAGAACTTGTTCTTTTCTGCCAGCCCCTGTTGCCTCCCAAGGCCCTTGTCATTAGCCATCTGTCTGTCCGTCCATCCATCCATCCATCCATCCATCCATCCATCCATCCATCCCTTTTTCCTTCTGTAGTATAAGGGGATACTGCCTTATCTCTAGATTTACTTAAAGGTGTGAGATTCTATAAATACAGGTTGCTCTGCCCTGACCAACCTAAATAGCCTTCTTAGCTTTTCCAGAATCTTCTTTCCCCTACTCTTTACCCCAGTCATTTCCCTCTGATGCCCCTCTATTTGCAAGCTCTGACCTTCCATCTTTCAGTCACTCAGAGTGGAAAACCTCACCATGATATTTCCCTACCTTTCCTGAATCCAAGCATCCCTCAGTTCTTTGTTCTATCAACAAGGAAAAAGCCATATGAAGATCATAAATGATGTCCCTCCCCCCTTACTCAAGATGGAAGGAAACTGGGAGCTCTGGAGCAGTGGCAAGTATCATGGTGGGGCTTACCTTTCTGTGAGTACTCTGGGTGCTACTCCTGGCTAGGGGTTTGTAGAGATGGGGTGAGTGCTAAGCTGACCCTAGGTGGCCTGTCTCCAAAGGCTTATAAAAGGTGTGAGGCAGGAGCCCAGAGAGTCTATCCTGGTGCTCTATTTGGCTGCTAACAAGCTCCTAAGGGCCCTAAAAATTAACTCTCTCGGGGATTTCACAAGAAGCCAGAGGCAGACAAGCAACCTCAGTTTAAGGGTTTCTCTCATCTGCCTAGTATTTTGGATTCTATTAAAGAAATATTAGATTTATGACATCATTCCAGGCTACTAACGTCTCCAAGAAAGGAGGAAAGCTACTAGTCTCCATGTTACAGATGGAAATAGATCCAGAGGAGTTAGATGAGTTGGTAAGGCCAGAGAGTGGGCTGTGGTGAAGCTCAGGCAGGGCCCCAGCTGAGCTGATTCTGATGCATTTTCTCTCATTTATATATCACATTGGGTTTTTTAAGGTAAAACTTTAAAAAAGTTGGGTTAACTAATGTATAATTTCAGTTGTGAATTTTGATGCATTTTGATAAAAGTATACAATCATGTATCTACCATATCATCAATATATAAAATATTTCAACCGCTCCAAGAAATTGCCTTCTGCCCCCTGCAGACAATCCCCTTTCTGCACCATAGCCCATGGCAACCTCTGATCTGGTTTCTGTCCCTATGTTTTTGCTTCTTTCAGATTGTCATAAATCATACAGTATGTAGACTTTTTATTAGTGGGTTCATTCAACTAACATAATCCTTTTGAGGTTATCCATGTTGGCTTTACTGTAGTCCAGCCCTTTTTTCACTAAGTAGTATGCCACTGTATGGATATACAGCAATTTGTTTACCTAATCACGAGTTAATGAACATCTGGGTTGTTTTCAGATTTTAGCCATTGCAAATAAATCTACAATAAATATGTGCATACAGTTCTTTGGGTGGATATATGTCTTCATTTCTCCTTGAAAAATACCAATAGTATAAATGCTGCACCATATGGGTGGACATTATTTCTTCTAAGAAACAGTCAAACTATCTTCCAAAGTAACTACACCATTTGCAATCCTACCAGCAAAGTGTGAGATTCCATTTCTCATCAAAACTTAGTATCAATTTGCATTCCCACCAACAATGTAAGAGTGTTCCCCTTTCTCCATATCCTTTCCAACATATGTTTTTTCCTCTCTTGCTGATTTTGGCCATTCTTTTTTTTTTTTTAAGATTTTTATTTATTTATTTGAGAGAGAGATAGTGAGAGAGCATGAGCGAGGAGAAGGTCAGAGGGAAAAGCAGACTCCCCATGGAGCTGGGAGCCTGATGCGGGGCTCAATCCCGGGACTCCAGGATGATGACCTGAGCCTAAGGCAGTCGTCCAACCAACTGAGCCACCCAGGCGTCCCGATTTTGGCCATTCTAACTGCTGTAAGAAGGATGGGGTAACACAAGGGCAAGATGGCTAGCTGAGCATCTAGAAAACATGGATCTGGGGACTCAAATACTGTATTGAGTTCCTTATCTCTGCTTTTCTCTAGTTCATTCTTCAGATTGGCTATCAGGTACAGAAATGTAAACTCATAGATATTTATGTAATATATATGCTTTTATGATATGTATATTTTATAATAAAAAATAAATAATTTATTGGTATTTTAAAAACTTGATATCAGAATTTTTAACATTAACTATTAGGTATGTAGTAATATCTCATTGTGATTTAACTTTGTATTTCCTCAGTGATATTGAACATCTGTTCATGTGCTTATTCACCATCATATGTCTTAGATGAAGTGTTAGTTTAAATAATTTTTCCCTATCCAAATTGGATGGCTTTCCTACTCCTTATTGAATTGTAGAATTCTTTATATATTCTGGATACTAGCCTTTTATCAGATAACTGTTTTGCAAATGCTTTCCCAGTCTTGTATTTTTCATTTCTTAACAGTTTCTTTTGAATAAATGACATTTTAAGTTTTGATGATGTACAATTTACCATTTTTTTGATTCATGCTTTCTGTGTCTTGTCTGAGAAATTTTTGTCTAATCTAAAGTCACAAAGGTGTTTCTCCGTTTTTTTTTTTTTACCCCCAGAAACTTTATAGTTTTAGTGCTTACACTTAGATTTAGGATCCATTTTGAGGGGTTTTTTTTGGGAGGGGGGTTGTTTTTTGTTTTTGTTTTTTTTAATATGGTTCAAGATAAGATTTGGGTTTACGATTTTTTTTTTTTCATATGGATGTACTTTGTTTCAGCACCTGTTGAAAAGACTATTTTTTGGCAACTTTGACAAAAATCAATTGCCCATATATGTGTGGGTGCACTTCCAGACTCTCTATTTTATTCCATTCATCAGTGTGTTTTATTTACATGAATATGCATGGTCTTGATTACTGTAGTTTAGTAGTAAGTCCTGAAATCAAGTCGCTTGTGTCCCCCAAATTTGTTATTCTTTTTCTAAGTTATTTTGATGACTCCAGGTTTTGTTTTTTCATATAAAATGTAGAATCAGACTGTCAATTTCTATAAAACACATGCCAAGATCTATAGATCAATTTGGGAAGAATTGGTATTAACAATATTGAGTTTTCTGATCCATATCTCTCCATTCATTTAGGTCTTTTTATATTTCTTTCAGCAGTGTTTTTTTAGTTTTCAGTGTATAAGCCTTGCATGTATTTTATTTAATTTATTCTTTTTTATTTATTTTTTTATATTATGTTAGTCATCCTACAGTACTTCATTATTATTTGATGTAGTGTTCCATGATTCATTGTTGCATATAACACCCAGTGTTCATTGCAATATATGCCCTCCTTAATATCCATCAGCAGGCCAACCCATCTCTCCCCACCCCTCCTCTCTGAAACCCTCAGTCTATTTCCTGGAGTCTCTCATGGTTCATCTCCCCCTCCAATTTTACCCTCCTCCATTTTTCCCTTCTTTCTCCTAAAGTCCTCCATGCTATTCCTTATGTTCCACATATATGATACGATATGATATGATATGATATGATAATTGTCTTTCTCTGCTTCACTTATTAAACTTAGCATCATCCCCCCAAGTTTCATCCAAGTTGATGCAAATGATGGGTATTCATCCTTTCTGATGGCTGAGTAATATTCCATTGTATATATGGACCACATATTCTTTATCCATTCATCTGTTGAAGGCCATCTCTGTTCCTTCCATAGTTTAGCTATTGTGGACATTGCTGCTATGAACATTTGGGGTGTGTGTACCCCTTCTTTTCAGCACATCTGTATCTTTTGGTTAAATACCCAGTAGTGCAATTTCTGGGGGGCATAGGATAGCTCTATTTTTAACTATTTGAGGAACATCTATACTGTTTTCCAAAGTGGCTATACAAACTTGCATTTCCACCAACAGTGTAAGAGAGTTCTCCTTTCTTTGCACCTTCTCCAACATTTGTGGTTTCCTGCCTTGTTAATTGTTGCCATTCTATCATTCTCAGTGGGTTTTCCCATAAGATCAGGAATAACAACAAGGATGTCCACTCTCACCACTATTATTCAACATAGTACTAGAAGTCTATGTACTGGATAGCTTCAGCAATCAGACAACAGAAAGAAATAAAATGTATTCAAACTGGCATAGAAAAAGTCAAACTCTTTCTCTTCACAGATGACATGACAGTTTACATGGAAAACCCAAAAGGCTCCACCCCAAAATATTAGAACTCATAGAGCAATTCAGTAATGTGGCAGGATACAAAATCAATGTACGAAAATCAGTTGCTTTCCTATACACTAATAATGTAACTGTAGAAGGAGAAATTAGGGAACTGATTCCATTTACAATAGCACCAAAGACCACAAGATAACCAAAGAGGTAAAGGATCTATATGCTAGAAACTACAGAAAACATAAAAGAAATTGAAGAAGACACAAAAAGATGGGAAAAAATTCCACGCTCGTGGATTGAAAGAATAAACATTGTTAAAATGGAACTTAGCCTTTTGCTTACATCCTACACAAAGATAAACTCTATATGAATGAAAGGCCTCGATGTGGGACAAGAATCCATCAAAATTCTAGAAGAGGTCACCATCGGCAATAACCTCGTCAACATCAGCCACAGCAAATTCTTTCAACACATACCTCCAAAGGCAAGGGAAACAAAAGCAAAAATGAACTCTTGGGATTTCATCAAAATAAAAGCTTCTGCAAAGCAAAGGAAATAGTCAACAAAACAAACAAGGAGGCAACCCAGGGAATGGAAGAAGATATTTGCAAATGACACTGCAGAGAAAGGGCTGGTATCCAAGATTTATAAAGAACTTCTCAAACTCAGCACCCAAAAAACAAGTAAATCAAAAAATGGGCAGAGAACATGAATAGACACTTCTCCAAAGAAGACATTCGAATGGCTGATTTATTCCTATTTCATGTTTTTAATGATATTGTAAGTGGTATTGTTTTAATATCAACTTTCAATTTTTTTGCTAATATATTTGAAATATAACTAATTTTTACATACTCTGTATTGTATATTCTGTATTGACCTTTATACTTTTACTTCACCAAACTCATTTATTAGTTCTAATAGATTTTGGTAGATTGGGATTTTTGACAAAGGGGATATCTTTATCCTCTGTCCAATCTGTAGGACTTTTAATTTTGTCTTGCCTTGTTGTACCAACTAGAAGTTCCAAAATAGTCTTAAGTAGTAGCTGTGAGTGCCAACATCCTTCCCTTGTCCTTGATCTTAGGGGGGAACACATTCAGCCTTATTCCACTAAATCTGATGTTATCTCTAAGTCCTTTGCAGATATCATTTATCAAGCTGATATAGTTATCTTCTGTTCCTAGTTTCATATGAGTTTCCACCACGAACCAATGTTGAGTTTGGCACATGATTTTTCTGACAGATCATATGGTTTTTCATGTTTAGTCAGCAGACATGGTGAATAAAATTGATTCATTTCAGAGTGATAGACCAATTTACATTCCTGAATACCTGAATCTGGTATTATACTCCTGCCTCAAGAACATTAACATTCCTTATGGTGTAAGTCTGCTGGTGATAAATTCTTTTTTGCTTAATTTTTTCTCTGAGAAAATCCTTTTTTCACTTTCATTTTTGAAAGATATTTCTGCTGGTTAACATCTCTGAGTTGACAGCTTTTTTTTCTTTCAATAATTTATAGCTCCTAATCTATTTGCTTCCAGCCTGCATGCCCTCTAAGAGGTCTGTTCTCATTCCTACCTTTGGTCTTCCATATGTGATGTTTCTGTTTTCTCTGACTGCTTTCAATACTATCTTTGGTGTTCAGAAGTCTGATTATGTTGTGTCTAGGTATGTTTTTTCTTTACACTCATCCTATTTGGGTGATAACTAAAGTTATCATATCTGGATCACAGGCTTTAAGTGATACTCTTACAATGTAAGAAACTCTCCTGCCTCCCATTTAGACATTTCCTATAGGTGATTTACCTGGATATGAGTTTTAAATAGCATGAACACATGCCAAGAAGGTAGGTAAAATGAAAGCTGCATGGAATTAATAGAAATGGTGGCTATGCTAATATATGACAATAGTGTTTGACTGCTCTGAGAGATGATATGCTAATAAGTTTCCAGTTGGAGGATATCAGGGACTATGGGTAGTACACTGGGTCATCTAGTGAAGGTTCCTATGTGATGATCAGGGGGAAGATGGTGACCAGATGTATTTCTTATGCACACAATACTGTCTTTTGCCAGATTCATAAATGTACATGCTAAATCTAGGCCTGGTCCAAACCTCTTTTTCCCTGGGGTCTTTTCAGAACTGGCTCTGAAGCATTCAGTGATTCTGGTCAGTTTGTGGTGACTTGAGATCCCTGACTCATGTGGAAAAATGTAGTTCTCACAGCCCAGTGTAAGGACTGTAAAATGTACCCTACAGAGCAATGAAAAATTCTCTGTGGGCCTCCTGGACAAAGGCCTGGACAGCAAGATGAAGCAAGAGACCAAAGCTGGGGATCTCAAGGCCTGACCTAGAACAGAGAGGGGTCAGGGTATAGAAAGTTACAGAGGAAAACTGAGGTTCTAACACCAACAGGCTAAGCACCAGTTTCAGGTGCCAGTCAGGAGAAAGGCCAATTTCAGAGTGAGAAAAGTTAAAGATATGTAGAAATGTAATCTCAGAGAAGAAAGGGAATGAAAAAGAGTGGGTGTCAGAACTCCAATTATATGTGAATGCGTTCCAGCTCATTTTTACTGGCTCACAGATGCATGCTGAATGGGACAGTCAAGGATGCTAAAAGGAAAGGGTCAAGGAAATAATTTATAATCTCTAGTTCTAAGTCTTAGGAGACCAGATGATGGTATACAAGTGAGGTAATATCAAAAGAATAGCAAGGCTGGCGAGAAGATGAGCTTAACCACTTATATGTTTGGTTTGCATTGCATGTGGAAAGGTCCCTTAGACTGATGAATATGTGCATCTGAAGCTTGGAAACAAGGAGTCATCAGAGCAGATAAAATAATTCAAATGAATAAGATAATTTGGGGTGCCTTATTAAATTAGCGAAATTTTTCAAACTACTGAAATCACAATTTAGTTATGTAAATTTCCATCACTATAAAGAAGAAGCTTTGGCCTTGAGTTCAGAGGACATACTTCTAGAGTTTTGCTATTACGCATATTGTTTGGTTCTAAGTTTGAAATAGATGCTTCTTATTTTATTAAAGAAGAACATGATATTATATCTTAGTAGAATGTGTTGCAAACAGTTGTAATGTCTCTATGCAACTTCATTCAAAATTATTTAAAATAGTCTACTCATCTGAAATCTTCCAGATTTCAAGTTCTAGGATTTGTTCTAACGCTGTGATCTCGAATGAACCATGATGTACTATTGTACTTCAGGTTTTTCAACTGTATAATGAAGAATAGTAATGTTGCCTATACTGTAGGCCATACAGGAATGTCTCAGTTCTGTTAATTGGGAAGTACTACTTGCATGTAATGAATTATTATTACTATATTTAGTGGTATTTGTTTATGCTTAACCCCCAGCATTCTTGCAGTTCTCATACTAGTAGCATCAAAGGAGAAATTAATGCCAATAATGTCAGACATTATTGTCAATAATGTCAAACTGCATATAAATGATTGCATATTAGTAACTAACATCATTCCAGCACTTTGCCACAACAGACTGGGTTCTTCTTCCTCTCTGTGCCCTACTGTCCAGCATAGACATTTACTAGGATGTTTAGTAGGACTTCAGTAAAAATTTGTTGGATGCAGGAATAGATGAAAAAACTTTTATAAACATTTATTAATTTAGACCTTATAAATATTGCAAGATAATCAGGCCTGGTCTTCAATGTTTGAAGGGTCTATGGGTAAATGATTGTTAAATCTCTGGGTTTCATAATAAGCTGTGCATAAATTAATATATTTTATTATAATTTTCTGTGTATTTGCAGTTCCTTGAGGGCAGGTGTTAAAGCAGTACCATGTCAGCAATTTAATCAATTATTAATGAAATAGTTTGTTAACAAAAGAAATTATTATTATCAGTACTTAATTATAATATTCTGTCTCTTTCAATGAGTAATTAAATGAGAACATTCTTTTAATAAATATGTTATATAGAAAATCACTCACTTCTGCTATAGCTCTTTCATTTTCTCACATTCTATTGTATCTCACTCCATCAACTATCTCCTTTTTGTGGACACCTTGACCTTCTTCCTTTTTGTTGGTGTTTGCATACCAGCATCTAAAACATGCAACTCTTCTCATCTTCAAACAAAACTAAAACAAAACCCAAAGCCCCTCTAGTCTTCTGTTTTCCCATTGCCCACCTTAGTACTTCCTTCCAATCATAGCTGAACATCCCCAGCTTCATCTGTGATCCCCATTTCCCAACTTCCTGTTCCCTCTGAAATCCCACTGCAACAACCTCCTACTCCTGATTCCTCTCACAGGTCCTGGTAGATGTCACACTCTGCCTGGAAAGATCCTAATCAATTTGGCAAATGCTCAATCATCTTTAAACACATGATCCAAGCTGCATCTCTTCCAGGATGCTCTTTCTCAAAACCCTCACTATGCTGTCACAAAAGACTTTTTTTTTTTTTTTTTTTTTTTATCCTCACTGTGCATGGAAGCCATCTAACACAGCAACTACAGCCCTTTGTGTTTCTGCAATTTTGGCCTTTTGGGTCCCTTTACTATCAAGGATTCATCTTGAAACCAGAATTTTGTTTTACTCGTCTCTGCATCTCAATACTTAGTATTACTCCTGTTACATTTTAGGTGTCAATGAATGCTTTTTGAATCAATCATTTAGTAGAATTAGGCTTTAATGAAAATATGTGAGCTTCAGTTTAGTATCAGATCTCATTGGGTGACAGGTCTATGCCTCTTTTCTCTCACTAGATAATTCCAACTATTGTGACCATCTTCCTTGAAACAAGACAGATTCATCCCATTGGTATTACTCAAAAACATGTTATGTGTTGATAGTGTTGATAGAAGTTACCTGTATTCTAAGGTTTCAGATAGAACCAAGAAATTCTAAGAAACAAACATACATTACAGATAAAACCTTCAGTATTGCCATGTGTCCCCCAAACTAGACCATCAAATGTCTAGATCAGAGATAACAAACTCAAATGCCTACAAGGGCCAGGCAGATGATGAGGTCAGGCAAAAGATAACAAACTACTCACTCGCTTTCTCCAAAGAGGGCCATGGAAACTGACCCCTAGATGAGTGCTGACAAATGAGAATGTGTACCCACTGCTGACAGGTTTCATTTTATAAGAAGAATGGGAAACCAAAGGACATATGGTGATTTTTATTTTTAAATATTGTAAATGACACTTCTGTGGTCTGAAAGAGCTAGGGATCTGTTAGCTGGTGAACTCTAAAAGACAGAATGATGACTCCTTTCCATCACTTCTTCTAAGTTCATATGTTCCTAATTCTCAGAATATTCATATAGAATCTCTTGCCAGTGGTGGTTCTCAGTCTAGCAGAAACATTCACTCCCCTTATCTGTGGGACTTGCCTTCTTGCCATCCTAAATCACTCTAACTTCCATCAGCCTCCTGGAAAGGAAAATCAACTTTCTGTTTCACATGATCTTAATTTTTGTCAAAAAAAAAAATCTCTAATAAAGTCAAGGCTGTGAAGATGGCAGAGTAGTACTCTGAGCTCACACTGTCCCAAGTTTACAACTAGATATCATCCACACCCAAGTCCATAAACCAGAGAGTGATCTGAAGACTGGCAGAACAGACTCCACAAATGAATACAGAGAAGCTGAATCTGAAAGGCTAGGAAGGTCAGAAAGATAGAGGGAAGCTGTTGGCGGGTGGGAAAGAGCTGTGTGCATGGAGAGAGCAGAGAAATGGTTCCTCGTGCCAGGGAGTTCACACGGGAAGACTATTCCCCATAATGTTGGCTTTTAAAGACCAGAGAGGCTGAATTCTGTTGAGTTTGTATAAGCAGTAGGACTTGGAGCCTGGAGCTTTTAAAAGTCAACTGACTGTGAGAGCCAGTGATAGCTTGGGGGGAAGGGGGACCCTTAAAGAGACAGCAGCCTGCATGGAGAGACAACATAAAAAATAGCAGTTTACACATGCTGGAGCAAACAGGAGACAGATCGGTTCATACTGACTTGGGAGCATGTTTGGGAACTTCTCCACAAATGAGGCTACTGGCAGGTACCATTCCCGCCCCCCTCAACCCTCCTCCCTGATCTCACACCCCCCGCCCCCCATCTCTCGCTTGCTTCTCTCCCCAACATAAACCCAAGGTCTTCTGCGGGAGGTGGGGCTGCACTGAGATTTGCTACCTAACCTGCCAGGTCTGTACCAGACCTGCAGGTTCTCCTGAGGACTGGACCACTCCAAGCCCACTTGCCTCAGTCCAGCCCTTAGGGCAAATTTTGTTAAAGCTTCACTCATGTACCCTCCTGGGCCACCAAGTGCACAGCCAAGCCCAGCCTCAACCCCCTGCCCCCGCCCCTTGCATCACCCAACCTGTGTCTGACTTTGGGGGATCTGGCAAAGGACTAGTGGCTCAACGCAGATTTTGCTTACACCGCAGCCTTGCTCCAAAGTTCCCCGGGGCCTGCCTGGGTCCCACTAACCCCACAGAGAGCAAGCAGAGCCCACAACAGGCAGAATCAGTGTGGACTGAGGTAGGAAAGACATTAGGGGTCAGAGCTGACCGCCAAGAAAGAACTCTTGAGAGGTCTTTGGTGCAAAAAGTTGGTTTTATTAAAAAGCACGGGGGCAGAAAGACCTGTGGCAGAAAGAGTTGCACTGGGGTCACAAGGAGTGGCCCATTATATACTTTCAACTTGGGAGGGGGTTAGGGATAGTGTAAGTCTCTAAGGAATTCTGGAAGCAAGGTTTCCAGAACCTTGCGATGGCTAGCTATTGTTGGGAAAATGCTGTTTATTACCATCTAATAAAACCTTAGTCATGAGATCCTTAAGATGTGTAATGGTTAGGCCATATGCTTGGGGGATTGCCAAAACATATCTTGGGGGGTTTAGAGATGAAGGAAGTTTCCAAAACAATTTTTATGTGTTAAAGTAGGCTTACATGATCCTGGTGGTGGTGGTGGGACTGTGGGGAGGCTCCAGATTGCCTTTTGCCCTTAGCAAAATGTCAACATCAAGGCAGTTGAGTCCCTAGAGGACTGTCATTATGCCTGTCTCAAGGACTGTCAATGGGCTGTAGGTAGTAAGGGAATTTAATAATTTCTCTTCTGCCTTTATTTCCCACATCATGGACGACTGCTCTGAAAGGAAAGTAACTCAGAGGCGACAGCAGGGCACAAGCAACACACATAGGATCTTCTCCTTGAAGTGTGACAAAGGACATTTTCAAGTTCTAATATTTGTGGACTCTGCTCCTGGGCTCCCAGGGAAGATACACTTTTATCAAGGTCACAGTGATGTCACCACACTTCAAAGCACAAAAGTCCTTTCTGTCCTGAGCACACGTTGTACATCTGTTTCATTAGCACATAACCTGAAAGAAACATTTCAGACTCAAGATAGGAGTAAAAATCCCCTGGAGTTCTGTTCCCATGCTCCCAAACCTGCAAACTTAAACATACTAAAAATGTAAGATAAAGTCTGTAATTTTCTGAAATGTCCTTTCTGGTGATGACTTGTAACTCTTGATGTAATAAAAGCATATATGATCCTGTATTAAACATTCCTTCTCCAGAGCACTCCTTTCTTTATGAATATTGTATATCCTGGGCTGCTGTCCTCACTTGGGCTTGAATAAAAATCTCATCTTTTTTGGTAGAAATTGTAAAAGGTTTGTTCATTTTGCATTGATAGTTATTGGCACAGTTGTCAGGCCATCAGAGCAACTTGCCTGAAAATGCTCGGAGCTCACCTGGAACTTGGTACCAGCACGGACCCCTGATGACCCTCTGATTTCTCAGCACTTCACAGATGTATCAGGTGAGTTCTCCCGATAACTTGACCTTCTCAATTTGAGTTGATGGTCATAAGTTTTTGTGAGCTGTTAAAGGTTACTGGTAATGTTCTCCAGGTGGGAATAACCTAGAGCAGGGGAGTGAATGGGTTGATTATTTTAATTAGGCATTATTCTAATTGATGTTATTGATATAAGGCTTGAATAAATTTTCTGGCTAGAAACTGGAACAACTGAGTCACTCAACTCCAAAGAGAAGGAGCTCCTTCTGTCCAAATGGTGCTTTGCGGTGACTGAAAGCCTAGCAGAAGTATCAAAGGATATTCCTCAAGATGTATACTGGTCCCATAGGAATTTCTCATCTCATAAGGTAATTAATGATTGACTCCTCAGGAAACACACACATAGGGGTTGATCATCCAGTGCTCTGAGCGCCCCCAGTGGTCATAGACCTCACTTAAGAGAGCAAACCTAGTGATTACAAGTGACAATCACAAGCAGCATTCTCTTGACCTACCACACTTAATAACCTTAGATCTTGTTCAAACTTTTTATTCTAAAAACAAAAGTGAAAGTAAAAGAAATGGGAAATTGTGCTTCAAAAGAAGGGGAAACCAACAACCATCCCCAGGAACCTCCGGGAGTCCATATGTATAGTACATACAAGTCAATGCGTGCAAGTGCTTACTGAAAGGGGAACATTTAAGAATAACCTGAGTGTTGGATGGCCCAAAGGGTGTTCTTTTGATACGTCTGAATTAGTTTCTTGTAGCCACAATTAGAGAAAGCCAGCTCTAAGACTAAGTAACCAGAAACTAGGAAGCCATTTGGGTCAGTCAATGAAGCCCCTGGCTTTTGGGGATGAAGTACTGAGACACCTAGGAGATGGACTTAGTATAAATCACGCCATTTTTATAAAAAGTGGGCATTTCATAACATAGTCATGTTACTATACCCGTGTTGTTGCAACCTTAACAAAAAACCGCAAAATACTCCAGATATAACAATTTTAGGAAATGCACCCTTACCCTAAATATCTGCTTAACCCAGCATTTTGGATTCTGTACTATGCTTGGCAATTTTTAAAACTGGCAACAGGATGTGCTTTATGCCTTTATAAGTCTACCCCTGAGCTCATTCGGGGCTGTGAGATTTTGGAGTGCATGAGCTCTCTCACAGCCACCGGCTTCTTAATAAAAACTCCTGAATTTGGCCTAGTTTTTTTTTTTTTTCATTTTATTTATTTATTTGACAGACAGAGATCCAAGTAGGCAGAGAGGCAGGCAGAGAGAGAGGGAGGAAGCAGGCTCCCTGCTGAGCAGAGAGCCCAATGTGGGACTCTATCCCAGTAGCCCGAGATCGTGACGTGAGCTGAAGGCAGAGGCTTTAACCCACTGAGCCATCCAAGTGCCCCTGAATTTGGCCTACTAAATGTGGTGTCCATCTGCATAACTCGCTGCTCTAGATATAACAGTACTCTGGCTTCCTTGGGTTTGTCTGTTGCTGCAGATTTTGGGGTCTTTGCAGAAAACTGGTTGTGTTCTAGTTGGAAATGGAAAACAACTAATAAATGGATCTATAAAATATAATGCTGTCTTACTATTAGACTTGTTTTAATAAAAGGGGAATATTTAGAAATTTGGTCTTTAATGTCCTCTCTGCAAATATTAATGAAACACAGATTCAATTTAGTTTTTGTATATGTGTCCGTATGTATTACAAATGTGAGGTTTTTTTTTTCTACCTACAGTTGAGTATTGCTAAAATTAAGTTGTAAAAGAGCTTTATTTAATTGTTTTGAAGGCAAGGGTTTGTAAAAATTGAGCATTCTAAAACTCAAAAGGATAAAAACAACCCAAATGTTTTTCAAGTTCACATGATCTGGGATAAAATTCCCAACATTCAGACTCCAATATTATTCCATAATAAAGATGTATCCCAGGAAGAGACCTGCTTGATCATTCAAAGAGATAAAGACGAACAAAATGTAAGACACGTGATCCATTTCCCAACAGTGAGAATAATGAGGAAGAGGAGGAGGAAAGTAGGCAGACACTAGAAATCCTAAATCCACACTCCAAGACAAGCACCAGAATTGAAGCCAAACCCACTTTCTCCTCCTCTACCTCTTCTAGAGGGCTGAATGGCAAGCAAGAGGAGATGGAGATTAAAAAAAAAAAAAAAAAAAAAAAAAAAAAAAAGTTAGTTCAAAACTTTAAATCTGCCTCTGGCTTTGCTGGTGGCACCCCGCTGCCTTTGCCTTTGCTTCTTACTGTTCCTACCCCACAACCCCTGGGCTGTTTGTACAGTTCCTCCTCAGTGCCTCTAGTGCCATCAGCTACTGTTCCTCCTACCTTCGCTATCAAGGAACAAAAAGCACCCCAAGCTATTGGACCACCTCCTCATGAGGCTTGAATTCAGGCATCTCTCAAATCAACATGCAAGAGCCCAAGGGCTTCCCCGGACTTAAGCCACTCCACTCATTTCAGATTTCCCCACAGGAGCCCCAAATAAAATTGACTGGTAGGGAACAAACTGTTGGACTTTTTAGTGGAAACAGGTGTAACATATTAAATAATAAAGTTAATTTAACATGTCTTCATATATTCAAAATCAAATATAATAGAGACAACCCACTTCTATTCTACTTGAATTGATTAGCTAAGGTCATGTTATCTCTGTTGCAATTTGTCTGCAGAGGGGACTTAAAATCACGGTTAGATTGTCTGTTTCATGAAGTTTTCATGGGTAATCATTAAGTAGGTCAAATAAATAAAAAGATTTGCAGATAAACTTTTAAATAAATTCCACAAATCATTAATAACATAAAACTTTGAAGTTTTCATTAGTTAAATCAGAAATTAGGTTAAATTCATTGGGTATCTAAGACTTTTCCCAAATGAGATCTAAAACATTAATTATTGCATGTAGGTTTGTCTGCTTTTAGCTTCTTGTTGCTGAAACAAAATGCATGAATCAGTTGGTATACATGCTCTGTGCATTACTGAAAGATTGTACCATGGAAAAAAGACATTTGTAGAAATCATGAAACATACTCATACATTTGACATTCTAAAAAAAAATCTGGTGTAATAATTCAGTTTGTAACTAATTAGTTTTCACAGGAAATGGTGTTTCTAAGAATTAAAATTCTGATAAATGTGATTGGGACTGCTGGAAAAAAAATTTTTTTTTAAAGCAACTCTGTGTGTAGGGAAGTAAGAGCTATGTAAGAAAGGTGTAAGGAATGAAAATACATTTCTTTCGATGGAAAAAAAAAATTGTCCTGACATAAGACTGGTTATTTAAGAGGGAAAATTTAGGACAGAATTTGAATTTTTAAAAAAAATTATAAAACATTTGTGAAGGGTTTTATGTGTGGTCAAGACTAAGATTGGAATAAATGAGTTTCAAAAATATACTGATATAAAATTAAAAATTTTCTTTTATCTCTGTTAAGAAAATAAAAATGCCAGGCTCCCTGCTCAGCAGTAAGCCTACTTCTCCCTCTCTCACTATCTCTCTGTCAAATAAATGAATAAAGTCTTAAAAGAAAAGAAAAGAAAAGAAAAAGACCAGGATTTCTTGGATTATTGGTTTGCTCTTGATAAGAAATTATAAACAAGGTTTTCCCCTCATTTGCCCAGAAAAACAAAGGTTTCTCTATTTGTTTTTAACAGGTCTTTGATTACTTAAAAGAACTAAATCCTTCAATATTAAAGGAGCTAAGTTTTGCTAACAACTATAAAACCTTCCGTAAAATTTCTCACAGCCACTATGGTTAAATAGTAATAATATATAAAGTTTCATAATAACCTAAGATCATATATAGGCACATGCTTTAAAACATGCCAAGGGTTTTTAAAACAAACTTCTCCCAGAAATTCAAATCCTAAATGAAGTATTTTTGTCTAATTAGGCTTATTTATTTTGTACGTTAACTCACATTGAATGCATTGTTAATGGGAATGAAATATAATTTTTTAAGTTATAATTTGCAATATGTTTTTACTGAAGAGTAAGATGTGTATTGAGGTTTTTACTGAAGAGTAAGATGTGTATTGAGGGTTTTTAAAAATTTTATTTATTTATTTGACAGAGGGAGATACAGCGAGAGAGGGAACACAAGGACTGAGAGTGGGGGAGGGAACATCAGGCTTCCCACTGAGCAAGGAGTCTGATGTGGGGCTCCATCGCAGGGCCCCAGGATCGTGATCTGAGTGGAAAGCAGATGCTTAATGACTGAGCCACACAGGCACCCCCTGTATTGTTTTTAATATTGATTTATATCAAAGAAACCCAGACACTTCTTAATTCATCTAGAGAGTCTTGTGGATTTATCTTGTAATCATATTTTCTGTGAAGTCTATCCATTTTGTTCCTTAAATTTTCTTCATATGGCTCTGTGGCCACATCTCTTATACAAGAGAAAATAATTCTCCAGACCCCAGATTTTGGGCCCCACAGCTGGCTGAATCCCCATGGAGCCACCACTGTATCATCTCAGACTTACAACTCCTGCTCTTCCTTTTGTGTCTCATGCCTACATGCTGCCATTTCTTTCTCTTGGGTTTATATATGAAATTTTAAAGACTTTTATGATTTATCTAGAATTTCTAGGTGTTTTAATTGGAATGGCACCTGCTGACATCAGTTAATGTACCATTATGCCAAGAGCTCCAACTCAAAAGATGACAATTCCTTTCCATATAAGCTAACCACAGTCTCTGAGCCCTCCAGTTTTACAGAACTCTCTTAACTTCGAGATACTATGTTTTCATGCAAACATATGGAAAACCATTTCAAGAGACAAAACCAAACTTATTTAGGTGCAGAGCTGGAAAAAGCACATCATATTGGAGGGAATGATAATTTTAACTGCATTCCCTGTGCCTAGCATACAATTCCCATGTATTATATATACTATAGGAGACACTGAGAAATGATAAATGAATTAATTATAGGTTGAATAAAATTATAGATTGTTTTTTATTGAGTAAAATCTCTTTAGAAAAATTGGTGAATTACTTAGAATATCCTGGACTAAGGTAGTAAATACTGCAAAAAACAACGTGGTAATGGTTTTAAAAGAATAAAGTCTGTTTCTCTCCTATATACCCAGTGCCAGTGTGTCTTCTTGGTGGATGGCAGCTCTCCTACATGTTGAGAACATGGGACACAGATTCATTCCACTATGTGACTCCACCATCCCATTTAGCTTTCTGTTCACCTGCATCCAGCTGACAATAGGGTAAAGAGAGTGTGGAGGAAGACCAGAAGTGGAACATATGAGTGGATTTCCTAGAACTCAGTCATATGTTTACACCTCAGTGAAAGGGAATTTGGGAAATGTAGTCAAGCTGAGTATCCAGGAAGAAGAAAACATATTTGGGTAAGCAGCTTAGTAGGCTCTACCACCATTGTATGCCTTAAGATGGATCAAAGAAAAGAAAAAAGTCAGTAGTCAAGCAGTTAAGAGAGCGTTATAAGATTTCATGCAAAAAGTGATGGTGGTCAAGCTAAAGTGCTGAGACAATAAATAAGTATAAAAGTACTGTATAAATTATTTCAAATTGAAGAATCAACAGGATCGAATGTAGGGGTGAAGGATAACCTTACAAAAGTCATGATGCCAAGTAGAATTCTGTATATGGGAAACCGATGAAATAAATCTTCACATAATTCAGGATCTATAAACTGTAAGCTTATTGGTACATAAAATGAACAATATTCCACAATAATAGAAGAGATAAAAATAGACAAGTGAGGTTATTCTGCTAAAAGAGCTTGCAATCTACTTAGATTGAATGTTCAGAATATAGGCTTGGCTCAGACAGATTGACAAGATGAGTGAACATGGAATTATGTGAAATCAAGCCTACAAATACAGAACTGAGATTCCCTTAAGTGGTAGTTGAAGCCATGACGGAGGTGGATGAGTTACCACAGGAAATAACTAAAAAAGGTAAGAGAAGGTTGAAGAGAAAAAAACGCTTTGATTATTTATGTTTTTAAAAAATTATTATGAGGGCGCCTGGGTGGCTCAGTGGATTAAGCCGCTGCCTTCGACTCAGGTCATGATTTCAGGGTCCTGGGACCGAGTCCCGCATCGGGCTCTCTGCTCAGCAGGGAGCCTGCTTCCCTCTCTCTCTCTGCCTGCCTCTCCATCTACTTGTGATTTCTCTGTCAAATAAATACATAAAATTTAAAAAAAATTAAAAATTGTTATGTTATGTTAGTCACTATATAGTACATCTTTAGTTTTTGATGTTCCAAGATTCATTGTTTACATGTAACACCCAGTGCTCCATGCAAAACATGCCCTCCTTAATACCCATCACTGGGCCAACCTATCCCTCCACCTTCTTCCCCTCTAAAACCCTGTTTGTTTCTTGGAGTCCACAGTCTCTCATGGTTCGTCTCCCCCTCTGATTTCCTCCCCTTCACTTTTCCTTCCTTCTCCTAATGTCCTCCATCCTATTCCTTATGTTCCACAAGTAAGTGAAACCATTTGACAATTGACTTTCTCTTCTTGACTTATTTCACTGAGCAAAGGGTTTGGAATAGAGATGAAACTTATCAAAGGTGAATGTTTACTTTAAAAATGAACATGAGCAAGTTAAATTCACTTATCTCCTTTTACTATAACCTAACGCCAGTAGTCTTGTGATTTATAATCTTCTCATGCCAGAGCAGACACTTGTTACCTCCTGGGTCTCGGCTCATTCTCACTCTCATAAGTGGAAAAATTTCTAACTGTCCCAGATGCTCTTTACTGGCCATCCTTTGCACTGGATAGTTTTTTCAAAGACATCGAATTACTGCCCTTTCTCTTTTATGTGTAATTACATTAATATATTAATAATTAAAATTTTATATATTTATATATAAATATATATAAATAAAATTATGTGTAGTTTTGGCTTCCCGATTTTGTTGTAAGGTCTTTCAAAGCAGAGACTATGTCATACATAACTAAATGGATGCATAAAATGTGTTTTCACATATTCGTGATTTCCACAACGCCTAACACAATTCCTAACCCACAGAATATGAATTATCTGTTAAATTATTAAACCTTAGTTGTATGGGTGATGATGTGGGCTAGGGTGGATGAGAACCTCTGACTCAAGCTTACTCATTTTGTAGACGTGAGTGTTCAGGGCTAATTGTTAATTAGGCCCACTGACCACAGGGATTTACCCCTGCCACATATTGGCTATCTAGGAACTCAGTAAGTCCAGATAGAGACACCACAACCATGGCAACCAAATGTGATGGTTAGGAAGATCATTATATGCAGTAACTATATTAATAATTCTGGATTCCTCTTCTCTTTCTGCTGAAGGATCCATGAGAGGAGACAACCAGTCTTTTACTCTTGGTTTCATTCTCCTGGGAGTCAGTGGTCAACAGCATTGGGAATACTTCTTCTTCATCCTCTTCCTATTCATTTACCCCAACACACTGATTGGAAATCTGCTCATCATCTTGTCCATTTGTTCTGATACTCACCTTCACAACCCCATGTACTTTTTCCTTGCCAATCCCTCCTTTGTTGACATCTTCTTCTCCTCTGTAACCATCCCTAAAATCCTAGCCAACCATGTCTTAGGCAGCAAAGCCATCTCCTTTAGGGGATGCCTAACACAGATGTGTTCCATGTTGGCCTTGGGTAACACAGATAGCTATATCCTGGCTGCAATGGCATGTGATCATGCTGTGGCCATCAGCCGCCCACTTTATTACATAACAATTATGAGCCCACAGACTTGTTTCCTCTTAGTTGTTGGGTCTTGGGTGGTTGGAAATGCCAATCCCCTCCCCCCCACATTCTTCTCACAGCTGGTCTGTCTTTCTGTGGCAACAAGGAAGTGGCCAACTTCTACTGTGACATTGCCTCTTTACTCAAGCTATCTTGCTCTGACATCCATTTTAACGTGAAGATGATGTACCTAGGGGTTGGTGTTTTCTCTGTGCCATTACTATACATCATCATCTCCTATATTCATGTCTTTTCTACAGTCTTACAGGTTCCATGCACCAAGGGTGTGCTCAAGGCCTTCTCTACTTGTGGTTCTCACCTCACAGTTGTTGCTCTGTATTATAGGACAGTCATGGGGATGTATTTCTGTCCTCTGTCTAGTTACAGCCTAAAGGATGCAGTGATAACTGTGATGTATATTGCAGTGACCCCAATGTTAAATCTTTTCATTTATAGTCTGAGAAACCAAGACATGAAGGCAGCCCTGGGGAAACTCTTCAGCAAAAAACTCATAACCAATATGAGGTCATATCGGAGAGTCAATTAGTCACCAATTAGGATGCATTTGAAAATCCAGTCCCAATGTCCTCCCCTTCCAAGGATCCACATTTGTGTTTTCCAACCACTGAATTTCTCTTCTTGGAAATCTTGTAACAGTTTCACGAGACTTCCTATTGAGATTGTTGATATGTACATGTTATTATTCTTTTTACAGCAACGAATTATTGGGATCATGTTCCAGCTACACTACTAACTAGCACTTTGCTTCCATACCTAAATAATAAAAACAAGAATGTCTTCCCTGTTTGTCTTAGGGTGTAAGGGTCACAATATTTCATGCTTTGAAAGATGTAAGTCCCTATTCAAGTGTCAGTTTTCTTGCACTACTACATTTCATCATTCCTACTTTGCTTGCTAACTGAGAGCAAGACCTGTCTTAACACATCACTCTATTCCCCCCAAAGCTGGTCTCTAAAGTGCAACCAATAACTATGTGTGGAAGTGGAATGAAGAAATGCAATTGAAAAAAATGTAATCTGATAATAATCAGACATAATCAGCTTTGACATTAATTCCCATCCTTCACATACCTGGTATCTCAGAAAGTTACTTTCTTAAAAAAGAGACTGATTTATTTGTGAGAGAGAGACAGAGAGAGAGAGAGAGAGAAGAGAGAGAGTGTGTGTATGGTGTGTGTGTGTGTGTGTGTGAGAGAGAGAGAGAGATGTTGGGGGAGGGGCAGAAGAAAGGGAGAGAGAGAATCTCAGGCAGACTCTGTACTGGATGTATGATCTCACAACCCTGAGATCATGACCTGAACTGAAACCAAGAGTCAGACACTTAACCTACTGCCACCCAGGTTCCTCTCAAAAAGTTACTTTCAGTCCACTTAAGAAAGAAAAATCATACCCATTATTTTTATTATTTTTAATTTTTTGAGTAGAGTTGATACAGAAAGTTACATAGTTTCAAGTGCGCAACACAGTGACTTGGCAGGTTATACAGAATGCTATGATCGCCACAAGAGTGCTACTGTCTGTTGCCATACAATGCTAGTACAATATCACTGACTATATTCTTCATGCTGTACATTTTATTCCTGTGACTTATTCACTTATAACTGGAGGCTGCTGCTTCTTCTTCTTTTTAAGATTTCATTTATTTATTTGACAGAGATCACAAGTAGGCAAAGAGGTAGGTGGGGGGTGGGGGAGGGGGTAAGCAGTCTCCCCACTGAGCAGAGAGCCAGATGCAGGGCTCAATCCCAGGACTCTCAGATCATGACCGGAGCCGAAGGTAAAGTCTCAACCCACTGAGCAACCCAGGTGCCCTCATAACTGGAAGCTTCTATTTCCTACTCACTTTCATCCATTCTGCCCATCCTATTGATATACAAATGGATATGGAGCATGTAATACACACACACACACAATATTAGACAGTCATAAAAAAGAATGAGATCGTGCCATTTGCAAAATCATGGCTGGACCTAAAGGGTATTATGCTAAGTGAAATAAGTTAGATTAAGAAAGACAAAAAACATAAGAATTCACTCATTTGTAGAATCTTTTAAAAATAAATAAAAACCATACACATTATTTTTCCAATAAAAATTATTTAAAACAAAGATTTAGATGCATGGATGTATTCTGAAAGTGACTAGAGGAAAGAAAAATGAATGCTGGCGTAACCCCAAAGTTATTATACTAAGGGAGGAAGTTACTTCCACTAGAACTGAAGAATCTAAATGGAAATGGTAGTGCTCCCAGAACCTGGGAGTTCAGAAGAGAGATGATCACATATCTGATGCTCAGGTCTTTGAAAGGAGCTGCCAAACTGCTGCCACTTGGTCCCCACCTGCTGAAGTGACACCAACTTTCATTCCTGGGAGATCTGAGTCCTCAATAATACTTCCTTTCTTGGGATGTAGTTTCTATTCTATTTCTATTCATGGAAATACTAATACATCCCAGACAAGGCCAAATGCATGGTCCTCCTGGCACCCCATTATGTAGTATCAAAAAATGTCATTCTCATTGGGATCAATCACTTCAGGAAGTGGAGAAATCCTTTATTGTGTGGAGGGCCCATAGAGTATTGCTACAATTTGGTTAACCTTTCCATGATAATAGAAACTGAAAATACATAAATCCCCAAATATTATTATTGATAACCTCTTCATACGGTTGTAAATAAATAAAGAACCAAAAATACACTTTGTGACACTAGACACAGATGTAATAAAAATGCACTTAAAACAAAAGTATGAGAACAATGAGTATAGGATTCAGAATGAGAGCATATTCAAGAGGAAAGACTCAAGGGAAGGGAATGGGGGTAGCAACTGATAGACATTATTACTAAAGTCCAATTTTCATATTGGGTGGCAGATCAATGTGTGTTTACAATATTTTCTTTTTTCTTTTTATTTTTTAAAAGATTTTATTTATTTGACAGAGATCACAAGTAGGCAGAGAGGCAAGCGGGGCGGGGGGGAGGGGGAAGCAGGCTCCCTGCCGAGCAGAGAGCCTGATGCGGGGCTAGATCCCAGGACCCTGAGATCATGATCTGAGCTGAAGGCAGAGGCTTAACCCACTGAGCCACCCAGGTGCCCCTACAATATTTTCCTAATAGATTAATAAGTAGATGATGCAGGATAGATGTAGATATGTGAAGAAGGAGGAGGAGGGGAAGAAATCTGCATGAAGCAATGATGGGATTTTCTTCTTAATCAAGGATTAGAGAGAGAGAATAGTAAGGGAGATTAACTGGGCCTCTCAAAGCAGTCTAGGAAGAGACAGATGGAGAGACAGTGAAGATACAGATGAAGAATCTAGATGCAAAGTAACGAGGAAATAGAGAAAATACAAAACTTTTATGAAGTTGATGAAGAGAATAATTCTTTCGTAATTATTCCTACTTGAGGAATATCTTAGAGGGTCTGGTGGGACACTCTTGACAGAGCATAAATTGTGCTCTGTACATTAACAATGTACATTGTACATTGCACAATAAATTGTACAATGAAGACATGAAACAGCACAGCAGAAATTAACAGGGCATGAATTGTGCAGTTGATACAAGGAAAGTTTGGAAATAGATGAAGTCATCTAAGAGATTCTTGTGGAATGTCTAAATTTTTACAAAGGGCTCCATGCTGGAGAATAAGGAAGTGGAAGAAGGAAGAAACTTGTACAATCTTACCGATGTTCCTGCAAGTCAGGCTATTTGTCAGGCTCTATGCAAGCCCATAGCCCAGTGTATCTTCACTGTAATGTTATTATACTATTCAGTGGGCACATAAATATTTGTTTTGGAAAAAATGAAATAGTACCCATCACAAGGACAAAGGGATGAGTGCTACAAAGGTAGTTCCACATGCCATGTAGTTTCAGAAAAAGGAAGCAGTTCATTAAATATAAAAAAAGTATATGCATACATACTTTATATCACATGTATGATTGAAGTTGATTGTGATTTTGGTTATAAATGATTATTAAAAATGATTATTAAATCTAAAAAATACATCAATAACTTCTGGAATAACTACTATTCTCTTTTAGGTTCTACAATTTATTGTATTCTACATCTTTTTTCTTTTATTTAATTTTTAATTTGGGGGGGGGAGTACGTCCTTTGAAAAGTTGTTTCAGAAAGGGTGAAAAAATACGTTTTCTGAGTCCCTGTGTTTCTCCTCGAAATTTGGTTGGCATAGGATTCAAGGTTCATGGTACTTATTTTTAGAATTTCGAGTATGGTACTCCAGCATCTTCTCAAGTTCAGTGTTGGTGTTGAAATGACAGATAGTAATCTGACTGCCATTCCTCAGTTGATAATCTTTCTCCTTCTCTGAACATATTTAGAATGTTTTTTTTATCATTGGATTTTTGAGGTTTCGTGTGGTTGTGACTTACTGTGGTTCTCTTATTCATCCTGATGCACACTTGATGGGGTATTCAAATGAAAAGACTCAAGTGTTTTTAATCTCTGGGGGAAGTTTCTTCAACAACTTCTGTGTTATCTCTGTTTTCACCCTGGGATACCAATGAGACAGATATTGAAACTCTTGGATTTGTCCTCCTTGTCTTCTAGCTCCTCCTTCATGCTTTCTATCACATTTTTCTTTCGTGCAACATTTTGAGAGAATTGTTTAGTTTGCTCTTCCAGTTCACCAATTCATCCTTCAGCTGTATCTGTTCTATTTAAATAATGTAAAAAATGAACACAACAATAACATTTTAAATTTCTAAGCTCTTTAGTTTGGGTTGTTGCTTTAGTGTGTGAGGGCTGCCATAGCAAAACCATAGAATAGACCTGGGGGCTTCAACAAAAGAAACTTATTTTCTCACAGTTCTGGAGGCTGGAAGTCCAAAATCAAGGTGCTGATAAGTTGTTTTCCTCTGAGGCCTCTCTCCTTGGCTTGCAGACAGCTGCATCTTCATGTGGTCTTCCCTCTGTGCATGTTCATAGTGGGTGTCCCATTTAGGTCCTAAGCCCCTCCCTTTCTTATTAGGACATGAGTCAGATTGGATTAGGGCCCATCTTGATGACCTCATTTAATTTACTTACTTCTTTAAAAGCCCCATCTCCAAATACAATCACATTTTGAGGTACTGGGATTTAGGGCTTCAACATAATCCACTGTTGTCAGTGAAGAATGTGGAGAGAGAGCCTCTGTGTAAGAGAGGAGGGGTGGGGAAGAGGGAGAGATGCAGACTTCCTGGTGAGCAGAGAGAGCCCAAACTGGGCTCCATCCCAGGACCCTGAGATCATGACAGGAGGTCAAGGCAGATGCTAGTGGGAAGAATGGCCACCGTCCATGTTGACAGGAGCCGGGAGGCCTGGCCCTGGTGGGCACCCTACATGCTTCTCGCTCCCCGGCAGAAGTTCCCCCTGGCCATCCTGTGGGGCTGGGAGTGCTACTGTGCTTACCCCACGCCTCAGTTCAGCCTCCGGGGTGCCGTGGATAGTGTGCTATGTGGCCAGGAACCCAAGGCACAGAGGCTGGCTGGATACTGCAAGGTCTACCAGAAGCCTCAGACAATGACCCCGTGAATCATGCCGGGCCACCTCCTGCTCCCCGATTCCACCGACTCCCGGTGGGACACGCCTGCCTTTCTGAGGCAAGAGCCCAGCTGTGTGCTGAGCGCCCCCCACCTCTGACCTTCTCATCAGTTTGCCGCTTCTCAGCGTTTGTCATTGCCATCCCTTCCCCGCCTTCCTATGTCACCGTCTGCGTTTGATTCTGGGAAGGAAAAGTTGAGTGAGTGCTTCCCTAACCAGCTGCCGTGAGAACCAGACACCTGGCCACAAAGACTGGATCAGATGAACTATGAGCATTGCCAGGAAATGCTGTGTGACCTTGGGCTAGCATCTTCTCCTATCTGAATCTCAAATTCTTTATTAGAAAAAAATAAAAAAAAAAACAACCCTGAGAAATTTGAAAGAGGAGCTAAGACCACACCTGTCTTGGCTGTCTGACAGTTCTGCTGATGCTGCAGATCTGGGGAAAAAACATTACCTTTGTTCCTGCTCCAAACACTGACCTCACCAGGGACATGGTAACAGCCAGACCTTCACACGAGAGCCCAGTCTCTGTCAGACCTTCCCCAAAATGGACAGCACCATGGGAAACACAAAAAAACTCTTAAATCAGGTTTTGTGTGTTCCTTCCATTCCTCATGTTCTAAGTTGGATAAATAATCACCATTTTCAATTCACTTGAAAGCTCTATTAACATGTTTACTTCACTGGATTTTTAAACCCGTGGGGACAGGGACAGTGCTATATTTTGTACGGACCTTCCTACCCTCTGCTCCTGGCACAGGACTCGCAGGCCGGAGGTACAGCAACTATCAGGGGAAGGAAGTAGGGACACACGAAATTCCTAAACCATCTGCTTTTCAAGTTTTCCAGGAAAGCAACCACTGCCTCATACTTCCAGTTTGTGAGCTGGGGGGATGGAGCTAATGACACCTGTGAACCCTCCTCCCCCACGTGCTGAGAGGCTGAGGGACGAAAGTAGCAATGGGATCCGCACGGCAGGCAGGACGGGGAGGACGAACAGCAGTGCCGAGCTCTCCGGGGAATTGTCCGAACAGAAGACACACATTCTTGGTTGACTGGTGTCCCGTTTGCAAAACCGGAGACAAAGCAGTGGGTTTTGTCGAAAGCCCTTTGGTAGGTGGTCAGGATGATGGTCTAAAGGCATCGCCTGACCTTTGCCCCCTGTTCTGCCGCTCGGTACCTAACGCTGAGCCCCAAACCAGCAGCAATGTTCTTTCTTCTAAACAGAAACCTCCTTTTCAGCACAGGCCCCAAGGTGTAAACGGAGACGCCCCCTTCTCCTGCGGGCAGCAGGAGGACCAGTGTTTGGATATGTAAGGAGAGGGAAGGCCGTGGTGTGGCCCCCAGACCATGCATACACACTCGTCCGTGGGGAGGACCGGGCTTCTCTCCCAGCCCCGCAGTCCAGATGAGGGGACAAGGAGGGGGAAACACAGGGAGGAGCACCCCTGCGCCGGCAGCAAACATCTCCGTCACTGATTCACCACCACACAGCCACCACCCCAAATCAGCCATAACTTAGAGCCATGGACTCAGTGTCCCTGTGGGTCGGGAATTCAGGCACAGCCTCCGTGGGTCTTATGGCTCACAGACCTTCTGGAGATGGCGACTGGGAGGTGGCCGGGCCGCAAGCTCCTCGGGGGCTCTCTGCTGAGCCTTTTTCCCCCCCCCGCCGTGGGTAGGACTCCTCGCAGGCAAGGGCAGAGAGCCTCCCTATCAGCCCCTCACCCTCACAGCTCAGCCTGAGGAGGGGAGGACTCGGAAACTCCCCTCGGACTGAGCCCCCTTTGGGAACCGCACTCCTGCATTGTAGTCCCCGCACATCTGACCGCGGGAGCTCCCCCTGCCCTGCAGAAGGCGGCCTCCAGCAACCTTCCTGTGGGCTCTGCCCTCCGACCGTGTATGTGCCAACAACCCCACACGCAGCCTGGGAGGGAGCCCGCGAGGCTGGGAGCAGGAGTGGTGGGAGGCGGGAGCAGGTGTGAGAGCCTCTTCGGGCTCCAAAGCCCCCACTCCCCCACAGCTGCCGTTTGATGAGCACCTGCTGTGTGCCCCACAGTGCATCTCAGACATTCACACTGTTCCCAAGTCCTTACAGCCATGGCCAGTGCCACCGAACTCCCACAGCGACAGGGACACCGTGTCTTGGGAAAGGTAAGTGATCTGTCGCAGTCACAGAGCAAGTTCAGGTGGGCCCCATCACTCCTTCCTTACCTCCATATCCTGTGTGTGGTTCCTCTGGGTTTCCTGGAGCTGCTGCGGCAGTGAGGATAGGAGGAAGCCCGGCACGTGGCCAGAGGCCCTGTGTCACACCCCCTTCCTCGCAGTCCCTAGCAAGCCCAGTTGGCTGCCTGCTCTGGACGAGAGGCCTCCAAGCTCCCGTGACATCCCCCTTCTTGGCCCCTTTTCCTGCAGCAGGAAGCAAGCACACACAGGTGGAACATTGAAAATCTGGCCTAGCATTCCTGCCAACTTTCTTAGTCCGGGGTAACGTATTTATTTTTATAATGGCAACTTGTCCCCTCGGCACTGATCGGATCCCACTGCTCCCTTGTTTAAGATGCTGGAATCCCTCCCCACGGCCAGCAGAATACAACCCAGATAGCCCACTTGGTTTGGCATTCGAGGCTCTTTAAGGCTCTCTGTAATCTGGCCACACAACCTTCCTCTTCACGGCCGCCATCCTCAATCCACCCAGCCATTCATGCTCCTCCATCTTCCTGGGATGCCTCCCCTCTGCCCACTACCACTGACTAGTAGCCTTTTAACTATCCTTCAAGGTCCAGCTTGGAAGGACCTGCCTCCTCCCTCAGCCTCTCCTGATCCCCTGGTATGGAACAGACTACAGGGAACCCTCGTCCCTGCCTTTGCTGGAATGTGAGCCTCCTTGGGGTTTAATGGTGAGGGCACCCATGCCAGCGACAGCGGTGGAGAACTACGGGACCTTTAACATGGAATTGTACCAAGATCCTCTGATCAGCCTCAGGAGGCCCCCTGAACAGATAAGCGAACAGGCTTCTGAGCGATTGGGTGCGGTGATCAGCTGCGATTAGAACCTGGCTCCTGCACAACAGCTCATACCCACTGGCATCAATAGGTGCTTGCTCAATGTTTGCTGAATGACTATTCAAGCACATGGATGAGCAAATGAATCATGAAATGATTTCAGGGGAAATCACAGAAATAATCACCTGCTTGTTGACTTAACACAAGGATTACCTAAAGCTCATGTGGTAAGACCCAGCATTTCCTGCCACTTGGGAAAACCTTGCTTACAATCATGCACCATCGCACACACTCCCAGGGATACAGACAAGGATGGCCTATCCTTCTGGGTCCAGGCCCGTGACGGTCTCAGGGGACACAAACTTGGAGGAGGACCCAGGCCCACAGGGTGGGAACTCTGGTGTGCTCACAGCCTCGCACGGGAGCCTCCGGGGAAAGCAGGTTCAAACACGGCTACTTGGTGTCAGAAAAAGTGCAGGCAGGAAATGTCTGCAGAGCCAAAGAGAGCCAAGCGGGCTACAGGAAGCAAGAGGGTAGATGGAGAGCTGCCACGGCCCAGCAGACATGCAGGAATAACCTGTGTGTTGGTCCCAGAGAAGCCCAAGGCACTGGCGGGCCTGTGGCAGACACGCTCAGCTCAGGGAGAGGCTACATGCCCATGGGGCGCAGCCAGGAGCACACACAGACAGGGCCTGGCCCCCTTGCCTGCTAGCCACTGCCTACCTTCCCTGGTGCTGCACAGAGCCCCAGCCCTGCAGCATATCTTGACCTCTCGTCCCCACTCACTCACCACGGGGGACTTCTGGAGACATGGGAACACACAGTCATGCGTGCTCACACGCACACACACTTACATTCACATCCATACAATCATTCATTCTCATGCACGCACAATCACACAGCATACACACGATCGCATGTACATGCATGACCCACATGTGCACACTCACACGGAGACACGTGTGCACGTGTACACACATGCTCCCCATGCACTAACACAGACACACTCACACGTGTACATGCATGCTCACACTCACACTCATACACATGCAGACACGTGCTCACACTCATCTGCATACATGTACACACATTCACACACACGTATACACTCATTCACATGCAGAGATGATCACACTCACAGGCAGACACACATGATCACTTACGTACACACACGACCCACATGCTCACTTGGAGATACACGTGCACATGTACACACATGTCCCCATGCACTAACACACAGACACAAACACACGGGTATGTGCATGTTCACGCTCACACACACATGATCAAAGTCACACACACCGGAACCTACTCAGAGGTCTGTCCAGCTCCACAATACAGACAGGAGGGTGGGTCTTGTGGGCATCCTGAAGGCTGCGGAGGCCCCTCCCTCCAGAGCCCAGACTTTGTTCCCATCTGTGCTGCTTTCAGTTCCCAGAAACAGGACCTCAATCCTGCTCTTAATTAGCTGCAGAAAGGACTGGAACCTGTTAGATGGGCTCATCCTGTTTTAATTCAAATGCAAAACAGGATAAATGCTCTCAGGTTTAAACCCCCTTGGCTGGAGGACAGCTGGACAGTCAGTGCTCACTCTCAGGTGAGTCATTCTGCCCCGGGTGACCCTTATGGCCGGGTCAATGCCCTCCAGGAACCCCACGCCTGCTGCCTTGGGAAGTTGTTCATTTGGGCTTCGATGGGAGGAAGCTGAACAATCATAAGAATGCGTTTCTGCAAATTTTGGATTTACCTAAAGACACAAGCACGTGCCTATTAAGCATGGGGGAAATTATCAGCGAATGTTTTAAAATGACCAATAAAAATGAAAATGTCATTGCTCGTTGTTTTTTTATGGATCCTAATGTTTCTTTTCTTTTTTTTTTTTCTGATGGAAACATCAACAAACTCCCCTCCTAGATGCCGGCCACTAATGTCACAGCCAGCACACGGTAATGCAGGCATGCGGGTGCCCGCCTGTCATAATTCATCTTCATAACTGTAATTGGCCCAACAAAGAGCACAAAATCACTCTGCAAAGAGCAGATTCAATAAAAAAACGATTTCACTCTCTTTTCCAAAGCAACAAGCTGGGGACGGGAGCTCTTAAGTACATATCAGGTCGCTTCTCCGATTGCCACTCCCACCCCAATTTGATGAATTCTCACCTATTTATTGAGGACCTACTCCACTGGAATCATTAGTTAGGTATTGGAGGAAAGCAAAGTTTGAGGCAAATTCTCCATGGCCAGGAAGCACAGTCAGGCAGGGAAGGAGATAAGTTACACTGTTAGGAACGCCCCAGAAGAGAGGCAGTGTGGATGACTCCTGCTAGGGAATCAGGGAGGGCTTTATGGAGGAGGTGGCATTTACACGTGATGGAGGCAGAAAGAGAGTGGGCAGGAGCTCAGACTAGCACGGGGCACTTTTAGAGGAGTGCAGGGGGTAGTGCAGGAGCTTGCGGAAAGGCAGGTGGAAGGTCCCTGATTGTGGAAGAAGCAGGTGTTGAAATTTGTAGGTGAAACCTGAGCCCCCTTCCCCT